>NC_059173.1:6011424-6314454 GCF_019923935.1 Bubalus bubalis | reverse complement strand
TCACTTCATAAAATATTGTGGGCATCTCTGAAGTTCTCTGTAAATAGGTACATGTTTAATTTTTCAACTATTTTAATGTTTGAAGAGTATTCTAGAGTATGGTTGGGCTAAAATGCATACAAACCAGCTCCAGAGGAGAAATGTGAAAATCATTTCTAAATTTTTGCTTGAAAAACTTTGCTAAGGTTGACCAGTCTTATCAGATCAGATCAGATCAGATCATTCGCTCAGTTGTGTCCGACTCTTTGCGACCCCATGAATCGAAGCACGCCAGGCCTCCCTGTCCATCACCAACTCCCGGAGTTCACTCAGACTCACGTCCATCGAGTCAGTGATGCCATCCAGCCATCTCATCCTATGGTGTCCCCTTCTTCTCCTGCCCCCAATCCCTCCCAGCATCAGAGTCTTTTCCAATGAGTCAACTCTTCGCATGAGGTGGCCAAAGTACTGGAGTTTCAGCTTTAGCATCATTCCTTCCAAAGAAATCCGAGGGCTGATCTCCTTCAGAATGGACTGGTTGGATCTCCTTGCAGTCCAAGGGACTCTCAAGAGTCTTCTCCAACACCACAGTTCAAAAGCATCAATTCTTCGATGCTCAGCTTTCTTCACAGTCCAACTCTCACATCCATACATGACCACAGGAAAAACCATAGCCTTGACTAGACGGACCTTTGTTGGCAAAATAATGTCTCTGCTTTTGAATATGCTATCTAGGTTGGTCATAACTTTCCTTCCAAGGAGTAAGCATCTTTTAATTTCATGGCTGCAGTCACCATCTGCAGTGATTTTGGAGCCCCCCAAAATAAAGTCTGACACTGTTTCCACTGTTTCCCCATTTATTTGCCATGAAGTGATGGGAGCAGATGCCATGATCTTCGTTTTCTGAATGTTGAGCTTTAAGCCAACTTTTTCACTCTCCACTTTCACTTTCATCAAGAGGCTTTTTAGTTCCTCTTCACTTTCTGCCATAAGGGTGGTGTCATCTGCATATTTGAGGTTTTGGTATTTCTCCCATTATACTATACGCACTGCTATATATAACTATATATATTATACACACTGCTATAAACTTGCTTCTTTTTCATTTAATAGTTTACCTGGAAAATTGTTATACCTCAGTCTACATAAACATCCCATGTTCATAGTTATTTATTTAATTTTGAAGTCATATATTCATTATTAAAATGTATAATAAAATAATTAAGCAATTTATGTGTAAAATATATAAACATATTTGAAAGAAGACTGTGAAACATCTCCTTCCCACTTCTATGCAACCCCTCCCCTATAAATAACCATGATTCTTAGTTTTATTTACATCTTTCCATATATATATCTATATATCTTGAATATATTTATATTCTTATTTTGCCTCTTTTTTACTCATGCGTGATACACTCTGTATGTGTATTTTGGAGATATTTCCATTTTAGTACATAAACAATTTCCTCACTCCTTCCTTCCTTCTTTTTCTTTTTTTAATAAAATAACTGCAGTAGTCAGCATTCCACTGCATGGATAAGTAAAAATGTGTTCATTTTTTTAGAAACTTATTTCAATCTTTCCTGCAGGACTTTTCCGTGCCTTTAACATGCTAGCATACAGTGGGGTCTGTACATACATTGTGTAGACTGCTTTGACCACACAATTACTGCACGCCAACACGATTTCACGGCTTTATTGTCCTGAGGGGGATTCTGAAGCCCAGAGAGGGAGTGCTACTTGCCCAAGATCACACAGCGATGGTGGAGATCTGGATTCCCAGGCTTCCGGCAACAGTGACAACAAATGAAGTGCTCAAAGCCCTTCCTTGGCACTACCAATTCTCACTGTGGAGCACTGAGATGAGCACCGAAGAATTGATGCTTTTAAACTGTGGTGTTGGAGAAGACTCTTGAGAGTCCCTTGGACTGCAAGGAGATCCAACCAGTCCATTCTAAAGGAGCTCAGTCCTGGGTGTTCACTGGAAGGAATGATGCTAAAGCTGAAACTCCAGTACTTTGGCCACCTCATGCGAAGAGTTGACTCATTGGAAAAGACTCTGATGGTGGGAGGGATTGGGGGCAGGAGGAGGAGACAACGGAGGATGAGATGGCTGGATGGCATCACTGACTCAATGGACATGGGTTTGGGTGGACTCCGGGAGTTGGTGATGGACAGGGAGGCCTGGCGTGCTGCGATTCATGGGGTCGCAAAGAGTTGGACACGACTGAGCGACTGAACTGAACTGAACTGAATGCCCTTTAGGGGCACCAAGCCATATAGATTTGTTCATTTTGGAACAATTGCGTAGGATTCTTCAAAAGTGTGAAGATCACAAAAACAAGGCGAAGGTAAGAAACTGTCACAGACTGGAGGGGACTTAGGAGACACGGCAGCTCAATGCAACGCGCTGTCCTGAGTGCATCCACTTTAGGGAGAAAACGGGTGAAATCCAAATTAAATCTGTAGTATAAGTAATAGTATGGCATCAACGTCAGGTTCTTAGGTTATGTGGTTATGCAGGATGTTAGCACTTGGGGTGCCGGGTGAGAGAGATACCAGAACTCTCTGTATTATCTTTGCAGCTCTTCCATAAATCTAAAAATTATTTCTAAACAGGAAGTTTAAAAATTTGTTTATATTATTTACAATACCATCCTGTACTGGATTCAGCCACAGAAAAACAAAAGCAAGCCCAAAATACATGTTAGAATGCTGTATTAAAATATCTTTGGGAAAATTCACAAACATGCTGATCTTGGTTACTTGGGAGGAGGGCCCCTGGGTGGCTAGTGCAAAAGGAGGGACTTTTCACAGCTTATTGTTTAATACCTTTTGGATTTTGAACTATGCATTGGGTTGGCCAAAAAGTTCACTCGGATGTTTCCAGAAGATGTTACAGAAAAACTCGAATGCACTTTTTGGCCAACATATTCTCTTTCAACAATTAAACCTTAAAAATAATCAAAAAGAAAAAAATGGGAAAATGTTAATGTGGAATTTTTTTGGGGGAAAATAGAGTGAATGAGATGGTAACAATACTGCTCATTGCTATTAGTGTTTACTGGAAGTTTCTCCGATGTGGCAGGCGCTGTGGTGAGCATGAAATCGGGATGAACTCATTGAGTCCCCTCAACCATGCAAGACCCCTGTTTTGTAGAAGAACAATTTGCTCAAGTTGTCATGTAGAAAGTGACTGAGCTGAAATTTGAGGTCAGGTCTGCCTCGTTCTACCACCTGAGCTTTTAATCATCATTTTCTACTCCTGGGGGATAAATATGCATGCAGCAGGCTATAGGCGGTGTGCAGTAGAGGCTGCTGGAGCCACGCTCACAGTCCCTTGTCCTGCATTTCTTTCCCTGGGCTTGGGGGAAGGCTGGTTCTGGCCATTGGGCCTGTGCTGCCCACGCTCTGGCCAGTTAAAAGGGCTGGCGAATTATGCCCCAACCAATGACTCATGGGCTGCCCTGGTGACTCAGTGGTAAAGAACCTGCCTGCCAATGCAGGAGAAGTGACTTCCATCCCTCGGTCAGGAAGATCCCCTGGAGGAGGAAATGGCAACCCACTCCTGTATTCTTGCCTGGATAGTCCCATGGACAGAGGAGCTGGGCCGGTTACAGCCGTGGGGTCACAGAGTTGGCCACGACTGAGCAACTAAGCAACAACAGCCAACAACTTAGTAGAAGCTGGTGTGGAGAAAGCCCAGCTCCCTCCCCTCTGGGCGACAGGGACAACCTGTGTCCTTTGCGTGAGGGGACTGAGCTCTGTCGCCCATGGCGGTGACCTGCTGGGTAACACACCCTTTCCTGTCTCACTTTTCTTCTTTCCCACCAAATAAGAACTGTCTGCCACAGAGACACTGAGAGAATGGGATGGGGGCATATTGTCTCCCTTTAAGTGGATACTAACGATGGCAACCGAGTCACTCTCGAATCCAGGTGGGCTCTGAAGCCAGACTGCCTGGGCTGGAATTCCATCACCACTCGACTGCGCTGGGACAGTGAGCCTCAGTTTCCGCCTCTGTAAAATGGGAACAACCCCAGTGCTTCCAGTGAATGTTGGCTGGAACAAGACACAGGAGGCCCCGTGCTCAGCCACAGGTACAGAGGAGCTTCCCAGTAAGCATTTGCTGATGTCTGGATTGTCCCAACGTGGGCATTGCCTTCTATCTTGATCATCCCCATGGTGGGAGGATGTGGCGCCTGTGGATACCTTTGAGAGTACCCTGCGATGTCCAGGCAAGCCTGGAAACAAAGGACAGAGGGTGAAAGGCAGTTTGGGGCCACAACCAAATGGACCAGGAGGGACTTTGCAATTTTAGGTATCTGTTTCTGGCTTGCGTTGCCTGCCCGCCACCCAGAGCATGGGTGATTCACCGGGAGCACCGCGCACTCTCCACCCACCCCTCCCCGGGGTGCTCACCCATCTCGCGGCCCCAGCACCTCAGCCGATTCTCCTAGTTAACCATAAACACAAATCCTGTTATCTCCCCTCTCTCGCAGCACTTGCCCCTTGATTTAAGCTGCCTTCTCTTCCCCTTTCATCAGCCCTGGGCCCCTCCTGTCGTATATCTTCCCGTTTATCTACTTCCCTGCTCTCGATAGCCTTGTGCGCAATCGATTTGTGGGCGGGGGAAGATGGCAGGCCGCCTGCCCCAGCCTCCCGAGCCCGCTGTTCTTCTCGGGAGCCCGGGCCAGTATTTCTTGTTAAGCTTCTGTCTGGCCATGTTCAGTTTCTCATTAGGTTTCTGCCCGGGCGTGGTAGTATTTCTTGTTCCTCCGCAGGCACACGCTGGAGATCACTAGTAATTCTTAAACCGCAAGATGGAGAGGCGCTCCTTTAGAGCGTTCTAGAATCCTTCTGGCCCATGCCTGGAAGTGGCACATGGGAGCTTGCTGGAGGAGGGATGAGGGGCAGGGGCTCCCAAGATGGGGACTTGGTGGTGGTGGGGGGGTTCCCTGGGCCACATGGTGGGTTTGCTCCTGTGACCGCTGGGGTCAGCTCTACCTTGCTTCTCTGCAGCTGAGTCATCATAACAGGCTGGGAGCAGATTCCCTGGAGCTGGCATCACCCCATGCCATCGTTGGCAAGAGCTCAGCAGCTCTGCTAATAACTCAGGTGTGGCAGGTTCTTCCTAGGCCCGACTCAGTTTCCTTCTCTGCGAAATAAGTTGGTTTCTCTTTTTGTTCCTTTCTCCATTTATTTATTTAACAAACCTGAAACA
This sequence comes from Bubalus bubalis, assembly GCF_019923935.1. Taxonomy (NCBI): domain Eukaryota; kingdom Metazoa; phylum Chordata; class Mammalia; order Artiodactyla; family Bovidae; genus Bubalus; species Bubalus bubalis. The sequence goes on along the minus strand of NC_059173.1, from coordinate 6,309,248 downwards.
TGCAGAGCGTTCCTGGTGTCCCAAGTAGTGTCCTAAATAGTTTACAACACTGACACATTGAGATTCTCCTAGCCACCCTATGAGAAGGGTTTACAGATGAGGAAACCGTGGCCCAGAGAGGCTGAGTGACTTGTCTAAGGACACACAGCTAGCAAGCAGTAGAGCAGGGATTTAGGCCCAGGCCCTCGCTCCAGCGCTCATGCTTTCAAGAGGTGGTTCCTCTTTTTTTTTTTTTTTTTTCTTTTGTGGCCACATCGTTTGGCATGTGGGATTTAGTTCCCTGACCAGGGATTGAACACATGCCCCTTGCATTGGAAGTGTGGAGTCTTAACAAATGTCCCTTTGTGGTACTTCCCTGTGGATCACCAGGGAAGTCCCAAGAGGTGGTTCCTCTTGATGGTCTTGTGGCCTCCACCCAGTTCGCAAATGCTGCCACAGTTGATTCTTGTTATTCCAGCTAGTTACAAACACTGAACTGCTGAATATTGAACCGTGGCTCCTAAGGGACATACAGGGTTAGGTTCCTGAAAGCCTCTGGACATGACGTTTTTGTCAGCTGATGAATACATAAACTTGTTTTATGTGTGTTTCTGTTTAAAGATACCTGAGTCAGTATATATTGTTGATTCATTAACAGTGAACTCACAGCCGATAGCACTACAGCTCATGTCTGAATAAACGTTCTCCAACATGTGTGTTTTACTCCATAAGGCACATCACAGCCTGCTTGCACTTAGGAACCCTATATAGCCAAACAGCAAAATGAAATGAACAAAGAAAAACAAACACACCCAAATCACCAATGAAAAGCATACAGATGCAAAAAAAAAAAAAAAAAAAAAAAAGTGGCTACATTTAGACCACAAAAGGACACGTGTTCACAGGATGTGAGCTGAAATGGGAAGCTGAGTGCCACCTCGCTCAGCCCCAGCTATGAATGTTGACGATGGGTGGCACTTTTTTTTAACCACTCTGCCCGTGCCCAAGAATGACTGTGGAGATAGGTTTGGGGGTTACGGGTACAAAATCCGTGAATAATGAGGATTGATGGTATCTTGTACTACTCGCCCGCTCAAATACCATTTAAGGCTTCCTACTACCTACTATATCAAATAACTAAAGAGAAACTTCACCTGCCTGCCTTTCAAGGGTTTTAGTAATCTGGCCCCGTTGGGTCTATTCAAATACATTTCCCTTAACTCCTGGGGCCATCCCCTTCCTCCCTGGGCCTGGCTCCTTTCTCACTCTTCTGTCGCATCACCACCTCCTAACTTCACACCTTTGCTCTGGTGCTTTCCCTTCTGGGCTTATCCCCTCTTCTTTTGTTTAACTACGAAACCCTACCTACAGTTTAAAGGTCAGATCAAACTTCTTTTTTCTTTGTATCGCTTTCTCCTACTGATTTATCCCTTCTTGGACAGCACAGACTCACACTGTCTGTGTGTGTGTGTGTGCTAAGTTGTTTCAGTTGTGTCTGACTCTTTGCAACCCCATGGACTGTAGCCCACTAGGCTCCTCTGTTCATGGGATTCCCCAGGCAAAGATACTGGAGTGGGTTACCATTTCCTTCTCCAGGGGATCTTCCTGACCCAGGGATCGAACCCATGTCTCCTACATTGGGAGGCGGATTTTTTACCACTGAGCCACCAGGGAAGCCCAGACTCATACCATAGCGGAGCTTAATTTAAAATAAATTTAAAAAATGTCCCTTTGTGATACTGTCACGAACAGCCTGCCTGTGGGGAATTTCCCACAAACTACTGTTTGATGACACTCAGAATAGGAGACATCCAAGTTACACTGACCGTGTTTGGCCTTGGAAAGTGAGCATGTTTTGGGTACACGTATAGAAGGAGAGATAACATTGTACTCACCGGTGAGACGTGCCTGGAGGAATGTTTTAATTCTTCAGAAATACCAATTGGCCTCCTTACATAACATAGAACAGTGAGCCAAGGATAATTAGACCATCAAAGTGGTCTTGGAGAGAACTGATCTGTTCAGAGAAGTAAGCCTCTGCCTCTAACAGCCATGGGGCAAGCTGGCCACGTGTGGACACCAAACAGATGCATGTTGCATGGATGGAGGAGCCCTGCCTTAGTCTGTTTCACCTACTGGGTTTTTGCATACGATTTTGTTTGAACAATGAATCGCATGGTTCATCAGTTAGGACCCAGCAGGAAACACACAGCACAGATAAATTGGAATAATTTAAGGAGAGTTTAATAAAGGAATTGCTTACAAAGGTGAGGGCAGGGCATAGGGAAACCACACAGGATAGTGAAGTCTCTGGGGTCTAGGTACAGAGGGTACCAGCATCATTCCTAGACCAGGAGATGGGACCAGGGAGGGTTAAGGGTTATGTGGTCTCTGAGCAGGGGTTGAAGCCTTTTGTGAAAAGATACAGCCACCCCATCAGAGCCCCTGGCAGGCAGGAGCAGGGGGCGATAAACACCTGACATCCATCACCCTCTCATTTCCTTCTGGACCTCCCATTCAGTTCAGTTGCTCAGTCGTGTCTGACTCTTTGCGACCCCATGGACTGCAGCACACCAGGCCTCACTGTCCATCACCAACTCCCAGAGTTTACTCAAACTCATGTCCATTGAGTCAGTGATACCATCCAACCATCTCATCCTTTGTCGACCCCTTCTCCTCCCGCCTTCAATCTTTCCCAGCATCAGGGTCTTTTTCAATTCAGTTCTTCGAATCAGATGACCAAAGTATTGGAGTTTCAGCTTCAGCATCAGTCCAATGACTATTCAGGACTGATTTCCTTTAGGATTGACTTGTTGATCTCCTTGCTGCCCAACGGACTCTCAAGAGTCTTCTCCAAGGAACTTTCAAGAGTCTTCTCCAACACCGCAGTTCAAAAGCATCAATTCTTTGGCACTCAACATTCTTCATAGTCCAACTCTCACATCCATACATGACTACTGGAAAAACCATAGCCTTGACTAGACAGACCTTTGTCAGTAAAGTAACGTCTCTGCTTTTTAATATGCTGTCTAGGTTGGTCATAGCTATTCTTCCAAGGAGCAAGCATCTTTTAATTTCATGGCTGCAGTCACCATCTACAGTGATTTTGGAGCCCAAAAAATAAAGTCTGTCACTGTTTCCAATGTTTCCCCATCTATTTGCCATGAAGTGATGGGACCAGAGGCCATGATCTTAGTTTTCTGAATGGACCTCCCATTGGCAGAGCCCAACCGGAAGGCAGAAGGCAAGACAGTCCAATGCAGTCCACACATGTCAGCCTCTGGGGCAGAGAGTCAGGGGAGATGGGTTTAGAGAGGAAATGGGGGTGGAACAAAAGGAAGATGCCCGAGACCAACACCCACCCCGACCCTGCAATACACAAGCCAGGGTTAGCTCTCAGATTGCCACTTTCTAAGGGTCCTTCTGGGTTGGTCGTGCACAGGTTCTTCAATGGGTCCAGCCTTGCCAAGATCCTATTATAGCAGCTCAGAGTTGGTCTAGTAAAAACAGCACAATTCTGTTGCATCAGGTCAAATAATGCCTGGATTCAGTTTTGGGGTCATGGCATTTTCCCACCCTCCTTCCTTTCTTCCTCTCTCCCTCCTCCTTTTTCTCTCCCCTCTCCTTCTCCCTCCCTCCCATCTCTCTCTGTATTTTCTACACACACAGATATTCCTCCTGCCGCTCTGGGATGCTGACAGTGGGAGCAGATATACAGCATCTCGGCCGTGATATAAGGGCTGCTGCTGTGCATGGCTGTCTCCCACGATGGCGCTGCCTGGGTGTGAAACTGCATTTCCTTGTCAGCGCTGGTCTTCATGGATGTCGACTGACTTTTCCAGAAATTCTTGCAGAGCAGAGTTTCTCAAACAGGGGAGAGGTTGCGCCCACACCCCGCCCCGTTTTCCTGGAGGACACACACTATGTCAGCCTCTGGGGCAGAGAGTCAGGGGAGAAGGGTTTGGAGAGGGAATGCAGGTGGAGCAAAAGGAATTTGCCCTTTTGATTGGAGACATTTTTGGTTGCCATAACTAGGGGTTTGCTGCTGGCATCCAGGGGGTAGAGGCCAGGGGTGCTGCTGAACATCCTCCCTTGCCCAAGACAGCAACCCCCTCCCCCCAAAGAATTATCTAGTCCAAACTGTCAGTGGTGCTGAGGTCGAGAAACTCTTTGGTTGAGGGAGCCTCTTCGTGTGACTCTGATATTTTAGTCTCCCTTTTCTTGAATTCCCTCTACTACCTTCTTGCTATTTGATTATGGAGACTCTTGGATACCTCCAGCAACGGGGAACTCACAACCTGTTTTGAAGTCGGTCAAGTCTGGGCTTGATTCTGGCTCTTCCACCGGCAGCTGCGGGACTCCAGGCGTCCCCACAGGGGGGCATGGCTCCACCACTTTGGGCCTAATGTTCCTCCAGGACCACGGGATCAACAGCAGCCCTGCCTCACAGGTTGCATGAGGAACCGATGAAATGATGCTCTTACGTGGTAGCTCAGCTCATAGCATGGGGTGAGACCGGTCAGTAAACGTTCACCCCTATGAATGCCCTGCCCTGGCTGGTTTCATCACCTGGGCTCTGGGTGTGTCAAGAGCAGATGAACTTCAGGGTTTTCTCTTAGGCCTGGGAAATTTCAGAAATCTCGACAAGCTTAGCACTGAGTGAGGAAGAAAATATAGGCTCTTGGTGGAGGGGTGGGGGGGTGGTGCTTTCCCTTTGGGGTTGTTTGGGGGGAGGGGCGGTCCTAGGGGTGGTCCCAGGAGACCTGATAGCAAAGCCGAGTGCAGGAGAGACCAGGAGCAAGCACAGTGTTGTCTCCTCCCAGAGGTGTCGTGGGGACAGAGCTTCACCCTCCCAGCAGTGGTGTGCAATGACACACCCAGGGAGGCTCACTGGATCCTTGGGGTCCTGCATTTTTATTGGGCATCAGTCACATAGGCGTGGAGCACCTACAAACTAACCTTAATTATTCGGTCTCCAGCCCCTTCAAAAACCAAATGATAGAGCAGGGTTCAAGGCTGCCCCCCATAAATCACATTATTAGCATAGATTATCTGGCCAGGTGTGGCCCAGCATCCCAAGTACACAAAGACACTCCTATTAGTGAGAATGACTCAGGGGCTTACAGGTACTCTCCCAAAAGCCAGTGTAGTCCTTTATGTGGATGGTTCAGGGTTGAAGAGGCTAAACCTGCTGAGTTAACCCTTTAATGCACAGCAGGTTCTACAGGTAAGAACGACAAGGGCTGTTCAAGCTTGGAAATTTGGAGAAGGTGTCAGTGATCATGATCTGAGCAGGTTACTGCCTTTCTCAGTGCCATGTTCCTACCATTAGACTTACGGTAACTTACAATTACCCTATTTATTGGTTTACTTTGCCTCATTTGCTAAACCATGGGGTAATGCGTGGGCCTGGTTTCTGCTGTTTTCCCTAACACTTAACATACTTTACATGCAGAGCCAGGACTAGGGTGAAGCAAAATTTTTTTTAATATTTATTTTAATTTCAGGGGCTTCCCTGGTGGCTCAGACAGTAAAGAATCTGCCTGCAATGCAGGGTATCCAGGTTTGATCCCTGGGTTGGGACGATCCCCTGGAGAAAGAAATGGCTACCCACTCACTCCAGTATTCTTGCCTGGAGAATCCCATGGAACCTGGTGGGCTATAGTCCACGGGGCCGCAAAGAGTCAGACACGACTGAGCACACACGCATTTCCTTGGCCATGCCGAGTCCTAGTATCGGCATATAGGATCTTTAGTTGCGATATGTGGGATCTAGTTCCCTGACCAGGGATTGAACTCAGGCCCCCTGAGTTGGGAGCTTGGCGTCTTAGCCATGGGGCCAATAGGGAAGTCCCCTCTGGGGTGCAAAATTTAAGACTGGTGGATGCATACAATCTCAGTCATCAAGATAAACAGTGTTTTAATGCAATATTTAAAAAAAATCAAAATTAATACAAGAAGCAAAGTCTTAGACTTTTTAACAAAAACAGGATCAGTGCTGTTGCTGATATTTTTCAACCCCCAACTCTACCAGGCGTGGCACTGTTTGTCGCCTTGTCTCTGTACACAGTTTTGATATTTTTGTTCATGATGGATTTGAGGCGTTCATTTGGATTTGAAAAAAATACTGCACCAAGAAGCTATTTTGAGGACTGCCCTGGTGGTCCAGTGGTTAAGACTCTGCCTGCCATTGCAGAGGACACAGGTTCAATCCCTGGTCCTGGAAGATTGCACGTGCGGAGGGCCAGCTAAGCCGGTCTGCCACAGCGGCCGAGCCCGAGCTCTAGGGGCTGTGTTCTGTGACAAGAGAAACCACCGCAAGAAGCCTGTGTGCTGTGAGTAGAGAGTAGCCCCTGCTCGCCCCAACCAGAGAAAGCCTGGGCGCAGCGACGAAGACTCAGCGCAGCCAGAAATAAATTAATTAATTAAAAAAAGGCATTATCTTGAGGGCTGTTTTGGTGCCGCCTTAAATTTTATACTCAGAGAAAATGCCTCGCTTGCCTCACCCTCATTCTGGCCCTGTTGCTCCCCCATGATAGGCCATCAACAAATATTTCTTTGTTTGAACTTTTTATTTCGTATCAGGATAAAGCTGATTAGGGGCTTCCCAGGTGGCACTAGTGATGAAGCACCTGCCTGATAATGCAGGAGACTTAAAAGATGTGGGTTTGATCCCTGGGTCGGGAAGATCCCCTGGAGGAAGGCATGGCAACCCACTCCACTGTTCGTGCCTGGAGAATCCCATGGACAGGGGACCCTGGCGAGCTATAGTCCATAGGGTCGTAAAGAGTCAGACACGACTGAAGCGACTTAGCACGCACGCGTGGCTGATTAACAGTGTTGCGATAGTTTCAGGGGAACATTGAAGGAACTCAGCCAAACATATACCTGGATCCATCCTCTCCCCAGCGGCCCCCTCCCCTCCAGGCTGCCACGTGACATGCAGCAGAGCTCCTTGTGCTGTACAGTCCCTGGTTGGCTGTCCATTTTAAACACGGCGATGTGTACCTGTCCGTCCCAAACTCCGTAACTATCCTTTCCCCCGCAACCTTAAGTTTGTTCTCTAAGTCTGTGAGTCTCTTTCTTCAACAAATACGTGTTGAATGAATGAAGCTCCCGCCTGTGAGGCGCAGAGTCATATCTCTGTTTTTAAGATGAGAAAGGGGAGGCTCACGGAGGTGAAACCACTTGCTCTGGACTCAGGAGAGGAGCTGGAATTTCTTCCTGGATTGTCTTTCTCCAAAGCCTGGGCTTTGATCCATTGTATCCAGCTGTCCCCTCTCCCTGCCTCTGAGCCTCCTATCCCAAGGCGGATCCTCCTGGGGGCCCCCGGGGGACAAATCTCCAGGAAAGGAGGCCAGTGATGAGGAGAGGAAGGTCAAGAATTCGGAGAAGGCATAACACATGTTCACCGTGTTCAGATGGAGACACGTGATGGGCACCTTCCATGTGAGACAACCCCCTGCGTTTGTCACTCACTGTAAATTGTCCCCCAATCAATGGGCTGACAAAGATGGATTCTCAGGGCTCACGGCAAAATGAAGCTTTCTCAGGCGTCTCATGGGGAAAGGAAGCAGTTGGTTTACTTGTGAATGCTTGGGGGTAATTTTCTAATGTCCCTTCCGCCATTACGGAGGCTTGGCTCCAATCTCTTATCATATGTAATTCCTAATGATTTCTCTGTTATGTCCTGTTTTATTAAAGCGTCATTGAACTATACCCTATTGATTTAGATTTCACAGACAATTGAAATTTAAATTGACTCCAAATTGAATGTCTCCATGTAATCTCTGTTCTGCAATAAAGATAGATAAAATGCTTCTATTTTTGATAACAAGTTATACTGGAAGCACATTTTAATTTTGGGAGGGAAGAAAAAAATGTGACAGAGTCTTGACTTTCTTTGAAAAGTGGCTGATGGTTCAGGGCCTGGGAGGTGGTGGTGGTTGTTGATTTTTTTTTCCCCCCTCTGGGGCATGATGTTGGAGTTATGGAATTTTGACTGTCTGGGCTGGCTCATAGATGGCAACAGGAGGTGATCTCGGCTGACCTGTGTTTGAATTAATAAGGTGAGCCACCCACAAGTCCATCCATTCGTCCAGTGCAAGGGGCAGGGGGAGCAGGAAGAGACGAGGACAACTCATCCCATGATGGTGTGCGTGACTCATGTCCTTTGGAGGGCTGGATGTGGAAAGGCATCCTGGGAAAAGGAGGAGACACTTTATTGCATCAGATTTAATCTCTATCCCCACAACCAAGGATGACTCAGTCCGGCCTGCTCTGGCATTTACTGGTTATTGTCCCTCACTGAGCAAAATGCCAGCCACGTGCCCCATCCGTCTTCCAGCACATCCTCCACCCAGAACCTCGTAGTCCATGCTCTGATGGTACTCCCACCCAGGCATATGATCTATACTTGAGTTGGCCCAGACTCATTCAAGCAGATCAGATCAGTCACTCAGTCGTGTCCAACTCTTTGTGACCCCATGGACTGCAGCACGACAGGCCTCCCTGTCCACCAGCATCTCCTGGAGCTTGCTCAAACCCATGTCCATTGAGTCGGTGATGCCATCCAACCATCTCATCCTCTGTCATCCCCTTCTCCTCCCACTTTCAATCTTTTCCAGAATCAGGGTCTTTTCAGGGTCTTTTATTTGATCTGCTGCTGAGATTCCCCTGTGGCTTGGACCTCAAGTCCACTCTCAAGGCCTGAAGTTGCTCTTCTTTCTCTCTCCTCTTGCATCCTCAGCCTTTCCAGGGCTGTATCCTGCTTGCCCTTGAGTCTCCTGGGCTCCGGAGTGGGAAGCACCTGGCACCTGATGGCGGCTTAATAAACGAATCAATCCTCGTTAAGGCTTGATTGGCTGTTAGCCTCATTATCCTGTAAGCAGAGGGCTGGGGGAAATTCTAGAATGCCAAAGAGGGGCGCGATCACGAGGTGGGTGTGGCCAGCCCCTATGTATGAACACCCAGAAGGAAGGCCATCTGACCAGGAGTGTTCATCCCTGGATGCATATCAGACCCATGGGGGATACTGATGCCCACATGCTGCCCAGAGGTATGGATGCTGAACCTCTAAGGGAGGGCTCCAGCCATTGGCCATTGGTGGTTTAGAAGGCCACCCTGCCCCCAGGCCAGTTTAATGTGCTGCCAAGGAGGTCTGGAATATTATTTTTAATCTCTCTAGTGAAGAAAATCCCCAAATTTGGCCATCACAGCTTTGCCATATGGGGATGCTCAATGAATATTAATAGCAAGTTCCCTGACATCTGGGACTTTCTGGTCCCATCAACTTGGCCCTGTTGCTAGTCTCTTGTCATCGTCGTCCTAGGTCACGCTGATACACACGGCACCTCCTGTGACCCTCCCAGGCACCTGCTGTTCGCCACATTCATGCAACCTATATGCTTCCTTGCATAGGATCTTTCTTCAGATTGCAGTTTAACCCTTCTCGTGTTCCTTCCCTAGTCCATTCTAAACTAATCTTGCGAGAGTGTGGGTTTGATATTCCACTGATATTTTTTTCTCTAACATACGAAACCATAAACATGAAAGGATGAAAAATTAAACATAGGTTCATGTCTCTGCCCTTAAAATCACGTGGCCAGCAGCTCATTGCACTCACCCTACTCTATGGAAAAACACTATTTTATAGTTTCCGAAACTGTTCCACAACTGAAAGGATGAGGGTGAGCACTTTTAAAAACTCCTGTCTCTCTCCATGAATAAGACATTGTTATTCTTTCATTACATCCTTCTGACAGCCTTTGAGATATTAAAAATAGCACTGTTTCTAATTAATTAAAATAGAGCCCCCGGGGGTCTAATTTTGTGTGACTTTCTTTCTTTTTCTTGGTATTTGCTCTAGGTCACAAATCAGTTTCACTCCTAAAACTTCATTTAAGTAGAAACCAGATTTCTCATTAAGAATTTAAAAAATATTAATATCCTTAGACCCATTTATTGCATTCTGGGGCATATATAAGAAGGAAAAATTCAATATAGCGATAATAGTTTATATACAAAAACGTTCAAGGCGCTGTTCTGTACAATTGTGAGAAACATTAATCCACCCAAATCTCCAATAACAGCAGGACTAATTCGATTAGCATATAATGAATACGTAGTAATGTATATACATATATATTCAATTTAATGAAAGATGTGGTTTATCAGATCAAGACCCTCAAAGACTTTAATGTTTCTTGGATTCTAATTTTTGTATCTCTACCACTTAGCACAGTGCTTGGCACAGATGAGACCCTCAAAAATACTTGTTGGAGGCTGAGTGATTTATTAAAATGATAGTCACAGAATTTATAATAACACACAAAAAAACTGTTTAGTAAGTGAAAAAATCAGGGTGCAATAGTAAACACAATGTATTGTCACATCTCTATTAAAATATGCTTTGGGGGCTTCCCTTGCGGTCCAGTGACTAAGACTCTGTACTCCCAGTACAGGGGGCCCATGTTCGATTCCTGGTTTGGGAACTAGATCCCACATACCACAACTGGGAGTTCCCATGCCATGACTAAGACCCAGTGCGGCCAAATTAATCAATGAAATAAACATTAAAAACATATGCATTGGCTTTGCACATGCCAGAATAAAAGGTGGATCGCAAGCACGCTCAGTTGCATCCTACTCTTTGTGACCAAGAATACTGAAGTGGGTTGCCATTTCCTCCTCTAGGGATCTTCCAAACCCAGGGATCAAGCCCTCAGCCTCTGAGTCTTCCTCATTGCAGGCAGATTCTTTACCACCGAGTCACAGGGGAAGCCCCTAGGGTGGTTTAGTGAAATATATATCCAGGCTATAGACTTTTCTGCAGCTACTAAAATGATATTTGCCAATAACATTCACGATATGAGAAACTGTTTATGATAAAGACAGAAAAAGCCACATGCAGTATAATTGAATCTGTGTGTATGTATATAACCCTAACACTATGTGTGGTAATCTAATTATATCTATAATAATATATTATATATAAATATTTTAAATTAATATATTGTATTTATACATTTTTCATAAATTTAATATTAAATATTTATTTTATTATATATTATATAGGGGTATTTGTATTAATTTTTACATTTTATCTTATTTATATGTGTGTGTACATACATATGTGTGAATATGTGTGTGTATGTACACACACATAGTCACAAGACTGGGAATAACCTCAAATATTAACGGTTGTTTTAGGTGGCAAGATTAGGGTAAGTTTTTTCTTCTTTCCTCCATTTCGTCTCTCCCCATTTTCCAAACATCTTCCTACAATGAGCATGAATTACTCTTCTCGTCAAGACAAAAGAAGAACCTCGAGGGATGTTTTAGACACAAAGCGGGTGGAGGAGTGGAGGAGAGGCCAGCCGCCCAGAGGTATGCTGGAGAAGGGAGGTCCACAGTCACATCGAATCAGCTGGTGTGACTGATTCCGCCCAAGTTCAGGTCCGCAGGCCTCTCTGGCCAGGAACTCTTGGCAGGGCTGGGTGGGAGGGTGTGCACTGCCCGCACCCGGAACTGTCTCCCTGGGGGTGCTTTCGTGGACTCGTAGCCCAGAGGCCCGGCTGAACTCTTCCGGAGGAATGCCGCCTTCCCCTAATTTGCCGGGTCTCTCCAGTTGCTAAGAATGATGGACAGTAATTAAAACTAAGCTAATAACCTCCTCACTCTTGACATTTCTATGGGGTTTTGTTCACCATTATCTACATATAGATTAAAAATTGTAATTGGACTGGCGATCGGGTTAGGAAAATCAACCACCTTCCAACTCGTCGTTTGCTGGAGACTGACACTTTGAAATTTTATTTAATCTGAGAAAATTGAGTTGAACTCTGGCACCTTGGGAGGAGGGGCGACAGAGTGTCGGGGGCAGAAATGAAACAGCATTTATCTTTAAGGACTGATGCTAGCTAAGAAAATATTCAAACTCTGGGCAGGAAGGAGTAGGTCAGCGGTCAGAAGGTTGGGGGGCGGGGAGCAGCCACAAGAATACAACAGAGACGGTGTAGGGTGGGAGCCTCCTAGGAGGCAGCCCTGGGAGGGTGAGCAGATGCCCCAGTGGGACCCTGGATGAAGGAGGTTTAGGGAGGCCAAGGCCACCTTCCCGAGAGGCTTCCTGTGTCATTTCATAGGGCTTGGGCAACCTAACCCCACCGAATCCCCTGTGCTGGCCAAGAGCGATGTGCTGTGTGTGTGCTGAGTTGCTTCGGTCGTGTCAGACTCTTTGTGACCCCATGGACTGTAGCCCGCCAGGCTCCTCTGTCCATGGGGTCCTCCAGGCAAGAATACTGAGTGGGTTGCCTTGCCCTCCTCCAGGGGATCTTCCCAGCCCAGGGATTGAACCCGTGACTCATGTCTCCTTCGTTGGCAGGCGGGTTCCTTACCACTGGCACCACCTGGGAAGAGGAATGTTACTGGCTTGTCATTCTGTGACTCCAGGTCTCTGAGATGCTGTGGTTATAGGGCTCCCCCTGGTATCCTCCTGTTCTCTGTAAGACCGAGGTGCCATGCCTCCGTTTCCCCCAGGTCTAAGAGCCAGAGTTTCTCTTATTTATGCATCTATGCTTCTGGAATGTGAGGATTCTAAAAATCAGAAATTATATTAGTAACCTCAACCTTAAAAGGGTGGGGCGGGGGGACATGGTCAGACCTGCCCAGCAGTCCCTCCCATGGAGTCATGAATTTGTCTAAATTGAAACCCTTAAACCGACATTAATCTTAGCTTGGGTCCCCTAGGGGGTGGGCCAGGTGAAGATTTCTTTGTGATACACCATGTAGCTGTGTTCATGCTGATGCTTAAGATATTTCAGTGGGGTCTCATGGCCCCATGAGGGTCAAGTCCAATCTCTTTAGGATGCCTTCAAAGCCATTCTGGGCTTGCCTTGTGCCTCATTCTCTCCAGAATCAGCCTCCCGAATCCTCACAAATATTCCCTCTGCCCCCAACAATATGCACGCTCTCTGTCCCTTTCTGACGGCAAATAATGCCCCCAGCTCTTTGCATTACTCTTCCCCCTGGCTGCAATGATCTCCTTCCCACCCCAGTACCATCCCCCTGAACACTGCCTTCTTCACTCCCCTGATTTCTATCCATCTGTCACTCATCTTGGGCTGCACCTTCTCCAGGAAGTGCTTGCCATCTTTCTGAATCGTGACCTGTGCTCCCTGGGCATCTCTGGCCCCCACACTCACTTTGTGCCAGTTCTGTGTGTGACTCTCTGCCGTCGCCTCCATCAAACCAGGATCTCCTTGAAGGCAAGAAGACTTTCTTGTTTAACTGTCACATGGTGTAGTATTGCCAGAATGAAGCGAAGAATGAATCTGTGTGTAAAGGCCGGGAACTTGTGATTCCTTTCCTCTTGGAATAATAAATATTTATTTATACTTTTCAGAAGTGTATGTTGGCTGTCTGCTTTGTGCCTTGTGCTGTGCTCAGCCATGGGGATGTTCCCAGGAGCAAGACAAATAAGTCTCTATTGTCTATGGCACTTATGGGAAAAATAGATTAGAAAGATGGATTGGGGTTAAGGAATTAGGGGAGGAACATTCTAGGCAGAGGAAATGCATGCAAAAGATCTTGAGGGAGGAAGGGAGGGGAGAGACACCCTGAAACAGAAGCCCAGGGGGCTTGGGCACTGCGAGAAATGAGGAGGGGTCCAAAATGAGCCCCAAGATGTGGGCAACGACTCGGATCATGAGGTCCTTGCAGGGTTTTCAGCTTGGAGCTACAAGATCAATTTTACACTGTGAAAAGATGGTTTGTTAAATGAATTAAGTCCATGTGCAAGATACAGACAACCTTGTCCCTTTATTCTGAGAATAATTATTCTCATCCTTCATGCTTGTTGCTTTAATCTTTCCAGCACACATTTGCCTCCTAGAGAGGACTGATGAATTGTATCTGCCTAGAAAGCTTTCCCAGTGCCCTTCTTCTGGAAACATATTCTGCCCACCCTGGCTGCAGAAGTGGTCCCATGGCCCAAGCCTGACCAATCACAGCATTCGATCCCTCTGGTGACAGTGATTGGCGCAGGAGGCAAGCACGTGACCTAAGTAGGGCCAATCAGAGCCCTTCCATGGGATTGGTCTATGGACCTGGTTGGAGAAAGTCCCACCCCCCGCCCCACTTAATTTTGTCCAGCCACATGGAGAAAGTAGAAGGTGTGTGTGGAGAGTGAAGCCTCCATCATAAGATGAAGAAAAAGGGAGAAATGAGAGCTTTTACTTTCAACATGCCCCAGTGTCTGTTGAGAACCAATGAATCTCCCCTTTCTCCACTAAGCTAGCTTACATTAGATGTTTATCATTTACATTCAAATGAGTCCCAACTCATTCATGGCACACCTGATCCCCTTACCTATCATGGATGTAGTCAATGGAACTATCTTATCCTAATTTTATAGTGGAGGGGGACTCTGGGACTCACAGAGTTGCCTACGTTTATGCATCATAGTGGCAGTGCTGGAATCAGCTTATCCTTTTATCAACAAGGTGATGCTGTCAAACTATTATTCTAAGAACGGTGATTCTGAGAATTTTCTGGATCAGCCCCAATTTCAGATACACTGTCCCAGTATCCTCACAGACCACCTGAATGGCTCACTAATTTGAAGTGACAAACCGCCTTTCCTGAAATGCGTTTCCATGTCCAGAAATAATTTAAAATATTCACTATAGCCATAGCTCTTGACTTTTAACTTGGAAGGCACTAGAATGACTCAGTGGTGTGCTGGTGCATGTTTAACATTTAACATGTGTGGTTCTGACATGAATCTTGGTGAATATTTTTGTTTACCTTAATGAGTAAGACAAAATAAATCAACAAAGGCATATGGTTTGCACTTCACTTGTTTGTCGGTGACGTGGGCAACTTCTTTCTGAATTGAATCATGGTTTTCAAATACTGGAAGAATAGTTCCTCAGTTGTTTGTGCTTCTACAATAGAATGACTATGAACGCAGCATATCTTTAAGTTTAATCTGCTTTATTAACATTTTTCACATCACTTTTTAGAGAATCAACAAAACAATAGTAAATTAAACCCTGGCTTGGAGCATTTATGAGTGTCTGTAAATATTTTCATTGGGGCTGATTTCAAGCTACCAACCTGATGTCACTGAAAGTGAAGTTGAGAAGATGCACAGATATTATTATGCATATGTCCATCAGATAGATGTAATGGGTGCAAATAAGTTCAAAAGCATAGATAATAAAAAAGTGGTCAAACAATTAAGAAGTGATGAATTTTAAGTCATTTTTAATGTCAAGAATTGATGCTTTTGAACTGTGGTGTTGGAGAAGACTCTTGAGAGTCCCTTGGACTTCAAGGAGATCCAACCAGTGCATTCTGAAGGAGATCAGCCCTGGGATTTCTTTGGAAGGAATGATGCTAAAGCTGAAACTCCAGTACTTTGGCCACCTCATGCAAAGAGTTGACTCATTGGAAAAGACTGTGATGCTGGGAGGGATTGGGGGCAAGAGGAGAAGGGGACGACAGAGGATGAGATGGCTGGATGGCATCGCCGACTCGATGGATGTGAGTCTGAGTGAACTCCAGGAGTTGGTGATGGACAGGGAGGCCTGGAGTGCTGCGATTCATGGGGTCTCAAAGAGTCGGACACGACTGAGTGACTGAACTGAACTGATTTAATTGTAAGCTTATATAATTCAATTATTTTGGGAGTTGATCCAAACACATTTTATTTAAAAAATTTATTTAAAATTGCCATGAAGAGACTATGAATGAACAAAAAAGTTATATTTCAGTCTTTCAAGATCTTTTAAAATTATCTTGTATAAGGAAACAAAAGTGAACTTAAAAAATACAGTTTGGGACATATATTTCCATATAATTTAATCATTAATCATGGTCACAGTATATAACTGGCTCACAAAATTCCTGAAAATTTAGCCATTAGCTCTCCTGGGCTGGTACGAGCTGGTCCAGGGCCCTGCCCCAGACCTCTGTGACCGTGATAGAGTGATCATCTCTGATGACTGGATGTTGAATGGCAAACGCTACCTGCCATTGTTCAAGTGGGCTTTCTTCTTCTTTTACCAGGAACAAGCTTATCATGGAAGTTCTTTCTAAGAGCATCCTTCCAGTTCAGATCAAGCAATGCCCTCCTCTCACAGCCTCCTCTTTTTTCCTTCATAGCCCTTAACAAAGTTTTTAACCATGTGAGAGCCACAGTAGAGGAATATCAGGGACTTCCCTGGCAGTCCAATGGTTAAGACTCCATGCTTCCACTGCAGGGGCTACAGGTTCAATCCCTGGTCAGGGAAGTAAGATCCCACATGCTTGGGGCATGGCCAAAAAAAATACCCTGCATATATAAGTAAATATAAAGACACCTCCAGTCTTCCCACATCGTTTTCATGGGAGAGAGTGTTTGTTTCTGTATTTGGACAGAAAAGAAATTACACAGTAATAGTCATGATTGTGATGATGATGGTGGTGATCATGGCAGGTACAAGAAATTGTGCTCTTATGGTGACAGGCTCAATTCAAAGGATTTCTCATGCTTGATTACTTTACAGTTCACCCATGAGGAGGGTATTATTACCTCAAACTTATGAATGTGGAAACAGAGGCTCAGAGAGGTTAAGTGACTCCCCCAAGGTCTGCTGCTACTGCTGCTGCTGCTGTTTAATCACTCAGTCGTGTCCGACTCTTTGTGATCCCATTGACTGTAGCCCACCAGGCTCCTCTGTCCATAGGGTTATCTTGCAAGAATACTGGAGTGAGTTGCTATTCCCTTCTCCAGGGGATCTTTTTAATCCAGGGATCAGACCTCGTCTCCTGCCCTGGCAGGTGGATTCTTTACCACTGAGTCACCAGGGAAGCCCACACAGCTTCAATCCAAGACTGGTTGACTCTGAAGCACCTCCTCTCAAAGCCTTTATCTTATGTGGGAGGGAAAACCTGGATGGGAGGCAGATGCGGGACTCCCTTTAGCTGGCAACCCTTTGCTCATTTCCTTCCCAGCGTCTATCACCTTCCAGCCACAGAGGCACAAAAGCCCACTCCCTTCACCATTTTAAGTGCATTTGTAAAGCTTGGCCAACCCAGGGCTGAGACTGAGTTGTCAACCAGGAGATAGAAAAAGAAAAAAAAAAGAAAAAGCAATTTCTTCCATTTCTTGGCTCAATCCTATGCAGTCAATACTGTTAACAGTAAATCAAATATCAGGGCTGCACTGACCCAGGAAAAGGCCAAGGAGAAAAAAAAATCCAGAGAAGAATCCAAAAGAGTAGAGAGGGAGAGAGAAAAAAAAAGAAGGTTCAGCCAGAAGCATAAATCATGCCTGGGGAAGAGAACCCGCAGCGGCAGCAGCAATGGCCTTGAGCCTTAGCCGCCCCGGCGAGCTGGCTCCCGGCACCTCTGCTTTTGGTGTCTGAGTTTCTTGGACCCCGATTCCTGGTAGATCCAGGGGACGAGAGGCCACCAGAGCCAGGGCTTGGGATTCTGATTTGAGGTCTTGACTTGGGGCCTCACTGCACAACCCCTGTCTCAGTTGAGAAAGGATGTCTGTAGGACAGGGCTTTGGGGGAAAAAGCTCCCCCCTCCTTGCTTCAGCCCTTCATCCTTCCATACATACCATCCTGTAAGATTTCATAGCTCAGAGTGCTGGCTTCAAAAAGTATGAGGCTCAAATGTTCTAAAAAAAATGTCAGCCATGTCTGAGACATGTTGCCCATTGACCTGCGGCCTCCTTTCATAAATGTAAAGGACGTGAAAAGTGAAAGTGTTAGTCACTCAGTTGTGTCTGACTCTTTGCGACTCAATGGACCATAGCCCTCCAGGCTCCTCTGCCCATGGAATTTCCCAGACAAGAATACTGAAGTGGCTAGCCATTCCCTTCTCCAGGGGATCTTCCCGATCCAGGGATTGAACCTGGGTCTCCTTCATTGCAGGCAGATTCTTTACTGTTTAAGCCACCAGGAATGTAGCTATTCAATAAATTTTTATGAAGCACCCACTGTGTGCCAGGCATTGCCCAAAGGCCCTGGGGATTCAGCCATGGACAAAATAGAAACATGCTCCTGACTTCCCTGAAGCTACAGTTTAGTTAATGATGGGAGAGATAAGATAATTAAGATTTTTATAGTATGTTGGAGGGTAATAGATGTTAAAACAAAAAACAAAGAAAATAAAAGAAATGTAGAGTGTTCTGGGTGGGAGGAGTCAGGTTTAATTATGGTAAGGGGACGTTTGAGGACAGACTTAAAGCAGATGAGCATGTGAGCCCATCAGAAAGTGGAGAAAGGTGTTCTAGGCAGCAGGTGCAAAGGTCCTGAGGCACGATGCATCAGGGGTGTTTGAGAAATGAGGAGGGAGGGCTAGAGGGGAGATAGGGGATGCTGACGGATGGTGCAGTTGAGGTTGGAGAGGTGACCAAGGGCAAGAACAGGCAGGGCATCTGGGCAGTAGTGAACTGGGTTTCTTCTGGGTCGATAGGGATTGTTGGGGAACTTGGAGCTGGGGAGAGATCTAATCTAATGTGGTTTTCAACTTCTTGTCAGTCCCTCACTCTTATATCCTGGATACTCAAGATTAAACAAATCTAGATGGATTTATATGGCAAATTGTACACCACTGAGAACCCATCTTTATTATTTTTTTTTCAGGCAAGGTTTTACTGGGGTCCCTGAGACAGCAGGGGGAATCTAGAACAAGTAACAGTTTCCCTTGCTCACTGGTTCCCTGAGGGTGAAGGAGGGGAGCTTGTTCCTTATATGGGGTGAGGGCAGGGGTGTGTCCATGTGTGGGGCCAGAGGGTTGACCGGGTGGTTTGCCCACCCCTCTGGTGGTGTTGAGCTATGGTTTTTCCAGTAGTCAGATATGGATGTGAGAATTGGACTATAAAGAAAGCTGAGTGCTGAAGAATTGATGCTTTTGAACTGTGGTGTTGGAGAAGACTCTTGAGAGACCCTTGGACTGCAAGGAGATCCAACTAATCCATCCTAAAGGAAATTAGTCTTGCATATTCATTGGGAGGACTGATGCTGAAGCTGAAACTCCAATACTTTGACCACCTGATGTGAAGAACTGATTCATTTGAAAAAACCCTGACGCTGGGAAAGATTGAGGGCAGGAGGAGAAAGGGACGACAGAGGATGAGATAGTTGGATGGCATCACCGACTCAATGGACATGAGTTTGAGTAAACTTCGGGAGTTGGTGATGGACAGGGAGGCCTGGCATGCTGCAGTCCATGGGGTTGCAAACAGCTGGACACGGCTGAGCAACTAAACTGAACTGAACTGGTGGTGTTGAGTGCAGAGGGCATGCGTAGTACCCTGCTTTTGCTCCAGACACCCCCTTTTATTTTTTTCTCCAGGTTCTTCAAAAGTGGCAGTTGGATGTTTTGGTCTCTTCGTATCTTCTGGGTCCATAATTTGCCCTAACCACACTCGCACACAATTATTTTTAGTCCTATATAGTTCGTTTGTATTTTGTTGCTCAAGGAGAGGTGTGTCCAGCTGCAAGCATTGCAGCACTGCGGCAAAGGGTCCCAGGTCCCTCACTGCTCCCTGAGAGACTCTACCCCTTATTCTTAAGGCGTGAAGGGCTGACACAGGATGCGATGGTTGGATGGCATCACCGATTCAGTGGATTCGAACTCGGGCAAACTCTGGGAGATGGTGAGGGACAGAGAAGCGTGGCCCGCTGCGGTCCATGGGGTCACAGAGAGTTGGACAGGACTTGGTGACTGAACAACAGCAACAAGGGGCTGAAGGTCTCTTCTGAAACTTCATCCTGCTGGGCAGGGGCCGTGGACACTAGAGAACCCATCTTTCTGACAGTCACCTGTAACGCCCTTGCACATTCTTGGTATGTGACAAACACTCAAATATATTAGATGAGCATAGAGAGACATCTGGGTGGATGGCCTGCAAACAGTCAATGGTGCTTCCTTTGGAGAGTAGAATGGGTGTGACAAGTAAAGGGCAATTTCCTCTTTTATTTCTTATCTTTTTTGTACTGTCAAATTATTATTTTTTAGAAAGATGTGTTGAATGGATAAAGACTGACCTCGGGTAGATCATGCTTTTCTGAGTGTCCATTGCTTGTTTTATGATGAAGTAGTCCTTTCACACCTGCTCATGAGGGTCTTGGGATGATTAAGTGTAGTGTCTGGTTTGCACCGATTTTAATCAGCGAGGAGCCATGTGAGTTTCTTAAGGAGAGACCTGATGGGGAAGGACCTGGGCTTTATGGAGACAGACGCCTGCTCTAGCCTTCACTGGCTGCTCTGAGCAGGCCCAGCCCCCTCTATCCTCCTGGGCAGCTAGGAGCTGGTTATCTATCCCTTCTCCCCCAACACACCCCTACCCCAGTCTAGTACCCTATACTTTCCTAGGAGAAATCAGCCACCTGCCCTGCAGGTCGCTCAGAAATTGAAGGACTTGCTGAGACCTAGGGGAGAAACCAAATCGCCCAGTGGAACTCAGTGGCATCTTCTTCCAGGCAAGTTGTAGAGCCCTGTAAGGTCTTAAGAAGGAGCGGGGAGGACTCTTTTCACCTTAACCTTAGACATTTCCTGCACAGTGTCACCTCCAAGGAGGCCCCTGAAGTGGACAGTAGTGGGTTTTGCCTTATTAGCATCTTTTCCTTTTCCTGGTAACTGCCCCTCCTATTTTAATTTTTTTTGGCTGCTCCACCGTGGCATGTGGGATCTTAGTTCTCCAACCACGCGTGGAACTCGTGCACCCTGCAGGGGAAGCTTGGAGTCCTAACCATCGGACTGCCAGGAAATTTGCAAACACACCCTACTTTCTTAACGAGTCCTCTGCCATCCCCATTCCACCAGTTTGAACGGGGCTGACTGCTGCACCTCCACATGGGTGGTGGGCACGTGGACCAGGCCTGAGCCAATCAGAACACTCCTGCCCTCTGCTTCCAGTGATTGGCTCAGTGCTGGGACTCATGACCCAATCTAGCCAATGAGAGCCAGACTCAGGATTTTAGTTTGGACTGTTGGTTTAACAGTCAAGAAAGGGTCCGGGATAGGCTCCAGCCCCTCCATCATAATTATGGTGATGCAAATCTTAGTGACACAAAACGGGCACAAGTTGATTTCTTGTTCATGCCCCTTGTCGGTCTCAGGCTGGTGGGGGCTCTGCTCCTATCTCCTCATTCAGAGATACAGGCTGGTGGAGCTTCTACCGCTGGGAACATCATCAAATACCACAGCAGGGGGGACAGGCACAGTGGAATTAGATGCATCTGACTTCAAGTCCTGACCTTGTTGCTTGAAGCAAGGGGCCTGCCTGGTACTCAGTTATTGCTCAGAGAGTATCAATTTCCCCCTTATCCAGTTTCTCCAACCCTTATTTTCTGTATGTCCAAGTTGGATTTCCAGAGCTAGGCTCAAATGCCTGCCCCTCCAGCATGAGTTCTGAGACCCGCCTCATTTCCCAGCACCTTTTCATCATCTTAGCACAGTAGAAAGTACATAGTAGGGACTGTAATCTGCGCCCTGCCGGTGTCTAGCAAAGACCTAAGCACTTGCGTGCTAAGTCACTTCAGTTGTGTCTGACTCTGTGACCTATGGGCTTCCCTTGAGGCTCAACTGGTGAAGAATCCACCTGCGATGCAGGAGACCTGAGTTCGATCCCTGGATTGAGAAGATCCCCTGGAGAAGGGAAAGCTACCCACTCCAGTATTCTGGCCTGGAGAATTCCATGGACTGTATAGTTCATGGGGTTGCAGAGTCGGACACGACTGAATGACTTTCACTTCACTTCTGTGACCTATGGACTGTAGCCCGCGGTACTCCTCTGTCCGTGGGATTCTCCAGGCAAGAATACTGGAGTGGGTTGCCTTTTTCTCCTCCAGGGGATCTTCCCTGCCCGGGGATGGAACCTTCATCTCTTGCTTGGCAGGCAGATTCTTTACCACTGAGTTACCAGGGAAGATTTGTGCATGCATGCATGCTCAGTCACTTCAGTTATGTCTGACTCTTTACGACCCCAAGGATTTTAGCCTGCCAGGAATTTTCCTGTCCATGGAATTTTCCAGGCAAGAATACTGGAGTCGGTTGCCATGCCCACCTCCAGGGGATCTTTCCGACCCAGGGATCGAACCCACATCTCCTGCTTTGCAGGAGGATTCTGTACCTGCTGAGCCACCTGCTATGCCTGTCAGTATCCAGCAAAGACCCAAGAACTTAGTAAGTGCTATTCTTGGTGCTTTGCAATGTTAGGCACATAGTAGGTGTTATTAGTTGAACTGTCCACAATGTCCAGCCAGTGTAAAACACATAGTGTGTTTTTTCCTTGTATCTCTTCCTGCAGTGTTTCTAGCAGTGTCTTTTTCAAAGGTTACTCCTCAAAACACCTCCTCCCAGCCCCAGCCTCCTGCATCTTGGGACCTGGAGTTTGTTGCTACCAGGGTATATTTGCTGAAATGAGTGGGGTGGGGTGAGGGGGACTTGAAGGGGTGGTCCAGGGCTGCACTGCCCTGCGCGGGTCATCAGGGGTCAGTGAGTAGCAACTTGGCTTATGAATTTCCTCAGAGGGCCCCAGACAAAGAGGGAAGTCATTGGTGATGCGGTTACCTTGGCAACCCTTTGTGCTGGAGAGTGGGAGAGAGAGGTGAAGGGAGGAAATGGAGGGAAGGGGGCAGCTGCTGGGGGAGAGGGCAATGCAGGAGAGGACGTTCCCCTTTAAAAGAGGGGAATGACTTGGTGTCTGCCTTCCGAACAAACTGAAGGAAGGGGTCTTCCTGCTGCAGGAGGGAGGCTGGTCATGGTGGGATGCCCTGCTTCTCTTCCTCCAGCCTCTCTAGAAACCCTTCCAGCTGGCCTGAGAACATGGAGAGAAAGTTGGTGTTTCGACTTGCTGTGTTACCTTGTGCAAGTTCCCTCCCTCTCTGAACCTCAATTTCCTCTCTTATAAAATGGGGATAATCATCCACAGCGTGGCGGTGAGGGTTAGGTGATTGTTTGATGTAAAGTGTGGAGCAGTGCTGGGGGGCTGTTATTCATTTGATTGCCTCTTACTGGCCACGTGGATTTAGGCAAGTGACTGCCTGCATGCTCAGTTGTGTCTGACTCTTTGTCACCCCATGGACTGTAGCCTGCCAGGCTCCTCTGTCCATGGAATTTTCTAGGAGCGGGTTGCCATTTCCACCTCCAGGAGATCTTCCTGAGCCAGGGATCAGACCCAAGTCTCCCACATTTCCTGCATTGGCAGGCGGATTCTTTACCACAGAGCCACCTGAATGCCCCAGACAATGATTACCTTGAAATAAGGATGGGGCATTTCTCCTGTAACAAGCTAAGTGGGAGCTCCCAGTAACTATTGATTATTGATGATGACGGATGTTTCTGGCAGTTTCTTGACCTTGGGAGTGGGGTATGGAGGAGAGGCGTTATTGCTGTGTCTTATGGGTCATGATTATGTCGATGGGGAGACTGAAGCTCAGACTTGGGCGTAAGTCTGAGATGCCTTTGAGGGAGATGCCTGGGAGAGGAGACCAGCCGTAGGGCACCAACATTGCTCTGCCTCTGCATTATGTTCCATGGCCCAGCCCACTTGACACCCCGGCACCAGGGCTAAAATCCTCGGCTTTTGGTGGATGAGCAAACTGGCAGAAATTGGCTGGTGATGGAGCAGGATCTGGGGCAGAGAGGATGTCACCCCACTATGCCCCAATTCCATCCTTCTCCCTCTGACCTGTGTGTGGGGAGGAGGCTTCTTGGGGGCCCTGGAGAATTCCCTGCCTGCCCCACTCCCAGCCTCTGCTGGGGGACCACTGAGCAAGGCACCTTGGAGTCACTTCCCTGCCCTGGAGCCAGCCAAGGACACAGATTTCTGCAGGCAATCTTAATGGAAATCTCTCCAGCTATTTTTCTGTCTCTAGGAGGAATTAGCAACCACAAAATCTTCTTTTGCCCCAGAAGGGAGCGAATAGGCAGCACTAAGGAGCTGCTCTCTCCTCCCCTTACCATGGCTTAAAAAAAAAATTTTTTTTTTTTAGTATATCACTTTACAATGTCGTGTTAGTTTCTGCTGTACAGAAAAGTGCATCAGCCACACGTATACATGCATTCCCTCTTTCCCTATGTCCTTCCCCCTGAGGTCCGCACAGAGCGTTGAGTAGAGTTCCCTGTGCTGCACAGTAGGTTCACATTGGTCATCTATTTTATGCATAGTTGTGTATATATGTCAATCCCGATCTCCTGATTCATCCCACCCCCGCATTTCCTCTTTTGGTGTTCATATGTTTATTCTCTGTGTCTCTGTTCTATTTCTGCTTTGCAAATAGGTTCATCTGTACTATTTTTCTAGATCCCACATATTTGTGTTAATACATGATATATTTTTCTTTCTGATTTGCTTCACTCGATGACAGTCTCTAGGTTCATCCATACCTCTGCAAATGGCACAATTTCATTCCCTTTCGTGGCTGAGTAATATCCCACTGTATGTATGTACCACATCTTCTTTATCCATTCCTATGTTGATGGACATTTAGGTTGCTCCCATGGCCGCTCCCATGTCCTGGCTATTGTAAATAGTGCTACAATGAACACTGGGTTCACGTATCTTTTGGAATTATAGTTTTCTCTGAATATGTGCCCAAGGAGTGGGATTGCCGGGCCATATGCTAGCTCTGGGGTTTCCCAGGTGGCACTATTGGTAAAGAATCTACCTGCCAGTGCAGGAGATGCAAGAGACTGGAGTTTGGTCCCTGGGTTGGGAAGATTCCCCTGGGGAAGGGAATGGCCACCTATTCCAGAATTCTTGCCTGGAAAATTCCATGGGCAGAGGAGCTTGGCGGGCTATAGTCCATGGGGACACAAAGAGTCGGACATGACTGAGCACGCACAAACACTACCACGCTGATTTTATTTTTAGTTTTTTAAGGGATCTCCATATTGTCCTCCGTAGCAACTGTGTCACTATGCCTTCCCACCAACGGTGTGAGAGAGTTCCCTTTTCTCTACGCCCAGCCTTACCGTGGTATTTGCAACCACTGGGGAGATCATCAATTACTGAGCGCCAGCTGTGTGCATTTGCTATGAACAGTTTCTATATGGTTGGGAAATTCATGCACTCCCCTTTGTGAATGGAAGGAAGTAGAACTCAGAGAAGAGAAGAGATTTGCTGAGGTCACTCTGGAGAAGCTTAGAGCCGGTGTTCACACCCAGGTCTTCCCCACTCTGAGGGCCCTGAGCGGAGCCACCGTGGCAGGAGGGCACTGGAGCCAGTGCCGTGCCCTAGTTTAGGTGTGGTTTCTCCCCACGAAGCTGTGTCATCTTGGGCAAAGGGCTTTACTTGACTTCTCTGTGCCTCAGTGTCCTCATCTGTAGAATGGGCATAATAAAAGCACCTACTTCACTGGCTTGTGAGAAGTTAATAGTTTAGACTGTGTTTAGCTAATGTACTGGGGACAGGGCTAGATGCAGTGTGCAATCCAGATGAATTCAACAAATCCTGATTTGGATGCTGGCATTACAGTAGGGGAGCAGAACAGACCCCATCCACCCTCCAGCACTTACATTTTTGGCAGTGCCACGAAAGTATAAGATACTAATCTGTGAGCCTCGAACTACTATGCATATATATCCATCCATTCAACAAATATTGAGTACCTACTGTGTACTTGGCCAGGCAAAGAGGAATAAGGTGCTGCTTCTCCAAGGAAGCATGTAGATGGGATTATGAAGAGGGAAGGAGAGTCAGAGGGCCTGCACCAGGCTGGGTCCTGGAGGACTGACAGGAGTTAGGCTGGAAGGGTGATCTAGGGGCTGGAACAGCACAGGCACAGAGCTGTCTTGCTGACTCTGGTTAAATCTCGTGGTTGTTAGAGTCCTCCAGTGTGATGCGAAGAGCCGGCTCATTGGAAAAGACCCAGATTGAGGGCGGGAGGAGAAGGGGACGACAGAGGATGAGATGGTTGGATGGCACCATCAGCTCAATGGATATGAGTTTGAGCAAACTCTGGGAGATAGTGAAGGACAGGGAAGCCTGGCACGCTACAGTCTATGGGGTTGCAAAGAGCTGGACATGATTTAGCAACTGAACAAGACTCCTCCACTAACGTCTGGCCATTTCATCCCTAAACTGGGTGAATTGTGGTTGAACATGAGAACTTTAACCCTCACTAGCTTTAACCTTGATTCTCTTTACTTTCTTTTCGTATATCATGTATTTTTATTTTTTAATTTATTCATTTAAAAATATTTATTTATTTGGCTGTGCTGGGTCTTAGTTGTGGCGTGTAGAATCTAGTTCCCTGATCAGGGATCAAACCCGAGTCCCCTGTATTAGGAGCACGGAGTCTTACCCACTGGACCATCAGGGAAGTCCTGACCATCATCTCATTTAATCCGAACAATAATCCTGTTAGTACAGGAATAGAGGATGACTTTATTTTACTGTTGCCCAGAAAGGTGAAGTGTTATGTCCTAAGTCACCCTGTTGTAGGGCTGCTGGACTTACAAAAGCAAAAGAAACTGGGATCCCTGTTAAATTCAAATTTCAGATAAACAATGAATGAGTTTTTTGAAGGCTAAGTATATGAAATATTTGGGACATACTTTAAAAAAGTATTTGCTGTTTCTCTGAAACTGAATGGAGTGTCTTGTACTTGGCAAACCTATCCAGTTTTTGAACTTGGTTATGCCTGTTTTCACCCCTGAAAGTAAAGTTAGTGATCATTATAATCTGGGTTTCTTGAGGACCTACTCTGTGCCAGGCTGTGTCCTAAGGGCTTGACATGCCGTGTCTCTGGAGCCCTGAAGGAAGGGGCCGGTCGCCCGCTGTCAGCGGCCTCTGCGCGCAGTTCCCAGCGCGGCCACACAGTGTCGCCCTCAGCCCGCGGTACCCGGGAGGGGCCGGCCGGGCGCGCGCGGCCCATTCATCACCGCGGGGCCGCGGCGCGCAGACAATGCGGGGAGCGGCCCTTGCCCGCGCCCGCGCGGCTGTCGGTACAAAGGATGCGCTGTTAACACGTGTACGGTAATGGGCTCCCCCACGGCCTCTTTGCGGGCCGCCCGCTCCCAGCCTGACGGATGGCCCGAGCCATCCATCTAAATTATGTCATGGGCAATGAGCATCCTCCTGTGTCCAGAGTCCTGCCGTCTGGGCCAGGCTGGACTTTGATGCCTTCTGCCTGGACGACCCCAGTGACCTGTCACTCTCGGGAAGGAACCTCCTGCGGGGTGAGCACCTACTGTGTGCTGGGTCCCAGTCACTCTCTCCTTGATTTCCGTGTAAGCTGGTGTTTGGGTTATTAACCCATTTCACAGAGGAGGAAACTGAGGCTTGGAGCTGGGAAATCTTTATTCTAAGGTCACACAGCTCTAGAGTTTGCTTAAAATGGGTTTTTTCCTTTGCAGCTTTATGGAGATATAACTCACTGATTATAATATTCACACATTCAGATGTACATTTCAGTGACTTTTAGTCTCTTCACAGAGTTGTGCAACTATCCCCATGAGTCAATATTAGAACATTTTAAAGTCCACTCCCACCGCCGCCCCCCCCCCACCCCGCCCCCAAACCTGTGAGCAGGTTTTTTTTTTTTTAATATTTATTTTTGGCTGCACTGGGTCTTCATTGGTGCACTGGCTGCTCTCTGGTTGCAGTACACGGGCTTCTCATTGCAGCGGCTTCTCTTGCTGTGGGGCACAAGCTCTGAAGTGCATGGGCTCAGCGGTTCTGGCTCCTGGGCTCTGGAGCACAGGTTCAATAATTGTGGTGCATGGAATTGGTTGCTCCCCACGTCATGTGGGATTTTCCCAGACCAGGGATGGAACCCGTGTCTTCAGCATCGGCATGCAGATTCTTTACCACTGAGCCGCCAGGGAGGCCCCAGCAGTCATTCTTAATTCCTCTCTCTCCCTAGCTCCTGGTAACCACTAATCTACTTTCTGTCTCTATAGATCTGCCTCTTCTGGACATTTCATATAAGTGGAATCCTACCATGTGTGACCTTTTGTAAGTGGATTGTTTCACTTAGCAGTGTTTTCAAAGTTCATCCATGTTGTAGCCTGTGTAAGTTCTTCCTTGTTATTGCTGAATAATATTCCATTGTATGGATATATCACATTTGTGTATCCATTCATCTGTTAATGGACATTTGGGTTGCTTCCACTTTTTGACTCGTGTGAGTAGAGCTGCTATGAACATTTGTGGAATTTTGGTTTTTCAAATGGATGTATGTGGATGTATGTTTTCAATTCTTTTGGCTAGATACCTAGGAGTGAAAATTTCTGGGTCATATAAGAACATGATGTTTACCAAAACTTGAGGGGATGCTAGACCGTTTTCAAGTGACTGCATCATTTTACATTCCTGCCCACAGCAGATAGTGCTTTGATTACTTTCCCACATTTTAGCCAACCCTTGTTACTATCTGACTTTTTGATTCTAGTCATCCTAGTGGGTGTGAAGTGGTACCTCATTGTGGTTTTGACTTGCATTTCATTTCCCTGATGGTTGATGATGTCAAACATCTTTAAGTGTGCTTATTGGCCATTTGTATATTTTCTTTGGAGGAATGTTTATTCAGATCCTTTGCTGTTAAAAAGAGTTGTCTGTTATTGAGTTGTTGGGGTTCTTTATATATTCTGGATACAGATACCTTATCTGATATATGATTTGCAAATACTTTCTCTCATTTAGTGAGTTGTCTTTTTGCTTTCTTTATGGTATTGTTTGGAGCAGTTTAAAATATTGATAAATGTCCAAGTTGCTATTTTTCCTTTTGTTGCTTATGCTTTTCATGTTGCTAATGAAGAGCCAGCTACGTGTGACTCTGAAGTTGGTGGTCTTTTTGCCTTCAGTCTTCCATGGGGGATGTGGGAAGAGCTGATCAGGGTTTGGTGGTCATCGTAGGCTTGGGCGAGGGTGTAGAGCTGTGAAAAATAATGACCCTGAAATCGAACAGAATTGAGTTCCAATCCTAGCCAGGTTATTGCTTTTTTCTGATGACGTGGGCAGGTCATCCAGTGCCTTTGAACCTCAGTTTACTCATCTGTACAATGGAGATAACCACACCCACTTCGAGGTCGCTGTGAGGTTAAAGAAAGGAGGCGTCAAGCACATGGAAGATACTTCCTAGGCATAGCTGGGGTGACAGGGCCTCTAGGTTCACCGTGAAGACCCCCAGATCCCCCACCCCCAGCACTGACCAAGGCACACGGCCCGGAGTCCCTCAGCCTCTGTTCCAGTGAACTTTTCTCTGGAACCTGAACACCAAGCATAGTTCCCCTGTGTCCTGCTGAAAACTGCAAGGGCAGCAGAAGGGACCAGAAGGAACCATTAGTCTGTCGGGCAGAGGGAGGTAGAGGCTCCAGCTTAGACATTGCCCCCCAGCCTGCCCTTTCTCCCATAGCCTTTCAACCTCTGTTACAGACAAGGAAACTGAGGTTCAGAGAGGTGAAGCCACTTGGTGGAGGTCACACAGCCCCACCCTGAAAAGTAATACGAAGAAGGACTTCTTGCCTCTGGGCCCGAGAATCTTCAGGCATCACCCTGGCACGTGCCCCACTTCTCTTGGAGTCAGGACCTTGAGATGACGCCCTGGCCACAAGGCACCTCCCTGGCTCCCAGTTAGGACATGAGGCTTTGGAGCTACACGGAACAGAATCCAGCAACATCATCTACTCTCTGACCCTCAGTATCTTCATCTGTTCAGTGGGAACACTTGTTCCTGTCTGTAGAGTTGCTGTGAGGATGGAATGAAAGCTGAGCCTTGTATGAGCTGAGTGTGGACCTGGCCATCATGAGCACTTGGTAATGACGACTATTTATTATAAGTATCAATAGCCCAGATGAGGGTTTTGGAACAGATCCAGACTGGGCACACACACTGGCCTGACTGGGAGGTGGTGGCCAGACTGCTCCCCCATTGCCGGAACCCCCAGAGGAGGTATTTTCAGGGCGATGGGAAGCGGGGGGCGCTGTCTGCTGGCGGATGGATGGAGTGGATAAAATTGATTCCGGCCCAGCGGCCGCAGGTGGCTGGGCAATTACCCACTGCCAAGCCGCCGGAGATGAGACGCCCTCGGGTCACAGCTCTGCTGACCCCCGAGGCGGTGGATCTGGCTGGCTGGCTGGCAGTGCCTCTGTGCTAAAGCCTCCGGGGCTGCGGTGCTGGGGCGCCCAGGACTGGGACTCAGCCTTGCCCGCCCCTCCAGATAGACAGATAGCCGGTGGACGGGCCCATGTCCACTCCATGGGGGAAGCTGGACGTGATTCTGTTTTCATCATCACAGACCCAGTCTCACAAGCCGGTGCTTAGTCCCCCGGGGAGGCTGATAGCCCGCTCGTGCACACAGGTCCCCTCAATGAAGTCTGGCTCACAGTGGGGCTCATCCCTGCTCGCTGCTCTGACACCTGGTGAGCAAAGACAGGCTGCATGTCTGTTAAGCCCCAGACGGAGTGCCCCGGGGACAGGAGCTGCATCTGTCTGGGTCAGCGTCCTCTCCCCCTGCCAGGAACGGTACCTGGTACACAGCGGGCACTTGGGGGAACATTGAATGGGTAGATGAGTGCTTGACCCGGGTACCAAGGGTTAGGATTTCAACATATTTTGTGGGCACACAGTTCAACCCATACTTGGCCTGCCATGCAATAAACATCATGCAGTGCTTTTTGAGTGCCAACTGTATACCTGGCACATGGTGCCCAGGGTGCAAGGGAGAGAGGTAGGGGGTTAGGGAGGAGAAACTACAGAAGTGAGGACCAGGGAGGGGGTATGGCTGGGAGGTGGGAGGTGGCCTGCAGGGGCGCATTCGGAGATGGGTCAAGACAGAAAGCTGGGACCGATGCTGCTCGTGGCTTTGAGTGCCAACCAGGTGCAAGACCTGGGGACTGAACCACTAAGAGGCTCTCAGGTGTAGACAGGAAGTCTTAGACTTGATGAGCTAAAGAGCTGTAGAAATCATGCTTTTTTTTTTTTTAAAGAAATTCCATTCTTTTTTTAAAAATTAATTTTTTTGGCTGCTCTGGGTCTTCGTTCCTGCCCTCAGGCTTTTCTGTAGTTGCAGCAAGCTGGGGCTCCTCTCTGTTGAGGGGCACAGGCTTCTCACCATGGTGGTTTCTGTTGTTGCAGAGCACGGGCTCTGGGTGCGCCAGCTCAGTAGTTGTGGCCCACGGGCTTAGTGCACCTCGGCATGTGGAATCTTCCTGGAAACAAAGATGGAACCCTTGTCGCCTGCGTTGGAAGGCAGATTCTTAACCAGTGGACCGCGGGGAAGTTGCATGTTTGTTTGGAGCGGGAGGTCTGTGTTTAGAGCTCAGCTCAGCGCCAGCTCTCATTTTACGTGGGAAGAATCCTAGGTTCTGAGCAGGAAGGTGACTCTCTCAGGGACACGCAGCCCACAGGAGCCAGGAGGGACACTGGACGGCAGACCTCCTTGCTTCCAGGTCTTGCGAGCACGTGGCCCAGTCTGCAAGTTATAAAAATGCTTATTCAAAACACAACAGCCGTTACGGATGACAATAGAAGCCATTTGCCTGGTTTCGCTCATCTGCATCTCTAGGGGTTAGTAAATTTGCAGCCAATTTTCATGGGTTTCAAATTGAATTTCTAGGTAGGTTCCGTTGAGACGTGGAGAAAAGTCCCCGCACTTATCCTAGAAAGGCCTGGGCTTTTCCTAGAAAGATTCCTTCATGCGGTGAGTGTTTCCTGATCACCCACTCTGTGTGCCAGCCTCCCACCCCACAACCCTGAAATGAGGGCTGGGAATGGAGAATTTTTTTTTTTTAATTCTTGGACAGTTTTCTTTTGGAATCCCAAAAGACTCTTGCTTTGGCTTCATAGAACCCAGTGTCCAGTGGGGTAGACAGAATGGTGTCCAGTGGATAATCAGAATCCAGGTAGGTCTTTCCTGGTGGGTCAGAGGATAAGAATCCACCTGCCAGTGCAGGAGACTTGGGTTCGATCCCTGGCCTGGGGAAACTCCACATGCCATGGAGCAACTAACCCTGTGCACTGCAACTTACTGAGCCTGTGAGTCAGAATGACTGAAGCCTGCATGCTCAAGGGCCAGCAAGACACAGCTACTGAAGCCTGTGCACCTAGAACCTGCGCTCCGCAGCGAAAGAAGCCACCACAATGAGAAGCCCACACGCTGCAACTAGAGAGCAGCCCAAACTATCTGCAATCAGAGAAAGCCTGCATGCAGCAACAAAGACCCAGCACAGCCAAAAACAAATACAAATAAACACAGCAGTGTGTGTATGTAGCGCGATTGGAGCAAGCCCAGAGGGTGGCAGGGGTCCGGGAACAGCGTTCGACCAGCCTGAAGCGTGGAGAGGGCTTCCGAAAGACGGTGATACCTGAGTTGAGTCTTGAGAAAGAAGTTGGAATTCATCATATGGGGGAGGCGATCAGGTATGTATTCCGGGTGGAATGGCATGTGTGAGGGCTCAGAGGTATAAGGTTATAGAATGTCGTTAAATCCACTTGACCACGAGGCTGGGGAAGTGTGAGGCATAGAGGGGCCGAGATTAGCAAACGCTTTTGGGGATGGGCTGTGTCTAGAAAGTCATAGGGATGTATTTGGAAGGATTCGGAGCTGGGGAGTAACCTAGCGATACTGGCCTTTTTGAGAGCTCTTTCTGGCTACTGTGAGGCCGGTAAAGAGACGGCTGCAGTCATATAAGTGCATGATATTTAATATAATAGTAGAGGATGGACTTCTCTGGTGGTCCAGTGGTTAAGAATCCTCTTTCCAATGCAGGGGATGCAGGTTCGATCCCTGGTCGGGAAACTAGGGTCCCGTGTACCACAGGACACTGTAACTAGAGAAACCCATGCACTGCAAAGAAGACCCAGTGCAGGGCCTCCCAGACATATATATATATATATATATATATATAATAGTTACTACAATATATATGACAATAATGGTATACCAGGCAGTATTTTAAGCATTTACATGTTTTACCTCATTCACTCCTCAAATATACCCGTGAGCTGAAGTGCATGTAAAGCTCATAACCTCAGGCCCGGTGTATTGTTAAGCATCAACCAATCACCTCCATTGTATCAGCAATCTGTATGTGCTGCTTGCCCCATGTTGCAGCTGAAGACTGAGGTTCAGACCATTTAAGTAACTTGCCATGTTGGATGCTGGGGCATACAACCTGCTCCACTTGAGGGAAGGAAGGGTTTGTTCTTTCACTCCAGGAGTGGTGCCCTCTTTAGGGGCTGACTCGGCAAGGTCACTCTCTTCTGGGGGTGGACATCATCCAGTGACCAATAGATGTGGGACGATAAAGTCCTGACCCATTGTCCTAATTCGAGATGCTTCTGAGAGGCCATGCTGGCTCCAGGGCTCTGTGTGGGGTCCAGTGAGACCTTTGTTGGACCATCGTCAGAGCTCACCTTCTTCCTCTTCCCAATTCTGCTTCCTTCTCCCCTTGTCCTTGAGTTCCGACCCCAAGAGCACTTTCTACTGAACAGACTGCATGGTAACATCTGCTTGCTGGGGACCCACCTGTGACACTTGCCCAAAGGAGTACAGCCAGTGATCAGCAGAGCTCGTGTGTTAGTCAGGGATCTCCAGAGAAAGAGAACCAATAGGGTAGATAGATGGATAGGTAGGTAGGTAGGTACATAGATGAGCTAAATCAATAGATCTGCGTGTGTCTGTTTAGTTGCTCAGTCGTGTCTGACTCTTTTGCAACCCTTTGGACTGTAGCCTGCTAGGCTCCTCTGTACATGGAATTTCCCAGGAAATAATACTTGGGTGGGTTGCCATTTCCTACTCCAGGGGATCTTTCCCACTCAGGGATAGAATCGCATCTCCAGTGTCTCCTGCACTGCAGGGAGATTCTTTACCCACTGAGCCATTGGGGAATAAATCTATATATAGACAGATAGATGAGCTAGATAGGGGTAGGTAGGTAGGTATAGATTAGATATATCCATAGATTTATAGATAACTAGATAGATAGGGATTTATTATGAAGGATTGGCTCACATGATTATGGAGGCTGAGAAGTCCCCTAGTCTGCTGTTTGCAAGACTGAGGCCCAGAAAAGCTGGCAGTATGGTTCTAGTCCAAACCCAAAGGTCCTGAGAACCAGGGGTTAGGGTTAGTCCAGGTCCAAGTCTGAAGGCCTAAGAACCATGAGGGCTGATATCCAAGGGTAGGAGAAGGTGGACACCCTGGTTCAAGCAGAGAGAGTGAATTGGCCTTCCCTCTGCCCTTCTGTTCTCTTCTGGCCCTCGGTGGGTCGGGTGATGCCCACCTGCGTGGGTTAGGATGAGCTTTACTCACCCTGTCGATTCAAATGCCAGTGTCTTCTGGAAACACCCTCACAGACATCCCCAGAAGTAGTGTCTGACCAGCTGTCTGGGCATCCCTGAAGATTTGTCAAGCTGACACATAAAGGTGACCGTCGCAGCCAGAAAACAAACGCTGGTCCCCCTGGTGTCAATAAAGTCTCCGTGCTGTTCTCATGCCACGCTACCTTGGTCAAGCATCTCTGACTCTCTGAGCTTTGGTTTCCTCACTTGTAAAGTGAGGGTGTATCAGTCAGTGTCTTAGTCTGCTCAGGCTGCCATAACAGAATACCATACATGGGGGGCTTAGACAATAGACAATGGTGTTCCCATAGTTGCGGAGGCTGGGATTTGGGATGTTTGGAGGCTGCTTGGAGGAGGTGATCCAAGCATCTTGGGTGGCTTCTCACTGCTGCTTTCCAGAGCTGGGGGCCTGCTCTCCATGCCTGCAATGCTCCGCCATGCTAATGACTTGAAACAGCGGCTAATTTGACAAGCCAAATGGAGTCCCCATGATTGCATTTGACTTTCTGACTAATGACAAGAGATGAACTCCCTTTTCTTACTGCAACTTACAGTTGGATAGCCTTGGGCCATCACCCGATCCCAATGTTCAAAATGTTGCCTTGTAAATTGTCTAATAAAGTAATAAAGAAAGAGACTTGCTAAATGATTTGTCTTTTAACCATTGTAATGGGATTTTTTTTTGGTGGGGGGGTAACTGTTTTATGTTAGAATGCAAAAATTATCACATGTAATTAGAATCATTTCAATTCCGGTCTCCACCAGGCCTCTGACATATCCGGCAACTTGTGCCACGTCGTCAAGCGAGTCAGCTCGTAAAACCTAATCAAATAAAATTGTAAAAGGCAGTCAGATTTGGAGTGGTGCGGTGAATGCTGGAAGGGAAGGCGGCTCCTCCACGCCTTGGAGGGAGGAGAAAGCAAGGAGGGAAAAGGCTGGAAGAGAGGAAAGAAAGGGGTAAGAGCCACATTAGGGCTTCTTTCTACTTGGGCAGCCCAGGACCTGAAGGGCCACATTGATGCTCTTAATCACTCCCCCTTCCTCCCCACTCAGATCCGCCATTTGTGCCCCAAGGTTCATCTCATTCAGGCTGACCAGGTTTCTGCCTGTGCATCTTCTTAATATTTAATCCTAACCATGCAGACACATGTATGGATCTATTTATCCACAAAAGCTGCAGAATAAATGTTTAACCAGGAAGGTACTCGGCAGCTCAGAACATCTAACAGACAAGCTTTTCCAAGGGCAATGAGGACGGGCAGGCTGTCTCGCTCTGGGGAGAAGATATTTATTGAGAAAAATGTCCCTGGTTCCCCAAATGTCCAGGTTGGGCTTTGGGGGACTGGAGGTTAGCTAAATGTTGCTCTTTTCAATTGGCTTGAGTGAGAAGCGGCTCTTGCCTCTGATAGGAGGAGAGTGGAGATTGAAGGCTGCCTCCTTCCAGATGTTGGTGGGGTGCAGGTCCTTCATTTGTCCCACGAAGTCCCTGTGTAGTGGTGGCGGCCTGTTTGTCCTCACTGGGGCCTGGAAAATGGTTCTAGGCAGGAGGCTTGTCTGCCCAGGTTGCGGTATGCGGGCGGCAGTGGAAATTCACGTTGGCACAAGTGCCCCACAGTAGAAGAATCACAGTGTAAAGCCAAGTGATGGCATCAGGGAACAGCAAGGGAGTGCTTGAATATTCTGGGCGCTTGGACCCACATCCAGTTCCAGGCCCGGCTCCTGATTCATCAATATTGCACGTTGGCACTATGGCAGGCAGACGGTCAGCAACTTTACCTTTTTAAAAAAAAACTTTTTATTTTACACTGGGCTATAGCCGATTAACAATGTTGTGATTGTTCCAGGTGGACAGCAAAGGGATACAAGCGTACATATACATGTCCATTCTCCCCCAAGTTCTCCTTCCATCCGGGCTGCCATATGACTTGAGCAGAGTTCCCTCTGTTAATACAGTAGGTCCTTGTTGGTTATCTATTTTAAATACAGCAGTGTGTACATGTCCATCCCCAAATCCCTAACTGTCTCTTCCCCCCATTCTCCACCCCTCTCACAACCCTTAAGTTTATTCTCTAAATCAGTGAGTCTGTTTCTTACTTGTAAATGAGTTCATTTGTATCACTGATTTTTAGATTCCACATGTGAAGGATGTCATAGGATATTCCTCCTTCTCCTACTTAGTTCACTTGGTATGATCATCTCTAGGTCCATCCATGTTGCTGCAAATAGCAGTGTTCCATTATTGTTAACGACAGAGTAATATTCCACTGTATATATACACCACGTCTTCTTTTCCCATCCCTCTGTCGATGGACGCTTAGGTTGCTTCCATGTCTTGGCTGTTGTAAATGGTGCTATGAACGTTGGGGTGCATACATCCTTTCGATGCATAGTTTCCTCTGGATATATGCCCATGGGTGGGATTGCTGGATCATATGGTAGCTCTATTTTAGTTTCTTAAGGAACCCGCATGCTGTTCTCCATGGTGCCTGCACCAATTTACATTCCTGCCAACATTGTAGAAGGGTTCCCTTTTTTCCACATCCTCTCCAGCATTTATTATTCTTGGATTACATAAGAATTGAAGGACTTCACATTCCCCTCCTGTGTTCAAGCTGAACAACTCCATCCATTCTACTTACTGGATTTCGTCTGAAAAACTATTCCACACACACAAAGTTTGACTCTCACAATGCACTCGTTGAAGAATGTTAAAGAAACAATTATTCTGGCACTGGTGCAAGTAGTAAGTAAGACTTTCTTCAGGCTCTTCTGATAGGGGAGACGGAAAGAACAGTGAGAATTTTTAGCCAAGGAGTAGTTTGGGGGTAGTGGTGTGAATGGTCAATGACTAAGAGAAGACATCAAGGATAGAGGGGATTCTGTTTTTGGCTGTGTGAAAGGGAGTGAAGTCGCACAGTCATGTCCGACTCTGTGATCCCAAGGACTGTAGCCTACCAGGCTCCTCGGTCCGTGGGATTTTCCAGGCAAGAGTACTGGAGTGGGTTGCCATTTCCTTCTCCAGAGGATCTTCTCAACCCAGGGATCGAACCCAGGTCTCCTGCATTGTAGGCAGATGCTTTACCATCTGAGCCACCAGGGAAGCCTTAATTGCGGCACTCAGGCTCTTCACTACCACGTGGGAGATCTTTAGTTGAGGCATGCGAGATCTAGTTTCCTGACCAAGGACTGAACCCTGGGCCCCCTGCATTGGGACTGTGGGGTTTTAGCCACTGGACCACCATGGAAATCCCAATGGTAGAGGGGATTCTTGCTGAAGGCAGGCCAGGGGGCCAGATATCAAGGATAAGGGATTCTCTCAATGACTTGACAGGATTCTTACTACAACTGGGTGATGTGGGTCCAGCAAGAACGGGTGCTAAGGACAAGATCTAGCTGAGAAGAGGACTCAGAGGAGCCTGACTCAAGGGAAGCTTCACAAGAAACACCGCAAAGCTCTCCAGGTGTGGTTCTAGGTACCAGAGGAGTCAGGGACCACCCCGCCTTGTCTACTGCCCTCCTGGATCCTGAGCACACATCGTCTTGCACCTCCTCCAGCTCCCAGCCCTCAAGCACTGCAGTTCATGCAAATAGCTGCCTGAGGGTAGAGCAGGCCTAACATGTTAAATTTCCACTTAGGCTCAGCTGGGATCTGTAGTTCTGTGGTTTCTTTATGATTCAGGGGGTTTAGTGTTCTTTGATATTTTAGCACTCTATCCTCAACTACTATAGCACTTTGATTTTGCACCTCTTTGATTCTAGACATGATGATCCTGGGATGTAGACTTTCTGGCTCAATTATGCCAAGAAAAAAAATTTTTTTTTTGAACCAATGTGTCCAAGCCCCACTTGTGAGATACCGGTCCATGCCACAGTGAGGCACCAAGGATGGGAGTGTGGTGGGGCAGGTGCTGACTGAGATAGAGTCTTACATGTTGGCTGTGTCCAAGGTCAAAACTAGAGCAGCTACACCTCTGCCATCAGGTATGAGGGGCCAGAGTGTGGCCAAGAAGAGCAAAATAATGCCAGGTGATTAAGAGTTGTGGGTACAAAGGATGGAGCGGGGGTTGAGGAGCAGGAATGGATATTAGGCAAGCACCATCTATTCGATATGAGAGACCTGGGATGCTCTGAAATGATTGGGTTTGGACAGATGCTTATGGTTCCCTGCGATAAACTCTTTCTACCCCCTTTCCCTCCAAATCGACCTGCCATATAATCCCCCTGCTCCCAACAGGGATCTGAATAAAGCCATCCATACATTCCATGTGGATCTGTTAGTTAACCTGTTGGAATTTAAATGCGAGCCTTTGGTCTTCCCTGGTGGCTCAGACAGTAAAGAATCTGCCTGCAGTGAAGGAGACCAGGGTTCAATCTCTGGGTCAGGAAGACCCCCTGGAGAAGGGAATGGCTACCCACTCCAATATTCTTGCCTGGGAAATCCCATGGACAGAGGAGCCTGGCGGGCTGCGGTCCATGGCGCCGCAGAGTCAGACACAACTGAGCAACTGAGTACGCACACGAGCGTGCATAAACTTTGATACGACACAACATGGATACCAACGACGGCTGAATGAGTCAGGAAAGGCTAGGTTACTGCAACAAAAACTCCTCATAAGCAAAGTTCACTTTTTTGCCCCTGTAAATTCCACTGTGGGCCTGGGCAGCTGTGTTCCACATGGTGACTCAGTGATCTAGGCCCCTTGAATATGTGTCTGCATTTCAACAGGAGGCTTCCTATATTAACAGGGGGCAAGAGAAGTTCCTCCGTTTGAAAGTGATGCTTGTGACCTCCACTCAGAACCAGTCACGTGACCCTAGCTACCTGGAAGGAGGCTAGGAAGGGTGATTTTCTATGTGTCCAGGAAAGATGAATATGAGGTAGCATTTGGTGAGCACATCATACCGTTTCTGCTACAACCACCATGTCTTATTTTAGTAGCGACCATACGACCATGACTCTACATTAATTTATTTAAATCATTAAAGATCCCTACAGGGGATTCCCTGCTGGTCCAGTGGCTAGGACTCTGTGCTCCCAATGCAGCGGGCCCGGGTTTGACCCCTGGTTGGGGAACTAGACCCACATGCTTCAACTAAGGGCTTACATGACTCAGCTAAGATCCTGCATGCTGTGACTACAACCCAGTGCAGCCAAATAGACAAATATTAAAAAAAAAATAAAAAAGCGGACTTTACAGATGAGGAAACCAAGGCCCAGAGAGGTTGAACAACTTGCTCAAAGTCACACAGAGAATGGCAGGTTCAGAATCTGAACCCAGGGGCTTCTCTGGTGGTCCAGTGGCTAAGGCTCCACACTCCCAAGGCAGGGGGCTGGGGTTCAATCCTCGGTCAGGGACATGGCTCAACTGAGAGTTCACAGGCCACACCCAAAGATCTCATGTGGCAGCAAAGACCCAGCGCAAACAAACAAGTACGTAAAAATTAATATCTGAACCCAGGTTTGCATGCCTCTGAGGTCTGAACTCTTCCCTTCTCATGTGGTGGACCCTCCGAGTCTGGGGGACTGGGTGGGGTGGCTGCCTGCACTCTCAGGCATCTGCTTGTGGTAGACAAGCCTGGATCCGAGAGGAGATACCCTTTGCTGACTTGGGAATTCACTGGGTACAGATAACCCCTTGCAG
Source organism: Bubalus bubalis (assembly GCF_019923935.1). Taxonomy (NCBI): domain Eukaryota; kingdom Metazoa; phylum Chordata; class Mammalia; order Artiodactyla; family Bovidae; genus Bubalus; species Bubalus bubalis. Next base: position 6,269,332 of record NC_059173.1, on the reverse strand, counting down.
CAGGCAATCAGTGGTTCCTGACAACTTTTTTTTTTTTTCATTTAGACAAGAAATATGGAAAGCATATTTTGAACTTTGCTTTCCTTCCATTTCCCATCTGTTCTTCATTGGGAGTTCAGGTTTAATAAGCTTCTAGAGCTGGTATTGAATTCGAAGCTGACACTCCTTGGGGAGCTCCTGTGTCGGGAGAGGATGGGTTGGGTCACTCTGGTTGTTGTCTCCTGCTTGGCCTTCTGTCTGTGTGTCCATCTGTTTCTCTTACCTTCTGTATCTGATCCTTCTCATCCAGAAGGTCCAACTCACCTGTGGGTGAAACTTTGGTGTATAATTTCAGGAATATTTGATTAGTTTACTGACCTTTCACCCACTTATGCCTATGCCTAAATTTCTCTCAAGTTCTCTAAGATTCTCTCAAAGTTCTCTCAACAACGTTTCCTTTAGTTTAGGAGAAGCTTCCTTTAGCTTAGGAGAATTCTTATGTCTGGTTAAGATGCCCAGAGAAAGCTAATTGTGTCATAATACTGTACCCTTTCAGTGGCAGGGGGAAAACTCTCGAAGAAAACAGATTTCAGAAGGTAAAGAAGACAGAAGACACAGGGAAGTAATACAGTTGTGGGCGGAGTGCTGACTTGGGGCCAGAAAACACGGGGGTGTGGGCTTTCTTGGTGGTCCAGTGGTTATGCAGGAGACACGGGTTCAATCCCTGGTCCGGGAACTAAGATCCCACATGCCACAGGGCAACTAAGCCTGAGTGCCACCACCGCTGAATCCAAGCTCAAGAGCTGGTGAGCTGCAACTACTGAAGCCCTTGTGCTCTAGAGCCTGTGCTCTGCAACTAGAGAAAGCCCAGATCAGATCAGATCAGATCAGTCGCTCAGTCGTGTCTGACTCTCTGTGACCCCATGAATCGCAGCACGCCAGGCTTCCCTGTCCATCACCAACTCCCGGAGTTCACTCAGACTCACGTCCATCGAGTCAGTGATGCCATCCAGCCATCTCATCCTCTGGCGTCCCCTTCTCCTCCTGCCCCCAATCCCTCCCAGCATCAGAGTCTTTTCCAGTGAGTCAACTCTTCGCATGAGGTGGCCAAAGTACTGGAGTTTCAGCTTCAGCATCATTCCTTCCAAAGAAATCCCAGGGCTGATCTCCTTCAGAATGGACTGGTTGGATCTCCTTGCAGTCCAAGGGACTCTCAAGAGTCTTCTCCAACACCACAGTTCAAAAGCATCAATTCTTTGGTGCTCAGCCTTCTTCACAGTCCAACTCTCACATCCATACATGACCATAGGAAAAACCATAGCCTTGACTAGACGAAACTTTGTTGGCAAAGTAATGTCTCTGCTTTTGAATATGCTATCCAGGTTGGTCATAACTTTCCTTCCAAGGAGTAAGCGTCTTTTAATTTCATGGCTGCAGTCACCATCTGCAGTGATTTTGGAGACCAGAAAAATAAAGTCTGACACTGTTTCCACTGTTTCCCCATCTATTTCCCACGAAGTGATAGGACCGGATGCCATGATCTTTGCTTTCTGAATGTTGAGCTTTAAGCCAACTTTTTCACTCTCCACTTTCACTTTCATCAAGAGGCTCTTTAGTTCCTCTTCACTTTCTGCCATAAGGGTGGTGTCATCTGCATATCTGAGGTTATTGATATTTCTCCCGGCAATCTTGATTCCAGCTTGTGTTTCTTTCAGTCCATCGTTTCTCATGATGTACTCTGCATATAAGTTAAATAAACAGGGTGACAATATACAGCCTTGACGTACTCCTTTTCCTATTTGGAACCAGTCTGTTGTTCCATGTCCAGTTCTAACTGTTGCTTCCTGACCTGCATACAGATTTCTCATGAGGCAGATCAGGTGGTCTGGTATTCCCATTTCTTTCAGAATTTTCCACAGTTTATTGTGATGCACACAGTCAAAGGCTTTGGCATAGTCAATAAAGCAGAAATAGATGTTTTTCTGGAACTCTCTTGCTTTTTCCATGATCCAGCGGATGTTGGCAATTTGTTCTCTGGTTCTCTGCCTTTTCTAAAACCAGCTTGAACATCAGGAAGTTCACGGTTCACATATTGCTGAAGCCTGGCTTGGAGAATTTTGAGCATTACTTTACTAGCATGTGAGATGAGTGCAATTGTGTGGTAGAGAAAGCCCACAGAGCAACAAAGACCCAGAGCAGTCAAAAAAAAAAAAAATTAAAAAATTAAATGAAAAACCCCTCCTGTTAAAAAGCAAAAAAAAAAAAAAAGAAGAAAACACGGGGTTGTGTGCCACTTAATGCCACCCTCCTTGGGTTTGGGTCTAGCAAGTCATCCAACCTCTCTGACTTTGTTTCTTTGTCTATAAAATGGGGACATTTGATTATTTCTTGTAGGGTCACTGAGAAAATCGTGAGAGATGAAAAAGGCAACTCACACGAACACAGTGTTTCACAGCCTGGTAGGAAAATATTAACTTAGTTCCTCTTTAAAAAAAAAAAAATTCTGTGCATTTATTTCTGTCCTGTGGCCCGTCTCCTCACTCAGGCAGCAGCCGGACAATGCGGCATGCCTCAGGGAAAGAATGACACAGCAGAACTCAGATAAAGAAGGAATCCAGTCTTGGCTTTTGAGTTTTAAAAGCCGGCCAAGGACTGGGCATATGACAAAAGATTTGGAAGGATGGAAAAGTGAAGTGGTCCTATCTCTGAGACTGGAAAAGACTCCTTGGGCTGCACGATAGAGTTAGGTGGGAAATAAAGGGAACATGGGGCCACTGGGGAAGATTCTCTCCAGAATTTAGACATAGCCCTGGAGAAAGGAGGCAGAGGACCCTAAATGAACAGTAACTATATTTCTATCACTTGGTAGAGCATAGGCTTATATAGAAATTATGTGTGCTGTGCTTAGTTGCTAAGTCATGTCTGACTCTTGTGGCCCCTGGACTGTAGCCCACCTGGCTCCTCTGTCCATGGGATTTTCCAGGCAAGAATACTGGAATGGGTTGCCATGTCCTACTCCAGGGGATCTTCCCCACCCAGGGATTGAGCCAGAGTCTCCTGCATTGACAGGCAGATTCTTTACCACTGAACCACCAGGGAAGCCCTATAGATATTATACTCAATTACAAAAAAAATAAAGCTTTCTGGACTGCTTGAGTTTCTAGATTAGCCATCTGCTGCAGCTTACCCCAGAGGGTTTCCCTGGACAGTTTTGGGACCGTGGGAATCTGGGGAAGCCAGGACAAGAGCCCTAGACTTTTGGGACAAGGATGGGCAAGGTGCCTGACAAGACATAATTCCCCAGTTCTTCGAGTTGGGGACCACCCAGTCTGTGCCAGTCCCTTCTCTGGACTCCCTTCTACTCCTCACTGCGCACCTTCCCACGAGCACACGCGAGCTCTGCCCAAGCCCTTCAATTTGTCTTGTTAGAAAACCCTTGTGTTAAAGAGACCATTAAAAAAGAGAGGGAAAGATAAATTGCCTGAAGCTGCAAGGCCCAGGAGGGAAGAGGAGAGCAGGTGATGGAAAACAGGCCTGTGATTAGAGGGCAGGGGGTGGCACAGGAGCCCGAGCAGGCAGAGACCTCCACTGGAGATGTCAAAATATTTGAAAATCCTCTTCCTTTGGTGAATTGAGTTACCAAAATGTATTTTTTTCTCTCTCTCTCTCCCTTTTTGCACACAGAGCAGTCTGGCTGTGGTTCAGAGCACATTTTCGAGTCCGGCAGAGCTTGGCTTGGTCCCTTTCTCACTGCTGTCTGACCTCAAGCGAGTCTCTGAGCCTCTCTGACCCTCAGTATCTTCCTCTAGAAAGAGAGATAAGGATAAACCTACAAAAGATGGCCCTGAACCTCCCCCTCTCTTTGTGTTTATGTTCCTTGGAACGTGACTTTACAGCTCCTGTTTCCAGGTGGAGTCTTTCCTCCCACCCCTTGGTTTCGAACTGTCCATGTGACTTATTTTGGCCAATAGGATATAGTGAAAGTGATGATCTGACAGTTCTGAGCCCAGGTCCCAAGAGGCTGTGTTCACTCTGTTCCTTGAACCTTAGAAGGAGAATCAGGCTAACCTGTTAGAGGATGAGAGGCCGCATGGAGCAGACACGAGCTGTCCCAGCTGAGACTGTTCTAAAACACCCGGGAGCAGGTGACCACAGAGGCATAAGAGAGCCAGCCCGTGTATGTCCAGGCAGACCCGGACAAGCAGAAGCACCAGCTGACTCACAGACTCAAGGGACACAGTGGATTTTCCTTTGCTGTTGTTTAGTTGCTAAATTGTGTCTGACTTTTTTGCAACCCTATGGACTGCAGCCCCACCAGGCTCCTCTGTGCATGGAATTTCCCAGGCAAGAATACTAGAGTGGGTTGCCGTTTCCTTCTCCAGGAGATCTTCCCGACTCAGGGATCAGCCTCGTGTCTCCTGCAATGGCAGGCAGGTTCTTTACTGCTGAGCCACCAGGGAAGCCCAGGATTTAAGTTGCTAGTTTTTGTGTTGATTTGTTACACAGCAATAGCTAACACATACACCTTTAGCTTAAAGAGTTGCTATGAGGTGGAAGCAGTCGTACAGGAGGGTGACAGTAACTGCTTTTGGTTGTGTGCAGATTGCCTGGCAGCCTGCTGGGGTTTGACTGGCAGTGTCTCAAGGGCTTCCCTGATGGCTCAGTGGGTAAACAATCTGCCTGGAATCCAGGAGACAGAGGAGATGCAGGTTCGATCCCTGGGTGGGGAAGATCCTGTGGAGGAGGAAATGGCAACCCACTCCAATATTCTTGCCTGGGAAATCCCATGGACAGAGGAGCCTGGTGGACTGCATGAGGAGTCCATGGGACTGCAAAGAATCGGACGTGACCAAGCAACCACGCATGTACACGCCCACGCCTCAAGGACGTGCAGAGAGAGACTTGCAGCTGGGGTGGGGCATCCTAGAGCCTGGCACAAGGTACCTCCTGGATGCGTGTTAGTCGTTGGCTGCTGCTGCTGTTGGGAGTTCTGACAAGTGCCTCTGGTTCTGCAGTGGGTTCTGAGTTGTAGTCTCTGGGTCTGGAGGCCTTGGTGAGTACTCATCTGTGAAAAGACTAGGGGGCAGCATCTCTGGGTGTTGGGGGAACCTGAGGGAGTGAAGTCGGATCAGGTAGGGGATAAAGCATCAGCGAGGATGCTCCATACTTTCCCCCATCACTCCCCCCATTCGGTCCCTGAACCAGCTTCCTCAGCATCCTCTGGGCTCTTGTTAGAGATGCACATTCGGACTTCCCCAGTGGTCCAGTGGTTAAGACGGAGCTTCCACTGCACGGGGCGTGGGTTGGATCCCCGGTTAGGGAAGTTCTGCATACTGCATAGGGCAGTCAAACCCCCCCAAATGTGCATGCATGCTATGTCGCTTTAGACGTGTCTTACTCTGTGCAGCCCCATGGACTGTAGCCCACCAGGCTCTTCTGTCCATGGGAGTCTTCAGGCAAGAATACTAGAGTGGGTTGCTGTGTGCTCCTCCAGGGGATCTTCCTGACCCAGGGATCAAACCCATGTCTCTAATGTCTCCTGCATTGGCAAGCAGGTTCTTTACCACTAGCCCCACTTGGAAAGCTGGAAACCCCTTTCCCTGTCCTCCCCCAGGAAGGAAAAAAAGCTACAAACTCTTAGGTGACACTCAGATCTGCTGAATCAGAAACTATTTTAACAAGCTCTCCAGGGGATCTGTGTGACATGAGAGTATCTAGAATCCTGCTTCTCAGGCTACCTGTGCTGAAGGACCAGTGTTCTTCTTAACAAAATTTCCTATTTGTTGCAGACGGACACTTGTAAAATCCAGTAAAAAATGAATTTTATAAAGACGAAATGAAAAATCAAAAAGAACTACAAAGTCCAAGCCCTTGCTTTTTTAATCATTAGATTCAAGAGATGTAAAATTCTTGTTGAATTATTATAAACGTTTCTTAACATTTACTCTCTTTCTCTGTGTATACCTCACTATGCAAAGGTGATAGTTTGTGACCTGGCACAGCACGTGGACCATACTTTGAGCAGCACAATTCTAGAGTTAATAATGAAAATGATATGAGTATGATATGATGATACATGATTGTGGGCTGGACATTGGCTGGTGGTAGGAATTTACAAGCCTATGTACCTTGGAATGGGGTTCCCTGGGGGCTCAGACAGAAAAGAATCTGCCTGCAATGTAGGAGACCTGGGTTCGATCCCTGGGTCAGGAAGATCCGCTGGAGAAGGGAATGGCTACCCACTCCGGCATTCTTGACTAGAGAATCCCATGGACAGAGGAGCCTGGAGGGCTGCAGTCCATGGTGTCACAAAGAGTTGGACACCCCCGAGCTACTAACACTTTCCATTTCACACACTGTGGAATCCTCTTGACCACCTGTGCAGCAAATAAATGTTTTTATCTCCACTTTCCAAATAATGCAGTTGAGGCCCAGAGAAGCTAAGTGACTTGCCCAAGATCACACAGCCTAGCAGTGGGGTAACCAGAGTCCACCTGTTTAGCTGCTACAAGGCAGGAGGAGGGGGAGGAAGGTGTCACCAGAGAGAGGCCTGAGGTTTTTGTCCCCTGTGTGAGTGACAGCTGTCAAAGAGCCAGGCCCAGGATGCTCGCTGTCTCGGAGCCTAACAAGCTGTCTGTCAGCCCCAGGCTGGGAGAACCTCCCCCACACCTCTCTCTTGGGTGCAGCCGGCGGGAAAGGAGCCCAGCCCCTGACACCAGCCTAGCCTGCCGGGCAGCCGGGGGGGTGAGGGGGCAAAGCCCCCTTGCAGACAGCTCTCTCTCTCTTGCGTTCTCTTTCCCCTGGAGCCCTGGGGGCCGGCAGAGGGGCCGAGGCGAGGGCTGGCAGGGCGGGTGATAGCTTGTGATCGACAGGTTGATGACTGCCTCAGAAGGCCGCCTGAGGACACGGAGGCAGAAGCCGCAGCTCCAGGAGAGCCGGTTGCCAGCATCTCTGCCCAGGGCCCGGTGCTTCCCCTCGCCATCTCGTTAATCCTGATTTACAGAAAAAGGCAGCAGGCAGGGGCCCTCTTAACAGGCCAAGCAGGCGACTGATTTGCCTTCACTGAAGACAATAGTGCCCAGGAGACCTGGCATTGCTGAATTATTCAAATCAGCTGTGGCAGGGAAGTCTGAGGACACAGAGTGGCGAGGGTTCCTGGCCTCTGGAGAGCCCCCTTTGCCTGCCCTCCCCAGGCGGTGGTACCCAGCAGCTTGGGGTGGCCGCGGCAGGACTGCTTGCCCAAGATGCGGGCTGCTTCTGGCCGCCCCTCCTCCCTGGATGGAAGTCGGAATTGGTGTTGATCATCTCTAAGCACCTTAGAGCTCTAGTAATGGATCCAAAATGACATTTCCCACCTGCTGGTCCCGGGGGGGATATTCTGACAAGGACTTCTGGATGAACACGTGATGGGGGCGGGGGGAGGATGAAGGCAGCCGCCGATGGCTCTTCTGCCAAGGGATGTGTGTGCGTGTGTGTGTGTGTGTGTGTGTGTTTCAAAGAAGCAGAGGACATGGGGTGAGTCCTGGCTTCGAAAAACCCCTGATTTTTTGCTCTTGGTGAAAAAGACACAGTGAGTAAGCAGCTCTTCTATTCAGAGATTTGCAGAGATTCAGGAGCAAAGATGCTTAGACTTGGTGCTGACACCGGGTGGGGATGGTAGCGTGGTGGATTTCCAGAGGGGAGGGAGGCTTTGGTGAGCAGGAGGGGTAAACTGAGGCCAAGAGGGACTTGCCCAAGGTCATCAGTTATTCTGTGGCCAAACTGGAATTAAAAGTCATGGCATTCTATGTGTAATCAGGAGCTCTTAGTTAATGATATCCTTCATAATCATACCCTTTCCAGGGCATGCGCAGTGTGATAGCCTCTAGGTTCAGGGTTTTGTGATGTATTATCTCTGTTAACCTCTTGATAATCCCATGAGGCTGATGTAACTAGTGGTCCCATTCTCCTGACAAGGAAACTGAGGCTTATAGAGATTTAAATACCAGGCTAAAAAGGGACACATCTGAGACTGGAAAGGTGGTCTGTCTGATGCATCACTGTCACTTTGTGATGGTCTCCTTGGGTTAAACGTTGTCACCTATGGATTGTCCCCAAGGGGAGGCAGAGATTCAAGAGTTTTATCCTTTTCATAAAGGCTGACTTTACAGCATCTCAAAGGATCTGCCCTGAGCCCAGAAAAACCTTATGGGAAGGGGAGGGTCTTTGAATGGAAGGAAATTTATTCATGAGGGGGTTCAGGATCTCTGGATACAAAATGTGCATCTTTGGGGATGCCAGTGGGTTCTTTCTGATGGATTTGACCACCAGAGGAATAACTTTCTCTAGGGGATGCAGAAGCTGAGAGTGGTGGTCTACATCAACCACGTGTGCTGGTGGGAGGGGATCTAGCAGGGTACGTGCATGAATAACAGCCTCTGCTTTTTCGCATCAGCCAAATAACAGTAACAATAGTAATAGGAGTAGGAATGTTGTTTAGTCGCTAAATCATGTCTGATTCTTTGTGATCTATATGGACTGTAGCCCACCAGGCTCCTCTGTCCATGGGATTCTCCAGGCAAGAATACTGGAGTGGGCTGCCATTTCCTCCCCCAGGGGATCTTCCTGATCCAGAGATTGAACCCACGTCTCCTGCATCTCCTGCATTGGCATGGGGGTTCTTTACCACTGAGACACTTGGGAAGCCCAGGAGTAGGAATAGCAAACTTTATTCAGAGTTTGTCGTGTGCTGAACAGACTGGTTCCAAATCGGGAAAGGAGTATGTCAAGGCTGTATATTGTCATCCTGCTTGTTTAACTTATATGCAGAGTACATCATGCGAAATGCTGGGTTGGATGAAGCACAAGCTGGAATCAAGATTGCTGGGAGAAATATCAATAACCTCAGATATGCAGATGACACCACCCTTATGGAAGAAAGTGAAGAGGAACTAAAAAGCCTCTTGATGAAAGTGAAAGAGGAGAGTGAAAAAGTTGGCTTAAAGCTCAACACTCAGAAAACTAAGATCATGGCATCTGGTCCCATCACTTCATGGCAAATAGATGGGGAAAGAGTGGAAAGAGTGACAGACTTTATTTTGTTGGGCTTCAAAATCACTGCAGATGGTGACTGCAGCCATGAAATTAAAAGACTCTTGCTCCTTGAAAGTAAAACTATGACCAACCTAGACAGCATATTCAAAAGCAGAGACATTACTTTGCCAACAAAGGTCCATCTAGTCAAAGCTATGGTTTTTCCAGTAGTCATGTATGGATGTGAGAGTTGGACTATAAAGAAAGCTGAGCACCGAAGAATTGATGCTTTTGAACTGTGGTGTTGGAGAAGACTCTTGAGAGTCCCTTGGATTGCAAGGAGTCAAACCAGTCCATCCTAAAGGAAATCAGTCCTGATTATTCATTGGAAGGATTGATGCTGAAGCTGAAGCTCCAATATTTTGGCCACCTGATGGGAAGAACTGACTCACTGGAAAAGACCCTGATGCTGGGAAAGATTGAAGGCGGGAGGAGAAGGGAATGACAGAGGATGAGATGGTTGGATGGCATCACTGACTCAACGGGCATGAGTTTGAGCAAACTCTGGGAGACAGTGAAGGACAGGGAAGCCCAGCATGCTGCAGTCCATGGGGTCATAAAGAGTCAGGCATGACTGAGCAACTGAACTCAACTGAGCCCTTTATTCAAATGCAGAAGTTTGTTGAATCTTCAAGACCATTTTAGGAGATCAGGGGCTATGAGGTTGGTATCGTTATGCCCATTTCACAGGGGAAGAAACTGAGGCTCAGAAGCGAAGCTGTTCACCCAAGATCCTGTGGCTGAGCTGGAAACCTGGAGCCTGTGACACAGACACACGGCCCTGGATACACCATGTACACGTACAGCTTCTCCGCCCAGGTTCAAGTCACTCTCACAGAGGGGACCTGTTTTCTCCCTGACCACAGTGCCCCCACTGATGGTACATTCAGGGGCCACCATCCATGTACTTGAATCCCCAGAGGGAAGCTTGATACTTCAAGGCAGCTCAGATGCACCTTTATATAAACCCCGTCCCTTTTCTTAGAGAAACCTGCTTTTCCCAGGGACACAAGGCTCTCTCAGGCCCTCCTATCAGCTCCCATTTGGAATGATCAGCATCTGAATTAGTGCATCTCCAGCTTTCGCTGGTGACCAAAGGGCCTCCAAGAATCCCCCCTCCCTGTGGAAAAACTAAACTAAGAGAGATTTATCTCCTGGGTCAGATAAAGGTGACTAAATGCAAACTGGCCAATTCCTTTCGGCAAACAGTTCCCCGGGGAGGGCTCCTACAAGGAGGAGAAGAGCCAATCGATCAGGGAAATGCTTTGAGGTGACTTACAGGGGAGACTTAAAGGAAAAAAGCCCTCATGTTTTTACAGCCTCCAGCAACTCTGCAGCCTGTAAAACTTCCTCGACCAGCAAGGAGATGGGGAGTGCTCTGTTACCAGGCAGGCAGAGGGGCAAACTCTGCCAAGTTTCACCTCTCAGACACCAGCCTTGTTCATCCCCCATCTCCCAAGCATCTATTGAGTGCCTGCTGTGTGCCTGCTAAGCCCTCCTTTGTCTCCCTCTGTTCTCCCCAATTCTAAGCTCCCTTCTCTGCTTCCAGGCTCACAGAGATCTTCCTGCAGACTGGTTTCTCTCTGCATCGCCTGGTTCATGTCAGCCCCTTGTCTCAGCTTTCTTCCCCCTCACTTTGCTGAGGTGCAAATCCCATCTACTGGGAAGGGTAACTGAGTCTGACATTGGTCTGCAAGCTTTTTCTGCAAAGGGTAGATAATACATATTTCAGACTTCGTCCTAACTAATCACGCTGAAGCTGAAACTCCAATACTTTGGCCACCTGATTTGAAGAATCGACTCATTGGAAAAGCCCCTGATGCTGGGAAAGATTGGAGGCTGGAGGAGAAGGGGACGACAGAGGATGAGATGGTTGGATGGCATCACCGACGTGATGGACATGAGTTTGAGCAAGCTCTGGGAGGACAGGGAAGCCTGGTGTGCTGCAATCCATGGGGTGGCAGAGTCAGACACAACTGAGCCACTGAACTGAATTGAACTCACTCAGCTGCTGTGATGAAGAGAGAGTATGTAAATGAGTGGGTGTGGCTGTGTTCCAATAAAACTTTATTTACAAACACAAGCCCTGGGCCAGATTTAGCCCATGCATGGCCTTTCATTTGCTGTCCTTAGAGCAGAGGAGAAAAGATCTGGTTTGGAGAAGTTCTTGGGCAGTTCAGTGGTTAAGACTCTGTGCTTCCATTGCAGGGGGTACAGCTTCCAACCCTGGTCAGGGGACTAAGATCCTGCATGCCATGTAGTGTGGCCAAAAAAAAGAAAGATCTGGTTTGGAGGTCACGCAGACCTGCAGTTTCCCCTGGGTCACTTCTTTTCCTTCTTTACTGTGACCTTGGGCAGGTTGCTGCATCTCTCTGCGCCCAGTTTCCCTTCTGTAAAATGGGATAATGATAACACCAGCAACAACTGAGCTGTCTCTAGGATTCAGTGAGAAAAGGCAGCGATGGAACATATCTAGTGTGCAAATGGGTAACTCTTACTTTCTAATTAATGACTTTAAACCTTCTGAGGAAAGCCCCCGCCCTTCTGGGGTAAGGGGAAACTGTAGTTCTGATATTTGGTGGCTAATTACGCTGATAAAATTTTCATTTTTTTTCAAGTTAACACACTTGCATTTTAATGTTTTGGAAAGGATGTTGGATGTGTCTCCTTAGGGGCAGAACTGACTGGCAGGCCTTTCTCAGGGCGATGGTCAGTGAAACTCTGGATTCCCCCAAAGTCCCCTTGAGTCCAGCTTCTGGTTTCCTCTCCTGGCTCTGGAAGGAGGGGCTGGGTGGGTGCAGCGTGCCCAGTGATCCTCTGGTTCAGAGCTGATCACAAGTGGCCAATTAATCTATTACTTGCAGATACATTTTCCATTAGTGATGGTGGAATCGCTGACTTTGAAGCAATTAGTCAGTGTAATGAACTTGAGTCTGAGCAAACAGGAGGGTGGAGAGGAGAACCCTTTGATGCCCAAAAGGGGGCTGTGTTGGTGGGGGGAGCTGACAGAAGATTGGGGAAAAGGGAGGGGCTGCCTAAGGAGAAAAGTCTGCATCAGTTCAGTCTCTCAGTCATGTCCGACTCTTTGCAACCCCATGGACTGCAGCACGCCAGGCCTCCCTGTCCATTACCAAATCCCAGAGCTTGCTCAAACTCACGCCCATCGAGTTGGTGATGCCATCCAACCATCTCATCCTCGCCCTCTCCTCCTGCCTTCAATCTTTCCCAGCATCAGGGTCTTTTCCAGTGAGTCAGTTCTTTGCATCAGATGGCCAAAGTATTGAAGCTTCAGCTTCAGCGTCAATCCTTCCAAAGAATAAACAGGACTGATTTCCTTTAGGATGGACTGGTTTGACCTCCATGCAGTCCAAGGGACTCTCAAGAGTCTTCTCCAATACCACAGTTCAAAAGCATCAATTCTTTGGCACTCAGCTTTTTTTATGGTCCAACTCTCACATCCATACATGACTACTGGAGAAACCATAGCTTTGGCTAGATGGACCTGGGGGATGTGTGGGGGTTGGGCAGACATAGAAAAAAAGTCAGAGAGGAAATGGGGGCGTTAGGACCTTACAGACCTTCGCACAGAGTCTGGAGGTCATTCAAAGAGACCAGTGGATAGTTCCACGCAGAGGAGGCACATGATCTGCTTTTAAAAAGGCCCCTCTTCATCCACATTGTAGCATGTATCACAACTTGCCTCCTTTTTACAGCCAAGTAATATTCCATCACATGGATAGATGGGGAGTCCCCTGATAGCTTACAGTTCCCTTGTTCTGGGCTTTCGCTGCCGTGGCCTGGGTTTGGTCCCTGGTTGGAGAACTGAGATCCCATAAGCTGCATTGCCTGGCCAAAAAAAAAAAAGTAACATATATGGATAGGCTCCATTTGTTTATCCATTCACCTGCTGATAGACATTTGGATGGTCTCCACCTTTTGGTTATTGTGGATGGTGCTACTAGGAGTATTTGTGTATGAGAATTTGCTGAAACACCTATTTTCAGTTCGTTTGGGTGTATACCTAGGAGTGAAATTGCTCCATTATGTGAATTTCACTGCAATGAAGTTTAAAAAAACAAAAAAGTTTCCTCTGGTGGCTTTTCCAGGAGTCATGTATGGATGTGAGAGCTGGACCATAAAGAAGGTTGAGTGCTGAAGAACTGACGCTTTTGAACTGTGGTGTTGGAGAAGACTTCTGATAGTCCCTTGGAGTGCAAAGAGATCCAACCAGTCAATCCAAAAGGAAATCAACCCTGAATATCCATTGGAAGGACTGATGCTGAAGCTGAAGCTCCAATACTTTGGCCACCTGATGAGAAGAGAAGACTCATTGTAAAAGACCCTGATGCTGGGAGGGACTGGGGGCAAGAGGAGAAGGGGACGACAGAGGATGAGATGGCTGGATGGCATCACCGACTCGATGGACATGAGTTTGAGTGAATTCCGGGAGTTGGTGATGGACAGGGAGGCCTGGCGTGCTGTGATTCATGGGGTTGCAAAGAGTCAGACATGACTTAGCGACTGAACAACTGCCTGGAAGAGGACATGAGTAGAAACTGGGAGTTTGGTGGGAAGATCATGATGAAGGTAATGATAACTCGTCCACGAAGGAGGTGATGGGGGGTGGCGTCCAGATCCTGGTAGTATCTTAACGGTAGAGTCAGTGGGTGGTGAGAGTAACAAGGAAGTGCAGATGCCTCGTTTCATGAATATAAAAGCAGGAGTGAGGGCCACACAGCACCCAGCATGTGTCCCCACTAGGCTGGGATGGAAATCCCATCTCCCAGTTGCTGGGCTGAAGTCGCCCTGCTCGTCACTTTGGCTGAACCTACTCCCCGAGGCAGGAACCTTCTAGTCTTGGCCAGCATTTGCCCCATCCCAAGAAATCTCCGTCTACCCTCATCCTCCAGACACTGGCAGACAGCCGGCCCCAGGAGAATTGGCTGTTCTGTCTGTCTTGGCGGCGAGGACAGGCTGTTTATCAGCACCCTGGGGCCTGCAAAGCCATTCCGCACCCTCAAGTCACCGCCACCCCCTGCCAGGGAGTGCGAGTGGCGAGTGTATAAGCAGGTAAACTGCCCCCCATAATGGAGATGGATGGAAGCCCAATTTTGTCATGAAGAGCCTTTCATTAAGGAAACCACTGTCTCTGGATGATCTAAAAGGCGCTAATGGGCCAGCCCCAGCTTGGGACTTAATTATATCACGGTTTGCGAGCTGCACCGCCAGTGACTGCTTGGTATTAGTGATCGGGTTCCTTTCTCCCATTGTGTGTCTCAGGTGACAGAGTTGGAGATTGTAGAGGGTGTGATGGCTGGGCGGGTCAGAGCAAGGGCCACCTCTCTGAAGAGTCTCTCTCCTCCTGCCTGCAGCAGGAGAGAAGGAAGTTAGACTCGGGCAAGTCCTTTCTGATGGGGAGGCTTGGAAGATGCTTATGTAAGGGTCCTGAGTCTTAGCTGTGTCTGTATCCAGCCTCAGACCCTCATACCCTCCCAGAGTGGGGCCAGCATCAGAAAGACTGGATCAGGTGGGGGAGAGAGAGACAGGGAAACACATGTTATACACAGGGCGTCTAGCCTATCTTAGGATTTGCTCTTCCCCCAGCTGTTTGTATGGCTGCTTCCGGTAGGACTCGGGACCAGCTGCCTCTGCAGGGAGCCCAGCCCAGAACTCAGTCTCAAAGTAGAAAACCTCCCTCCCCATCTCTTCTTAGCACATCGCCCTGTTTGTAGCCTCCCTCGTTCATTGCCATCTATAATTATCTGGTTTATTAATGCATTTACTTGTTTACTGTCTGGCTCCTGCAAGCCTGTCACCTCCGTGCTCGCAGGGGTCTTTGTCTCTCTCTCTCTCTCTTTTTTTTGCCTCTGCTTCCCCGGTGCTTGGAACCATGTCTAGTCTGTTGTTGGTGCTTAGTAAATATTTATGGAATGAATGAATGAATGAACTTGTGAGTGGCTCAGAGTAGCTTGTGTGAAAGTGTTAGTTACTCAGTTTTGTCCAACTCTTTGTGACCCCATGGACTGTAGCCCAGCAGGCTCCTCTGTCCATGAGATTCTGCAGGCAAGAATACCGGAGTGGGTAGACCTTCCCTTCTCCAGGGGATCTTCCCAGCCCAGGGATTGAACCTGGATCTCCTGCGTGCATACAGATTTTTTATTGTCTGAGCCACCAGGGAAGCCCCAGAGTAGCTTAGTTCACTTGAAAAAATTTTGGGGCAGGGAAGTTTCTTTATGGCTGTGCTGGGTCTTTGTTGCTGTGTGGGCTTTTCTCTAGCTGTGGTGAGTGGAGACGACTCTTTGGTTGCAGCGCACAGGCTCCTTATTGCGCTGGATTCTCTCGTTTCTGAGTAGCGGCTCTAGAGTGCAGGCTCAGCAGTTACGACACAAGGGCTTAGTTGCTCCACAACATGTGAGATCCTCCTGGAACGGGGACTGAACCTGCCTCTCCTGCATTGGCAGGTGGATTCTTAACCACTGAACCACTAAGGAAGCCCCCATCGCCCCCACTCCCAAACATTTTTTAGGGACTTCTCTGGTGGTCTAGTGGTTAAGACTTTGCCTTTCAATCAGTGCAAGGGGTGCAGGTTCGATACCTGGCTGGAGAACTAAGACCCCACGTGCCTCAGGGTGTGGCCAAAAATAAATAAATAAACACAACATTGTAAATCAACTATACTTCAATAAAAGTTTAAAAAAATTTATTGTGGCAAAATACACATAGCATATATAACACTTACCATTTTAGCCATTTCTAAGGATATATTTTAGCGATGTTATAAGTATATTCATAACACTGTACTATACAACCATCACCAACTATTTCCAGAACTTTTCATCATCCCAAACAGAAGCTCTTGTACTCATTAAACAATAACTCCCGTTTCCTCCTCCCTGCACCTTCGGATAGCCTCTATTCCACTTTCTATGTCCATTGATTTCCCTATTTTAGGCAATTCATGTGAATGGAATCACACACTATTTGTCCTTTCGCGTGTGCCGTGTTTCACTTGGTGTAGCGTCAGCAACAGCGTCCTCAGGGTCTGCCCATGTCATGATATGTATCAATTCTTTGTCCCTTTTTTATAGCTGGGTAATGTTTCGTTGTAGAAATAGAACCCAATTGTTTTTCCACTTATCTGTTGTACAGGGTACTTTTGAGAGAAGAGTAGGTATTTCAAGGTGAGGGATTAGATATTTCAGCTCCTTGGCAGCCTGCAAAACAAGAGAGGGTTCCCTTAGAACTTCCCTGTTAGCTCAGATGGTAAAGAATCTGCCCCCTGATGCAAGAGACTTGGGTTCGATCCCTGGGTTGGGAAGATCCCCTGGAGAAGGAAGTGGCAACCCACTCCAGTAATCTTGCCTGGAGAATTCCATGGAGAGAGGAGCCTGGTGGGCTGCTGCAGGCCATGGGGTTGCAAAGAGTTGGACTTGACCGAGTGACTAACACTAACACCCACTGAGCTTCACCTCCTGTGTAGAGCTGTTGCTCTGAGAATACCAAGTTGCCTCCCACCTTCAGCCTTTGCCCATGCTGTCCCTTCTGCTCCAAGTGGGCTTCCCACTGCTTCCTGTTGGCCTGGCTCAGTCTCATTTTGTAGACTGTGGGGTCAGTGAAAGCAGGGACCACATGGGTTTTATTCATTTTGGGATATCCAGCGCATGAGACACCCTGCCTGCCGACCTGAACGAATGAATGAATACATGGTGCATTCAATCCCACACTCCTCAGAGGGTCCGCCTCAACTGCCTCCTGTGCTTTGTATCCACTTCTGGCTGGTTTTCAGTTGTGACACTAACTGATGCTGTGTCTGTCTCTTCTACTAAACTGTGTGCTTCCTCTTTTTAAAAATATTTCTCTCTTTTTTTTTTTTTTGGGTGCAGTTCTTGTGATGAAATTCTTTTTTTTTATACATTTATTTATTTTTTTTAAAATTTTATTTTATTTTTAAATTTTACATAATTGTATTAGTTTTGCCAAATATCAAAATGAATCCGCCACAGGTATACATGTGTTCCCCATCCTGAACCCTCCTCCCTCTTCCCTCCCCATACCATCCCTCTGGGTCGTTCCAGTGCACCAGCCCCAAGCATCCAGTATCATGCATCGAACCTGGACTGGCAACTCGTTTCATACATGATATTTTACATGTTTCAATGCCATTCTCCCAAATCTTCCCACCCTCTCCCTCTCCCACAGAGTCCATAAGACTGTTCTATACCTCAGTGTCTCTTTTGCTGTCTCGTACACAGGGTTATTGTTACCATCTTTCTAAATTCCATATATATGTGTTAGTATACTGTATTGGTGTTTTTCTTTCTGGCTTACTTCACTCTGTATAATAGGCTCCAGTTTCATCCGCCTCATTAGAACTGATTCATGGATGGATAAGAAAGCTATGGTACATATACACAATGGAGTATTACTCAGCCATTAAAAAAATATTTATTTCTTTATTTTTGGCTGCTTTGGGGTTTAGTTGAAGCAGGCAGGATCTTTTGTTTTGTCACGTGGGCTGCTCTCTAGTTGCGGCGTGTGGGCTGCAGAGTGCGTGGGCTCTGTAGTTTTTGGCTCCTGGGTTCCTTAGTTGAGACACATGGGCTCAGTTGCCCTATAGCATGTGCCATCTTAGTTCTCCGACCAGGGATTGAACCCATGTCACCTGCTTTGGAAGGCAGACCACTGGACCACCAGGGAAGTCCCCAGACTGTGTGCTTCTTGAGAGCTGATCCCATATCTTGCTCAGCTCTGTGCTCTTCCCTTGGCACATCACCACCCCAGAGTAGAGGTCTGCTGAATAAAGATGAAGGCTGAACACAGACCTCAGGTGTTCTCAGTTCCTCCCTGCCATCCTGCCTCTGCCCACCTGGCTTCAGGCAAGCTTATCTCCATCTCAGCAGAGTCCAGAAGACTGCAGGACGCTTGCCCAAGCCTTGGCTCTGTCAGTGAACAGCTGAGCAGTGATATGGTACAGAAGTCTCCCGTTAATAGCTATTACACAACCACTCACAAGTCCGTGCAGCTCAGACACTCATTAGGTATCCGGAGGCTCTAATAGGCTGCTGATGGTTAACAGAAAAGATTACTACGTTCATTTTACAGGACATGAAACAGACCCAGAGGTTGGTGTGGCTTCGCTAAATTGTGCATGATTAGTAACAGAGGCTATACCGCCATCTAGGTTTCCTCCTTCCCAGGTCCTGACTTTCTCTCTCCTTCCTTCTGGGGGAGCTGGTTTTATTCAATGCCTAAAATTTGTAATAATAATAACCACAAAAACAATAAAAATGACAGCTAACTTCTGTTATGCATTGGTTCTGGTCTGGCCCCGTGCTCAGAATTTTGCCTTTTAGAGAGTATGTCCTTGGCATGGGTCAGTCTCCCAAATGTCTGCTTTGGAAAATATTGAATTCAAGAGGAATTTGACTTATGAGTCTTTTGGATCAGGACAGTATTCAGGCTTGGAGAAGGAAGAGATGGAGCCCTGATTCAAGTCATCACGTCCATTTCTCCGAGACTCAATTATCCCCATCTGTAAAATGGGTGGTTGGATGAAGTGAACACTCCAGGTCTTCTCAGAGCCAACACTGTATTGCTTCGTTGCGAGCTGGCTTGACCTCTGCCTGAGCATGGCTATCCCGTGAAGACAAGTCCCGGAGTCCGTGGTGGTGACTCTGGGTCCCTGCCTTTGGACCTTTGGGAGAGAGGAAGCACTAAGCAACTTGAGAAAGCCAAATGCGCCCCATTCTTCAAAGGCAGCAATTTTCCATGTAATTAAGTTTATTCATCATGTATATTAGGGGGAAAATGGAGACGCACGATCATCACAGCCCATTTGCCATCGACATCCATCTCTCAAGCACTGTTTCTGTTTTCTCCAAGACCAACTTGCCGTGATAGATGCAGGGCCCAGGAGAGCCATCTGGTGTGAGGAGCCCTGGAAACTCACCCCTCTGCAGGACCCAGGTCTCATCCAGATGGACAGACACTTCTCAAAAACCATCACTGCCCTCAAAGGGCTTACAGCCTAGAAATCAGGTTAACAGGCAGACTGGTTAACGCTGAGTCTTGCTTTCAGCTTGTCTTCCTGCAGCAGAATGCTAGCAATGCCGTTGCTGGGCTAGAATGTGGACATACAGCCTGTTGCAACGTTTCTGCCACACTCACCCTTGCATCCTCTGGGGTGCTTTCTTGCAAGGGCACAGATAAGGCTTAGCCTGACCCCTGGCCCATGTAGAAAATTCAATCAATTCATCAGTTCATTCCACAGATACTGGTGTGCTTATCCATTTCAGGCTGTGGGGATTCAAAAACCTAGGAGGCATGCGGAGCAAAGTTTGAAGTAAACCTATAAAGATGTGGGGTTACTTGTACAGCAGCATGCCTCATCCCATCCCAGCTGATACAATGATAATCACCAATAATGGAACAGGCACCACGAGGGACTTGACTCTGGCCCAGGGATGGGGCTCAACCCCTTAGTTGCATTTTACTGTTTGATCCTCAGAGCTGCCTTGTGGAATGGGCACGATGATTTTCAAGAAGAGGCAGCAGAGTCTCAGAGAGGGAAAGCCAGCAGCTCGAGGTCAAGGTTTCATGGAACTGGATTCAAGCCCAGGTGGGTCTGACTCTGAGGAATGAACCCCAGCACTATTCTGCCCTGATGAAGCTTGCGGGGAGCTTTTGCTCACGGCTAAAGGGTGGATGAGGCGCTTGGAGAACAATGCCTGTATATCTGTGTGTGTGTGTTTAGCTCACTCAGGCCTGGCCTTCACTGCAGAGAAGGGCTCTAGTGGTGGATAGGGGCATTCCCTGGGTTAGGGGAGACCACCTCACCCAGCCCAGCCCAACGCTGCTTTGTCTTTGCCTGTAGCCACCTCCTCAGCTCCTCGCAGCTTCCTCTGCTCCAAGCTCCCTGCAGGGCCTGAGCCAGTTCTGCCTTCTAAGGGATCTAATTAAGCCCCGGTGAGGAGGTCGGAGTGTCAGCTCTTGGCATTCAGCTCCCTGGATGGGGGAGATGGGTGGTGGGGCAGCCATGGATCCTGAGCTGCGTAGCAGAGAGAGAACAATAATAAGAACACCTATGATAATAATAATAGTAACCATCACAGCTTAGGTGAGCTGTAAACAGTAACTGCCTTTATTATTATTATCATCATTAGCCACCTGGCTCTGGGCCATGATTAGCATTCATGGAATATTTCCTGATCACTGTTAGGATTGTACTGAGAGGTGAGACCTTCTCCTCCTGCTCCATCCTCACCCCAGTGATCTTTTTGTAATTTTTTTTGGCCATGCGGCATGTGGGAACTTAGTTCCCTGACCAGAGGGATCAAACCCATGCTCCCTGCACTGAAAGCGCGAAGTCTTAACCACTGGACCATCAGGGAAGTCCTCCCCACTCCAGCTATCTTGTCAGGAGGCTTTGAGGGAAGTGGCCCATCTAGAAGAGCCTTGCCCCATTTTACAGAGAGGAAGGCTGAGTCCTCAACAGGCCATGTTCAAGGCTGGTCAGAGTCCCAGTCAGAGGGGTCCCATGTAGGCGGGTGGACCTGGTCCCTTCCAGGACCCTCTAGGACTCTGGGCCACTGTCTCAGAGGAGGAGACATGCAGGCTGGGGAAGGGCAGGTGTCCCCAGGGGTCACTCCTGGACCGCAGCTGGCCCCCAGCTACTGCAGGGCACAGGGTCATGGTGGACCGTGGTCTCGCTGACGAGGCAGCCTCGGTGAGGGGCTGCAGAGCCTAGCCCGGAGGCTTGGGCTCTCCGACCTGCTCCCGGCAGCCACCGCCTTGGGGAAAGCAGCCTTATTAGCGCAGCCGCCCGCAGGCCCTGGGTGCAGCCGGGGGCGGAAAAGGCCTCATTTACCCCAGCGCTGGATCCTGTGCCCGGCGGCCGCATGCGTGCCAGGTGGGCTCCCAGAGGTACACGCATGCAGCTCCCCCCACATACACGCACCACGGGCCCTGGGTCAACACGGTCATGGGCCCTAGTATACACAGCCAGGCTTACACGCTCAGGCAGGTGTGTACACGGGTGCCCAGAGGTGCCCTCAGATACAGAACTGCAGGGATGTGCTCACGTCCACACATCACAGACACACATAGGCATCTGGGTGTACAAAGGTGGGCAGATATGGTGTATGCTTGTGCAAACACACGCAAGCTCACTTCCATGCACACAGTATGCACAATAGGTGCCCAAGTGCATGGGACACAGAGCTTCTGTCTGTTCACCCAGGCATAGCGAGGATGGTCAACAAGTGTGTTCTGAAGCACACACACACACACACACACACACGGAGGCCTTCAAATGCAGGCCCTACTGGATCCAGGAATGCATACCCGCTGAACACACACACACACCACACACACACGTGCCATTGTACAGACACTGCAGTTCATGGACAGTCATTGCAATTCACAGACATACCCACCCTGATGCACGAGGGCCCCACAGATCTTTGTATGCACTGGCACTGTGTGTGTCTGTCTGTCTGTACTGTTTCTGAGTCTGTGTGAAGCTCTACTCACCTACTGATGAGTGGCGCTTGCAGGCCCTGTCAATGGACAAAAGCTCCTTCGGTTCCCACTGCCTTCTGTGGGCCGGGCGTTACATATGCCCGTTTCACAGAGGACACTGAGCTGCAGCTGGGACTCACCCAAGCTGGAAGCAGGTGGAACCTTGATTACATCCCAGCACAGGCTGTATCATGGGGAGCCAGGCACAAACCTGGGTTTGGGTCCCGGCTCTGCTGCTCACCAGCTGTGTGGTCTTGGGTAAGTCTGGGAGATTTTGTGCTTGCTCCTGAAATGGGGAAGGAAAGCAGCTGCTTTGTGGCATCTGGCGTAGGATCAAGGGGAGAACCGATGTGGAGGAACAGGCTCGGTGAGGGGTGCCCTGTAAACAGTAAGCAGAAATCATCTCTATATTCAGTTCAGTTCAGTCATGTCCGACTCTTTGCGACCCCATGGACTGTGGCATGGCAAGACTCCCTGTCCATCACCAAGTCCCAGAGTTTACTCAAACTCACGTGCATTGAGTCGGTGACGCCACCCAACCATCTCATCCTCTGTCACCCCCTTCTCCCCCTTCAATCTTTCCCAGGATCAGGGTCTTTCCCAATGAGTCAGTTCTTCACATCAGGTGGTCCAAGTATTGGAGCTTCAGCTTCAGCATCAGTCCTTCCAATGAATATTCAGGACTGATTTCCTTTAGGATGGACTGGTTGGATCTCCTTGCAGTCCAAGGGACTCTTATCCTAACATTATACTGTTATCCTAATGGTACCCCCGCAGAGAGAGGTGATGTAAGGATGCAGGAAAAGATGGCCACCGACAAGCCAAGGAGAGAAGCTGGGGGCCAACCCTTCCGCCGCAGTCCTCGGAAGGAACCCACCCTGCCCACACCTTGACTTTGGACTTCTAGTCTCCAGAAGTTTGGGGCAATACATTTTGATGACTTAAGCTGCCTAGTTTTTGGTTCTTTGTTATGGCAGTCCTCGGACCCTAATGCAGATTTTGGTCCATCATGTTTTGCTCCATCACAGTTCCGAAGGGGGCTGCTGGCAGAGCCCCATCCCCAGCCGGCATCGTCTCCAGGCCCCGGTGGGTCTCCAGTCAGGGGCACTGGGCATTCCCAGAAGACCAGGATCCTCATCCCCCATGAGGAACAGGGAAGCCGGGAGCCCTGAGCGTGGCAGGCAGGCCCGTTGTAACAGTGACTTAGAGCCGATATAACACCCTCGTTTTCTTTTAGTGAGGCCTGAAAGGTGCTATTAAATGGAATATTGAGATAAGGAAGTGGGAGCGGGAAAGGTTAGACACTATTTATTCAGGTTTTCACGGGGCACTAAAATATCCTCCCGGCCGCCGCTCGCCGCCCCTTCCTCCTCCTCCCCTCCCTCCTCCCTGGCCCAGGCGGGCTCTCCCATCACACAGGAGTCAGGAGGCGCCAGGCTCCTCTGCTGTCTCCCTCGGGGTGGGGGGGGGGGGGGGGGGGCGGGGCAGCCTGGGCCTGGGAATAGGCTGGGTTCTGGGCCCGAGGAGACACAGTTCCAAATCCCACCCGGGCCTGCTGAGCTGAGGGTAAACAGCTTCTGTGCTTGGATAGCAGCGGGAATCAAGGGGAGGTAGTTCATGGCATAGGGTTCCTCGCCCTTCTCTTTCCTAGAGCCCAACTTGGGGGGGGAGGGGTAATGGATAGCTCACAGAACACCCTTCTCCCCTAGCAGGACTCCTGGGACTAGGTAGGACCCTCCAGTCACCTCCTACCATCTTGCCCTCCCGCCCTCCCTTCTTTCTTTCCTTCCTTCCTCCTCTCTCCTTTCCTCCTCTTCCCCTCCCTCCTTCCATTGCTGAGTGTCTCCTTTGTCCCAGGAATGCAGTGATGGGAGATGGAAGAGGATACTCTTGTCCTCATGGGGCTCACAGCTTCACCTGCAACAGCCCCATCCTTACCCCCATTTAGCAGATGTGGAAACTGAGGCTTTGATCACTTGGGAAAGGCTGCCCAGCTGGTCCGAGGAGGATTAAGGATGGAGACTCAGCTCTATCTGACTCATCTCTGTCTTAGAGGGCTGCCTTCAGGGACTAACGCAGGTGCCCACAGAAGGGGTGAGGTCCCCAAGAAAAGTGTGGGCGAGTGGGCGCCCATGAGGTATGAAGACAGTCCTGGGAAAGCAGCCATGGAGGCCCAGGCAAGGCAGAGAGATGGCAAGGGTGTCTTGACTTTTGGAGGGACCCCTGGGATGGGCTCAGTCAGTAAAGATTCCATCTACAATGCAGGAGACTGCCTGCAATGCAGGAGACTTGGGTTCGATCCCTGGGTAGGGAAGATCCCCTAGAGGAGGAAATGGCAATCTTCTCCAGTTTTCTTGCCTGGGAAATCCCCTGCACAGAGGAGACTGGCTACAGTCCACAGGGTTGCAAAGAGTCAGACAGGACTTAGCAACTAAACTACCACCACCAACTGGGATGGGGTTGGCCAGATTCACACCTGATCCTGAGGTCCCCAGGGCAGGTTCCTTTCCAGGAAGTGGGTGATCTCAGCCCATCTCCACCCACTTCCTCCACGGAGGGAATTTGCTAAGTGATTCTAGTGGGTGTCGGGGTGGACAAACCTGAGTTCAAATCCCAGTTCTGCCTCTTCTTGCCATGAGATTCTGGAAAAGCAAGTTAAAACCTCAGAGTTCTCATCAGTAAAATGGGTACCAAGATACCAGCTTCCACGTGTTGTGGGAGGTGGGGGGCTAATGGAGGTTTGCGTGCTTTATAAATTGTAAAGTGCTGTCTGTTGGGAAGTTTGGCCATTATCCACTTTCACTAAAGACTCAGCACCTTGAGAGCTGATTCCTTGACTGATTCAACCATGTACACAGTGAGTGCTCATTAAGTGACAAAGGCGTGATCTGTTGGGTGGATGATAGCTTTTGTCTTTTTGCTTTATTCCCTTTGCAGGTGGGTAGTGGAGTATAAGTTCCTTGGGGGTCTCAGGAATGCTTCAGAGATGACAATAATTATCATTACTTAACGACAGTAATGACAAACAGCTCATTTCATTGAGCACTTTCTGTTTGCTTGGCTCATCTCATCTTCACAGAATCCTTCTAAGATGTGTGCTGGTATCGTCCTGAGGAAAGGGAGGCTCAGAGATGCTGTCTTACTTGCCAAAGCTCACACAGCACACAAGCAGTTGGGGGAGTTAAGACTTGAACCCTAGTCTGGGATTTTGTGCCTCTGGAACTGGGCCACCCCAGTCCCTGGGACACAGGTTTCCGTCCTCGAGCCCGGGGAAGAAGATAGAATAATGTGGAGTCTGTCACCAGCTGGGCACTCACATTCACTAATAATACAGTCAATTGCTCCTTTCAAATTACAGTAAATGTTTCCCCCCTTGAACAAATCATTTACCGCAACTGCAGAGAGAGTGTCCTGTTTACACGCAGAGCCGAAGGAATTCCAATCTGAGTCTAATTATTGATGCTGAAGCTTCTATGGACTTGGGAAAGGGCTGCCTAATTGCACCAATTAATACCTGCCACTCGTGCGGGTCTGTCGAGTTTGAGGTTTGGCTCTCTTCCTCCGCGGGTGTGCAGACGCCTTGGGCCTGTGTGGCCACTGTGGGTCCCCAGAGTTCCTCCAGGCCATGGGCTGGGGAGAGCAGGGGTTTGTTCCCCAGGTATTGTCATTTTTGGGAGAGGGGTGCCCCGTCAGACCTCGGCCAGGCAGGGACTGCCTCCTTCTTGGAGGGTGGGGACGGCTGGGGGATGTGACTTCCATTCGCCAGTCTCTGTTCTGCCTTGGACGAGCCCTGAGGTCCTTGGCAAGCCACACCTCCAGCCTGAGTCTTGGTTTCCGCATGCAAAAAATACGGTGCATGCCCATTTTAGTGTTACCACGAGAATTTCATAGGATTGAGTGTAACTCCATCTAGC
The DNA here is from genome assembly GCF_019923935.1 of Bubalus bubalis. Classification (NCBI taxonomy): domain Eukaryota; kingdom Metazoa; phylum Chordata; class Mammalia; order Artiodactyla; family Bovidae; genus Bubalus; species Bubalus bubalis. Next base: position 6,243,848 of record NC_059173.1, on the reverse strand, counting down.
CTTAGAATTTTTACTAGAAATGGCAGGACAGTGGCTGGGGGCATGGTCAGGATATTTGGGTTCTCCATCTTGGGGCCACCTCTTGCTTTGCTGTGAGTCATGGGACAAGGCCTTCATGTTCCTGGGCCTCAGTTTCCCAATCTGAAAAATGGGAATGATTGCTCCTTTCCTGTCTCATACCTGCATGGGAGCCTGGCCAGTAGTACTCTCCCAGTGAAGGGAGAGGCTGTGATTGTCCCGTGGTGCTAATGAGTTGAGTGATGGCTTGCTGTATCGGGCAAGGGAAACTCTATAGGGGGTGGTTTGGGTGCCAGGTGCTGGGTGGGAGTGGAGAGGCAGGAGACAGGCCATTGGCTTTCAAGTGAAACTGATCATTTTCAACTCTTGTGAGTTACGTGGTCTTCGGTATAATAATGACAGCGTTAATGACCCATCGGTGCTTGCTGTGTACCGGGTACTGTGTGGTCATATTAAACCCTCTAGGCTGTAGGTATTCTTTTTATGCACATTTTACAGATGAGGAAACTCTGACTCAGCGAGGTCAAGTAAGTTTCCTGAGGTCACACAACCAGGGATCATCAGAACCAGCACTTGGGTCCAGTTCCCTGGGATTCCAGAGCTGATGCCTGTCGCTGCTACACCTCCCTGCCTCCAGTTGCCTCAGTCTCTCCATCTATATAAGGGGTTCTTGTTAACTTATTCCAGGCAAAGAGGTGGCTAGAATTGGGCAAGATCAATTACTCTCCTTCTTTGTGACTGCATGTGGGCTGGGAGACGCACGGGCACTTTTCCGTCCTCCCACCCACCCTGACCCCATGAGGCCTGGTGGGAAGTTTGGCTGTTTATTTCCCAAGAGAGAGGGGGATGGGTGGGCTGGTGTCTTCTTATCCTCGTGGATGCCTTTGCGGGAGAGTCCTGCCTTTGGTTTCCTTGGCACCCCTGGGGCTTGTGGTCCCACTAGAGTGCACGTGGGGCTGTGTTTTCTGATGTGACACCTTGTCACCGTGCATTATGTGTCATCAGCCCCTCAAAGTGGTGACACCGGAGCCTGATGCCACACGAGCGACACCAGAACGACGTGGGCCCCCTGGGGGGGTGCGGCTCGGGCCTTGACAGGAGCCCTGCGGTCCCCCGTGCCCCCCACCTTCAACTCAGAGCCCCTCTGCTGAGTCTTGGCAGAACCTGCCAGGCCCCGAGGGGGTGGGGTCTGCTGGTGGGGCCGCGGCTCACGTGGGGATGGGTTTGATGTCCCGGAGCCTGACACATGCCTTGTCTGAGGTCCCCAAATTAAAAGAAACAGAGCTCCCCAGTCAAAGGCAGCCCGGGCCTGGTGGGGAGATGTGGCAGTGCTCCGGAGTGCGGTGACTGACTGATTTCCCCCTAATTACCACTGGTTTAATATTTATAGGGTTGGTGCCAGAGGGGCTGCAAGGGAGGTGTTCAGCCTGAACGGCTCTGGGCGGGTGGGAGGGAGGGGTAGGGAGGCCCCGGTGGGGGCCGCTGAACCGGCGAGAGTCGGCCTGCGTTCGGGGTCCTGTTTGGCCATCTGGTCTGCCCCTGGCGCCTTCCTGAGGCACAGAGGACATCTGTCTATGTTGCACTAACTGGGTGCTGGGCCCTGGGGATCAAACCCAGCCAGCCTGGAGGCCCCTGGGGCCTAGTAGTTCAAGGTGGGGGCTCTGGTGTCAGAGACCTGAGCTTTTAATCCACATTGCATTTCTTCGGGGCTAAGTGCCCTTGGGCAGGTGACCACGCCTCTCCTTGCCTCAGTTCCTTTGTCTATTAAACAGTGGTAGTCATTTCCCTTCCTGCTGTGGTTGTTGTGAAGATCCAATAAGGGAAAACATGCAAGGTGCTTCCTACAAAGCCTGGGGCAGAGTCGGGCTCAGTGAGCAGTAGCTGTGTGTATGAATCTATAGCTATTACTTTGTGGAATGGCATCCCCCAGTGTCAGTTAGCTACGGACTCAGTGACGCTGCATAACAAATCAGCCCCAATCTTGGTGGCTTAAAACAGCATTTATGTATTCTCTGAGATTTGTGGGGTAAGTTGAGGGTTGGTTCCCCTAGAGTGGGCTCAGCCGGGTGGCCCTGCTAATCTTGGTCGGACTTGCTAGCAGCTGAGGCTTGGATCATCCAGGCTGGGTGCACGGATCTCTGTCCACATGGCTCTCTCCTCTTCCTGGGACCAGTGCTCGGTGGTGCATGTTACTCTCGTGGCAGGGACAGAAGCACGCAAGATGATTGATTGTCCTTCCGCATGATGTTCCTGTGAAGGAGAAATTATTCCCATTTTCCTGATGAGGAAACTGAGATTTGGACTCAGCAAGTCACCCATGGTGGAGCTAAGAGCTTAACACTTCAAAGACCATGTCCCTCTCAATCACCAGGTACTGTGATCCACCTTGAATCACAGTGCAGGTACCATTTAGTAAACTGCTCCTAGGACTTCCCTGGTGGTTCAGTGATTAAGAATTGGCCTGCCGATGCAGGGGACATGGGTTTGATTCCCGATCCAGGAAGACCCCACATGATGCAGGGCCACTAAGCCTGTGTGCCAGAACTACTGGGACTGCACCGCAGAGCTCGTGAGCTGCAACTATGGAGCCCATGTGGCCTGGAGCCCGTGCTCTGAAACAAGAGGAGCCCCTGCAGTGAGACGCCTGTGAGCCAAAACCAGAGAGGAGCCTCCTCTCGCCACAACTAGAGAAAAGCCAGCACAGAGCAATAATGACCTAGCACAGCCAACAAACAAACAAACAAAAAACCCCAAGGGCTTTGCTTGACTTCTCACCAATCCAAAACAACTTTCAGATGAAGGCATTTATATTCCCATTTTACAGATGAGGAAGTTGAAACTCAGGCTAAGGAACTTGTCCAAGCGCCAATGACTAATAAGTGAATGGCAACAAACTCAGGACCGGAACACAGGTCTCTCGAAGTCCACGCCAGCGTGTCTTTGTATCCGAGGTTTCATCTGCCTGGCATGTCTCTCTCTGTCTCTCTCTCCCTGCGTCTTTTCTGTAACCAGACTATGTCCATCAAAATAGTGTGCTCAATAAATTATAGTCAATAATGGACTCTCAGAAGGACAGTGGTGCTGCCCCCATTTTAAGGATGGGGAAACTGCCTTGCGGAGAAGTGGGGTCTCTCGCTCGGGTCACAGAGCCAGAGGTGGTTTTGCAGCATGGAACCAGCACTTGAATTGCCTGCCACCAAAGCTGCAGTTTTCGTGTCTCTGCAGGGCTGAGGTGCAGAGAAGGGTCAGTTGCTGTGTGTTGTGCAGGAAACTGGCCATCTCTGGCCGCTCTCTCCTGCTCCCCGCCTGCCCCAGTCTCCATGTGATTAACTGAGGCCTTTCTGCACTGAGCGTCTGCATCCAGCAGGCTCCCTGCCTCCCACCCCCTTTTCTCTTCGCCCTTCTGTTCCTGTTGCCTCCCGTCCTCTGGGGACAGGAGCTTATCTGATTAGCTGACGTGAGCCACCCCGGGGTGCAGGGCTGAGGAAGGTATCTCAGCCTCTTCTCCTGACTGTCCCCACCCTGAGCTAACCCAAGTGAACATTCCCTCTGACTCTCTGAGCCTCAGTTGCCTCCTCTGGAGAATGGGAAGAGTCACACACACTCCAAGGCCTATTGTCAGTATCAAAATATGCTTACCTCTGGTTCTAGCACAGCGTCTGGGAGAGAGGAAGCAGTCCATAAAGGTAAGCGATTGTTACTGTCAGTTGGGCCCTGCCGTATTTTTTTTCTGCTCCGAGATGCGGGGGGAAAGCTTAAAATTACGGAAGCTGGATGACTTAGGTTTCCGATCCATCACTCTGGAGATGCAGAGATTATCTGAACTCCATCCCCAGCTCCAGGAGTGCGGGCAAGAAGGAGGGAGAGATTCTGCTGGCTTCCAGCTGTGGCCGAGGAGGGGTGAGGGGCGTGCGGGCATGGAGGGGTGACAGTATTATGCCCCAAGTCCCTCTTTTCTGATACAAAAGCTCAGAAAGGCTCAGGAGTGCTGCCCTGTCCATACAGCTGGCTGGTGAGGGGGCGGAGGCCACTCTTGGACCAAAAGCTGCCCAGGTCTTCCTCTGTCCAGGGCTCAGGCCTCCCGGGAATGCAGTTGGGGTGCTGTGGGGTGTTTCAGGGAAGAGCAGCAGTATGGGGGAAGAGAGAGAGAAAAAGAGAGACGGAGCTGCCAAAGCAATTCTCAGTGAAACCCCCAGGGGTTTGTGTCAAGGACAAAATAGTGTATCCCATGGGTAAATATAGTTAACACAGCTGCAAAACAGAATTTATTTCTTGTTTGAGATATCATTTTTAAAGTATGGCATAGGGAGAGCTTTAAAAATGAAATTATAGCCGGCAATAAAAAACCTCATAGGCACTGTATTCAAATTATGCTACAGTAATAGGCCAAGTTCATAAATAAACATTGCGGGTTAACCCTTTCTGAGCCCGGTGGGCAGAGCCACTGGGATTCAGCCGGGAGTGGGGGTTTTATACCCCAGTGGGAGGAAACAATCGGCTTCCAAGGGTCCCTTGGTGCCCACTACCCTCCATGTGCTCTCAGCCTTCTCTACCTGGCCCCTCCCTCTGGGTGTGAAAGGGTCACAGGCGATTCTTTGTTAAAATGAGGGGCTTGGGTTTGTAGAAATGTGCTCCATAGACCTCTGCGCTTCAGGAGCGCTTTGGGGTCTGGATTAGGTAGGTTCCTCCCCAAACTCTCCATATTTCCCATCTCCTCTTAAAAATATTATGCATTGTATTTCTATTCTCTCTCTCATTACACTTCAGTACAGGGGTTCTAAGCACTCACCGGTGCTGATTTTGCCCCCCGTGAACATATAGCACTGTCTGCAGACGTTTTTGGTCGTCACAACTGGGAGACGCTACTGGCCATCTGGTGGGTGGAGGCCAGGGGTGCCGGTCAACATCTTCTGAGGCATAAGAGAGCCCCTCAGCCCCGCCACCATCTCAAAGAATGATCCAGCCCCACGTGTCCACTGTGGTGAGACTGAGAAGCCCAGCTTTATCGGGATTCCTTGTTCAGTGTCTGCTGTCCTCTCTGAAAGCTAGCACGTGCTGTCTTGCTCACCACTGAATTTTATCACTCATTCTAGTGCTTGGCGCACAGTAGGTCTTCAATAGGGATTTGCTAAAAGGTCGAATGAATGAGTGGACACACTGTCCTGCCCCTTCTGACCTATCCTTTTGTTCCCAGGTCAAAGGCTGCTTTTTCAGGGTTGAAAAAGCCTGAACTCGTGCATAAGTGCTCAGTTGCCTCAGGCGTGTCCGACTCTTTGCGACCCCATGAACTGTAGCCCACCAGGCTCCTCTGTCCACGGGATTCTTCAGGCAAGAATACTGGAGTGGGTTGCCATGCCCTCCTCCAGGAGATCTTCCCAACCCAGGGATCGAACCCACGTCTCCTGCGTCTCCTTCATTGCAGGCAGGTCCTTTACCACTGAGCCACCAGGGTTCCCCTCTGCTGCCACTATTAGACATTTTGGTGATATTTGTTCCTTGTTTCTCATCCTTGGATTTCGTTGCCCATTGCTCACATTTCTGGTCAAATGTCACGGCTAAAGTGGCCTCCCTCCTCTCTCTCTTCTTCTGTTTCATTTCCATCAGAGCATTTATCAGTAGCTGAAGCCATTTTGTTTATCACGAGCTGGGGCTTGGCCATCACGGGGTCCCCAGGACAGAGGGGATGTGCTGTGAATATTTGCTGAACATGTCAGCGAGCGTTGGAGAACGGGAAAGCATTTCCTGCCCCAGACGCTCACCTCTCCTTTGGAATCTTCCCAAATCCCCTTCCTCCACTATGGAGACTGTTTCAAGACTGAAAAACTTCTGATCTCCCTCTGCACTGATGTCGTACCTTGGGAGAAACTTGCAAGTCCCTTTCTCTCCCTTCTCTGCAAAATGAAGGCACTGGGGTATATCCATGCTTTGTCACCTGGGATGTATGTCAGAATCACCTTCTTGGACTTTTCCTAAGAGACAAAGCCCTACTCCGTGCACACCTGCAGAGCCAGCTTCTCTACAAGGGCATGTGCCCTGCACTGTGCTTTTGTGAAAACTCCCCGGGTCATCTGGACGCAGGGCATGGTTCAGAGCCAGAAAACTGGACCCCCCATCCAGCCCCAGCATCTGACACCTCCATGATTTTAAGATGCCCAGCCCAGACCATTTATCTGAGTGACTCTCTTCCCAGGCTCCCCTGGCACTTTTGCTAATTTAATAGCATTTAATTTAATTTCGAAATGATTTTTTAAAAAAGACGGCTGGCGCAGAAGCCCCAATCATCTCATTCTTCTTCCTCCCTGAGGCTGGAAATACATCTTGTGGCTGAAGCCAGGTTTCTGGCCACGGATGTCCCTTGGAGAGCCCACAGCCTTTTTGCGAAAAATGCTGAGTTTGCTCTTCACCCATTGGGCATAATTACCTTTCTCCTCTCCAGAGCCCCATGCATGTTCTGACCTAAAGGTGGAAAGAAAGGGCTGGAAAAACCAGACCAAGTTAGTGTCTGCGGCATGAGCTCCTATCTTAGACAAAGGGACTGGCGTAACCCCACACACAAACACACACATACGTGCTCACACACGGACACACAGTTCATTCTTTCCTATTCTTTAGGGCTGTATGGCTGCAGCTGTTTGCTACATTTCTGTGGGCCATTTTTTTAAAGCTTTTTATTTTGTATTGGGGTATAACCTATTAATAATACTGTCATGGTTTCAGGTAATATGGAACATTTTAAAACTCTTCATTGAATTTGTTACAATAGCGCTTCTGTTTTATGTTTTGGTTTTTTGGCCAAGAGGCATGAGGGAATCTTAGCCCCCCAATCAGGGATGAACCAACCTGCTCCCCCTGTGTTGGAAGGTGAAGTCTTACCCACTGGACCACCGCAAGTCCCTGTTTTCCTACTTTTAACTCTGGGCTTTCTTCCGAATTTTTCAGGTTTCTTCTTTTCCTGGACATGCATGAGATTTTTCTCAGGGGTATGTCATATCAATTTCTTTCCCTCTTCTTAATTATTTTCTGTTATTTTTAACCCAATTTTGCATGTGCTTGATCATTATGACTCATCTTAGATTTATCTATTCACGCATTAATTTTTATTGAGACTCTCCCACATGGTCAGTGTGAAGACAGGCACAGTGGTGAGTCAGACAGACCTGACCTTGCCCTCGAGAAAGGAAGAACCTGCCAGGAGGAGAGACAGGTATGGGGGGGAGGTTCTTACAGGGAGACATGGGGAGGGAATATGGAAAAGGGGAGGGATGGGCAAGTAACCCCAGAAGTCTTGGGGAGGTCCCCAAGTAGAATAATTATGTTATTTGTCCAAATCGAAATCAGAAGTAAAAAGGTAGGATGGAGATGGTGAATGCATCCTGTCACATCCAGACATATTGAGGTTTTTTTTTTCCCTCTCCTGTGGCAGAGATGACTAGCTTTTCCCCAAATCTGTTTTGTTCTCTTTCAGGACACACAGCTCAGGTCTCAGCCTCCCTCGCAGTGACCCTGAGACCAAGTTCTAGCCAAACATGAGTGGAGGAGATGGGCTTTACCCTCAGTCCTGGTCATAAACTCTCCCAGGTGTGATCTTACATGCCCTTTCCTGTCCACTGATTTAGTTCACATCAGTCCAGTGAGTTGGGAGGCTCTTGAGCTGAGGATGGAGGAGCCACAATATGGCAAGAACCTGGGTCTCCAATACTCTTGCAGGAAAGTCACCCTAGAGAGCTACCCAACCAGGAGTGTCTGCAGTGTACTTTGAGAGAGCTAGAAAGACACCTCTGCCATGGTTAAGTCATTGCACATTTCAGGGTTTGTTTGTTACATCAGATGACATTACCCGAATTCAAGAGCCTCAACTCTCCTGTCCTCTGTGTCTGTAAATTGTTTTGTTGGAACACAGTCTGTGGCTGCTTTGAAGCTGTACCAGCAGAGTTGAGGAGTTGTGACAGACTGTATGGTCTGCAGAGCCTGAAGTATGTACTCTCTGGCCTTTTACAGAAATCATTTACTGATCCTGGTCTTCATTAATATGCCAAGCATCTAGGCTGGAAGAAGCAGTCTAGAGTCTTCTTGTGCTCTCCAATACTGGTTTCTTTGAAGAGACCACTCCCAGATGCTCTGACTTCCTGCCCTGACTTGGTTCTGGTTTCCTTGGCCCATTTGGCCCTGTTCCAAGGCACAGCTAGGCTTTGTGACTTAGACCCAAACGGAGACAGAAAAGAATGATTGGGGGTCATCATTCTTCAACTTCTTCACCTGTTAGCTCTGACCTTCTGAATCATCTAGTCCAAACCACTGACTCTCTAGACTTGGAAGCTGACACCCAGAGAGAAAGGATTAGACTTTTGCCAGGGTCACTCAGCCAGCAAGCAGCTGAGAGGTCTTGCAGAAAAAGCTGAGGGGTCAAATAAACTACCTCTGGATAAAAACAGCTAATGTTTTTGGGGTGCTTGTTATGAGTGAGGCACACAGTACTCTTTTCAGCAAATTTCACTGTGCTATCATCATCACTCCCGTTTTAGAGATGGTGAAACTGGGGCAGAGGAAGCCCAGGTCCACTCTGTTGGTGAAGCTAAGGTTTGAATTCAGTGCTGTGAGTTCAGTCCATGTTCTAACTCATGGCACCATATTGGCTTTGTCATCCATGCCCACTTTGAGTCTTGAAACTTTCCCTTAATCAGCTTTGGTAGGATGAATAGACTCAGGTGTACAGGGGGGTCTTTTTTCAGCCCTTCTTTTCCTGTTCCACCTCCCTGTGATCCTCAAAGCCCAGGACAGTTCATCAATTTCATTTGTATATCCAACTTCAGACCCTGTCATTTCATTAACTCAAGTGAGGGGCTCTTCATACGAGGTTGAGCTTCAATAATTCTCTTTAAAGTTATGGGAGAAATGTATGCTTAATTATATTTGCATATGAAAAATAGGGTCTAATTAGTTTGATTGATTATTATTTTAACCCTAATGGCATTTTGAGTATCTGTCCCAACTAATAGCCAGTGTGTTGCTAATAAATCATTGAATTTTTACGGCATGGTCTATTGAGCTGGCTTATGAAATATATTTTATTAATATCCCGGAATGTATTGAAACTGATACAAGTCAAACAACTGCTCATTTATTAAACTGTTTAAATGTCAGTTTTATACAAGAGTAATAATACAGGAAATATGTTCGTTCAGGAGACATCAGCAAGGCAGGGGTACTCACAATATTAGTTATCTTGGAAAAATATATTATGGAAATAAAAGTCCAATTATGTCATTTATTGCGTTAAATAAATCTATATTGACTAACATAAATGTTGCACATTAGCAGATGCACTTTCTTGCAAACTTTTAAATTCTCTATGATTGCGCTCAAGGGCATAGTGGAGGCTGGATCTCCAGGACAGAGTGGTCACTGAACGTTGCTGACGGTTCCCCTCATTGTGGCCTGAGGGTGTCCTGTGCATTAAAGGTTCCCAGGATGTCCTTTCTTTTAAAAAAAAAAATTTTTTTTGGCCACACCCTGTGGCATGTGGGACCTTAGATCCCTGACCAGGATCGAACCCTCGCCCCCTGCATTGGAAGGCACTGCTAACCACTGGACTGCCTGGGGTGGGGGAAGTCCCCAAGATGTAATTTCTTAAGGTGTTCCTCTTCTGGGGCATCGCCAAGGACTGGGGTTCAGACCCAGCTCTTCCAGGAGCACAGATGTCATCCTGCATTTGTTCATGTGATGAGTACTTTGGGGTGTCTGCTCTGTGTCAGGTGTTGCCTCCTGGGGACAATGGGGTGCCCTAGTCAGGTAGGGGCCCTGCTCCCATGGACCTGGCATGCTAATAAAGGTACAATTAAAAACGAAGCTCTCTTTCTCTGCTACGACTGTGAATAGCAACTAAAAGGAAAGAGCACGTTTTTCTTCTACTACTTATAATGCTTCTGACACCAAATATGTGGGTTTCCTCCCCCCACCCCACACCAGCCAATTCTCCAATGCTCTGGACACCAGCTGGGTGTCCTCTTTCTCAGTTCTGACACTCACTGCCTGGGCTCAGTGCAGACCCCACTGGTTGAGGATGCAGTTAAGGACAGACTGGCCCCCATACATTTCGGATTCCCACAGGCCCCTGCATGGGTTCAATAATTTGCTGAAACACCTAGCAGACACAGCAAAGTCCTTTGCACGCTATTATTTGTTGATGGTGAAGGATACAACTCAAGAAGAGCTGAATGAAGAGGTGCATAGGGCTTGGCATGTGGGAGGTGGTGTGGGGCCCCCCTGCCCTCCCAGCTCCAACCCCAAAGCTATCCACACCTTTGCCTGGGGTTTCTACTGAGGCTTCATTACCTCTCCATTGCAGTGATTGTCATCGGTGACTGACCTCAATCTCCGGCCCCTCTCACGTCTCCACAAGTTGGGGGTGGGGTGGTACTGAAAGTTCCAACCCTCTAATCGCAGAGCTGGTTCCCTTGGCAACCAGCCCCCATCCTTAGGGGTTTTCCCCAAGTCACCTCATTAACATAAACTCACTAGAGTTGAAAGGGGCTGATTATGAATAACAAAAGATATTCCTCTCACCCCTGTCACTCAGGAAATTCCAAGGGTTTTAGGAGCTCCGTGCCAGGAACCGGGAACAAAGACCAAATATATAAGTATTATTATATCACAACATCATGGGGAGACAATGGACAAAAGAAAAATGAGATAATTTTAAATAGCGATGCTTGTTAGGAAGGGAGTAATGCAGACTGCTGGGGTGGGGAATGTGCCGCACAGGGTTCCTTTAGATTGGAAAGTCAGAGAGAATGGCAAGAAGGAGATGAACAGCCAAAGACATGGACTTCCAGGCAGACGGAATAGCAGGTGCAAAGACTTTATATTTTGCCAAGGTCACTAGGATGCTGGGAGGAGAGTGGATTGCAGGGGGCCAGGATGGGCATGGAGGAACAGAGGGGAGGCAGGTGCAGTTATTAAGGGTATGTAGGGGGAGGGAGAGAAGCTGACATTCAGGATTTTGTGGAGGTCGAGTTGACAGGACACGGTGATGGATCAGAGATCTGGAGACAGGAGAGAGGAGCCAAGGATGCTTCCAGCACTTGATCTGAGCATCTGGGTAGCATTTCCCATTCTGGGGAAGAGGATGTGGGAAGGAACAGCTTGAGTAGCAGGTCAAGAGTATATTTTTGGTCCTGTCAGTGTTGAAGGGGCCAGTAGGACTCATTCTCAAATGTTAAGTGTATTGGAATCACCAAGGATGCTGGTTGCCATCCAGAGTCCTGGACCTTGTCCCTAGAGATTCTGATTTATCAGGTCTGGGCTGGGTTTATTAAGCTGGGTTTATTTAGGGGGAGGGTGGCCTCTGGTGATTCCAACGTGCAGCCACATTGGAGAACTGCTTTTCCAGTCCCCTCATTTTCAGAGTGGGAAACTGAGGCCCAGGGAGGAGACAGGATTTGAAAATTGGTGGTGGAACTAGGATGGAAGGATGTTCCTCCTGGCTCTTGGCTCGGCACGCGTCTCCTCTGTGGCTCAGGCTGCCTCTGGCATCCTTAAAGGAGCCCAAAGGCATATTCTAGTGCCCTGGGGAGGCAAAGCCCAGGCATTCTGGCTCAGCCAAGCTCAGAAATACTCAGGACAGAAGTGGGATGTAGGAAGTTTTAGATTAGAGCAGCTGAGGACGGTTCAGCCTTTGGACACTGCCGTCTTGCTGTGCATTGTTGGGCAGCTCAAGTAACCTCTCTGGTCCTTGGCTTTTCTAGGTATGATTTGTCATAAGAATGATGCCTTCTTCACAGGGTGTTGTGAGGATCAAATGGCATTCTCATGTGAGGGGCTTAGTACAGCTCTTGGCACTTGGTAAGTCCTAAATACACGTTAGTTATAATATTGATACAAATTACTATGGATACCTGATGGTGACCTAGGGAGGCGGGCCGAAGCCGTAATAGTAGCATGGACTTGGGAGTCAGGCAGATCTGGGTTCAAATCCCATTTTTTTGCCGTGGAACGCTGGGGAGGCATTGTACCTCTCTGAGCCTCTATAAAATGGGAGGGCAGGCGTGGGTGTTGGTTTGTGGATATGAGAAAAATGTGCATCACACTTCAAGCTCAGGGTCTGGCCCTCAAGTGCTGGAAGTTATTGGAATTATTATGTCACCTTTAATTCACTGACTCAAACCTCAGTCAGTTGCAACCCCTGCCTGCAGAAACCGCCACTGCCGTCAAGCCGGTGACCGTGGAGGACAGCACGTGCCTGGGGTCTCCCCCTGCCATCTTGCTAACTTGCTGTGTGACCTTGGGTGAGCCCCTCACCCTCTCTGGCCCCTGTTGCCTCATGCGTGAAATGAGGAGCTTAGTCTGGTTAATCTCCAAGGTCTTTTTCAGAGCCTTAAAAAAAATCGATGACTGTAAAGGTCTGTGATTAGTGAGAATCCGTCTGCCCCAGGCGAAGACCAGACCCTCCCCAACATTTCGGTGGGGGCGAATAAAACAATAAGCAGAAGGCTTAGCAAATTGCTATCTCACAGGCCTTAAAAACGAATATCTGCTTTTGTATCAGCCTTGATTGAAATTCTTATGCTATGGCGGGCGTCCCCGCCATCAATGCCTTAATTAGAAATTAGGACAGTCACATTGGCATAAATTAAATCAGACTAAAGATGATTAACAAAGTAATGCAAGAAATCATTAAATTAAACCATTGTGCCAAGTCCTCTGCTGATCTATCACAAATTTGGGCTGCTAATGAGGTCTTAATTAGTAAGTTAGGTCGAAATAATTCATGTCATTCACTTCAAAGACAGCCCTCTTTCTTGCTTGCTTTTTTTTTTTCTCCTCTTTTTGAATCCAGCCCCTAATGCAAATTTATCCTGGGCTGTGGAAGGAAGGGGGCGGGTGGACATCATCAATAAAAACCAGAATTCCTCGGATTATCGAAACCTGCTTGGCATTGAATGTATTTGGGGGGAGGTTTGTTCTGATGTCAGGTTAGGCAGAATGGGGATGAACAGCTGGCGATCCCAAGATGACAGAATGGCAGGAAGAGATGGGACAGTTTGGAAGTTCATTCCTTCATGATATGATGGGAAAACTGAAGGCCAGACAAGGGAGGCATCATTCAGAGTGGGTTGCAGGCAGAGTTGGGACCCTGGCATCCTGAGTAAAGATTGCCTCTTCTTTCTGCTGCTTTCTCACACCTTCCCGTTGTCCAGAAAAAGCAGTAAGTGAAAGAAGCAAGTTCTGAAATGGTTCAGTACTGCCCAGTTCAGTCAGTAGGAGGCTCTGCCCCTGTTGGGTAGAGACTGGCATCTTCATGGTCTTCCAAAGGGACCACTTCAGTGCCTGGTCTGTGGCAGGCTGTCAGGAGCAATGGCCACATATATAACACCCAGCATTTGCTGAGCACACTCTCCATGCCAGGCACTATCATAGTGCTTTCCATGCCTTTCCTATTTCATCTGCAAAGAATTCCACCAAGTAGACATTCTTGGGAGAAGGCAATGGCAACCCACTCCAGTACTCTTGCCTGGAAAATCCCATGGGCTGAGGAGCCTGGTAGGCTGCAGTCCATGGGGTTGCTAAGAATCAAACATGACTGAGCGACTTCACTTTCACTTTTCACTTTCATGCATTGGAGAAGGAAATGACAACCCACTCCAGTGTTCTTGCCTGGAGAATCCCAGGGATGGGGAGCCTGGTGGGCTGTTGTCTATGGGGTCACACAGAGTCAGACATGACTGAAGCGACTTAGCAGCAGCAGCAGCAGACATTGTTGTGTTCTCCCTATTACTGATGAGGAAGACATGGATCAGAGAAGTGAGTTAACTTGTCCTAGGTCACACAGCTGGAAAGAAACAGAGCTGGAATTTGACTCTGACATCAGAGTCTGAATGCTTAACCACTGTGCTCTCCTGCTTCAACAAATGACTGCTGAATGTGTGGAGGGGGGCTGGGTGGGTGAGGTGGGGGGAATGTGGTAACAGTTTCTTGGAAAGGTGACTGGGGAAGAGGGAACCAGTCGTGGATAATCATGCTGACTCAGCATGATTTTAGAACCGAGTGGGGCTGTTGGAAGACCCATGGCTTTGGGGTCAGGTAGGTCAGAGGGTGACACGAGTCTTAGCCATGAGGTCTTAAGCCAGTGGTTTCCCCTGCTTGAGCCTCGGTTTCTTTACCTCTAGTATGTGTGCTCAGCCTCTCAGCGGCGTCCAACTCTTTGGGACCCCTCTGTCCACGGGATTCTCTGTCCACGCCCCTCTGCCAGGCTCCTCTGTCCACGGGATCCTCCAGGCAGGAACACTGGAGTGGGTTGCCATGCCCTCCTCCAGGGGATCTTCCCAGCCCAGGGATCAAACCCAGGTCTTCCACGTTGCAGGCAGATTCTCACCATCTGAGCTACCAGCAATGCTCCCCGGGCTCACACAAGAGTCGGCCATCAGCTGTTGGTCAGCAAGGCAGCTCCGTCACTGGGGGTTGGCTGGCTGTTGGCTGGGGTGCCTGGGCCACGTGTCTCTTTCCTTTCCCAGCGGGCTAGCTTGGGCTGGCACTCCTGGTGAAGGGTTCCCAGCAAAGCCCGAGAGGGCCAGCCGTATGGCACAAGCACTCCCAAGCTTCTGTGACATTTGCTTTAGTCTCACTGTTGTGGTGGATTGAATAACGCCCCCCGACTCTCTCCCCAGCTGTGTCAGAGTCAAATCCTTACCGCCACCCTCGGAGGAGACTGAGGCTCCGAGAGGCGGGGTGACTTGTCCACAGTGACGTGGCCGGTGGGTGGGGGTGTCAGGGTCTGAACTCGGATCTCCTGGCTCCTCGACAGGCAGGTTGACCGCCTTTCACTTCTCCATCCTGCCTCCCACGGCAGGTGCTGGCCTCCTGGGCCTCAGGATCCACAGCCCAACCACAGCTCAACAAAGCCCCCACCCCTGTGCTGCCTGAAGCCACCCATTTGTCTCCCATGGCCGAGATGGCCCCCCACCCAGCCAGGGCCAAAACAATCACTGCTTCATTGATTTCCTGTCAATTAATTTAAAAAATCCATCTGACCACTCCACAGCTTGCTGGACTTGGAGGATTCAGAAGGAAATAAATAAATTAGTCCTGGAGGGGGACTGGAAGTGAGGGGGCGGTGGGGGGAGGAGACGGGGAGGCTTGCTCAGCTCCAAGGATCCAGCTCTGTCCTGCTGTTTGCATAACTTGTGGGGGTCCTGGGAGACCCCGGACCCTCTGCAGAGGAGCAGGGGCCCTGGGACTGCTGCTTGTATTATGATGAGTATTCTTAATAATAGCTGTGTTTTACTGGGCATTATTCTGTGATGGGTATTTCAAATACGTTCCACATACGTTACCTCATTAACCCTTCACAGTACCTCTGGGAGCCAGATGAGGAAACTGAGGCTCAGAGAGGTTGGGTGATTTGTCTGAGCCCACACAGTACTCCTCTGGGGTGCACTTTCTGACTTGCCCGTTGTAGGGCTATTGGAAAAAAGGGCAAGGGATGGGATTCTTGTGTCTTGGAGGGAGTCTGGGGAGTTATCTCCCAGGGGGAGGACTTGGGTGCTGAACTTTTGGAAGGTTATTAAGACCTTACCATTTGCTCTGATGACTTTCAAACTATATTTAGCCTGCACATTCCAATGTTGAAGGGAAATCTCACGTAGTTTTGTGAAAGGAAGACACTGAAAATAACACTGCTTGGTTGGACCGTAATAATAATAACGACCATAACAGGTAACCCTGAAGTCCTGGAGCTGGTTCACCCCGCTTCACGAGAGCTGGTTGTTAAAAATTCAGGAGTTTTCTAAGCCACTTATTAAACCATCAGCTTGAAATCTGTCATGATGGGAATATTTGCACCCTGGAAATTGGCCCGTGTTATAAATCAGGGCTCCTCCATCCACTCCCCAAATGTCCACAGGCCTGGACATTTGGGATGAAAGCTACTACGTGTTTGATGCCATTTTACTGCTTGGTCAGCTCTGTCTCCAGTCTCAGCCCCTCGACTGGACTGTGGGTCTGAAAACCCCCGGTTCCTCTTCTTGGGGAGGATGTTAGGCGAGATAGGCCACTGGTCAGTAAAAGATGGATCTGGAGCTTGGAGAGAGGGAGAGCAGCCGGACCCTGGAAGCTGCTCTGTCTATTTCCTTCCAGTGGGGCCGCTGAGGGCTCAGACTGCCACCCAGGCCTTATATTTGTGGTTGCTTTTTATTTATTTGTTTTAAAAAAAATTTATTTTATTTTGGCTGCACTGGTTTTGCATGGCTGCACATGGGCTTTTTCTAGTCGAGGTGAGCGGGGCTACCCTATAGATGCGGTGCAGGGGGCTTCTCACTGCTGTAGCTTCTCTCGTAAAGCATGGGCTCTAGGGAGCGTGGGCTTCAGTAGTTGCGGCACAGGGGCTCTAGAGCACAGGCTCAGCAGTTGTGCTGCATGGGTTTAATTGCCCCGTGGCACGCGGAATCATCCCAGGCCAGGGACTGAACCCGTGTTCCCTGCATTGGCAGACAGATTCTTAATCACTGGACCACCAGGGAAGCCCCGTGTTGCTTTTTAAATTAATTTATTCTGTTCCTTTTTGGCTGTGCTGGGTGTTCATTGCCATGTGCAGGCTTCTCATCGCAGCAGCTTCTCTCATTGCAGAGAATGGGCTCTGGCGTGTGTGGGCTCAGTAGTTGGGGCACATGGGCTTAGTTGCTCCCAGGCATTTGGAATCTTCCAGAACCAGGGATGGAACCTGTGCCCTCTGTGTTGGCAGGCAGATTCTTAACCATTGGACCACCAGGGAAGTCCATGTTGTTGTCTTAATTCTCCCCCAACAAGCAGTTTCAGGTGAGAAGAGTGATGTCTTGTGTACCAAAGGTGCTGTTTGAGGACCAACTGTATGTAAGGTCGTGAGGCAGACTTTCTTGTGTGTGTGTGAAGCAGAGGCTTAGGTTCATCCAACAGGCAACTCCTGAAAGTCTGCAATACATTCATTCATTCACTCACTCATTCATTTATTCATCCATCAGCATCTGTGGTTATTGAGCCCCTAGACAAAAGGCCAGGCCCTGGGCTAAAGCTGTGGGGATTCAGAGAAATATAAGACCTGAGCTCCTATCTGCAGCATTCATTGTAAGGGGGACAGATGTCTCACTATGGGCCAGTTAGTTCTGGGCTGGTTCTTACCAGATACATGTACAAAGAACTGTATGTGAAGGGATGAAGCTTCCTTGCTGATGGGGCATTTGACTTGGGCTCTGAGGGATGCATAGGAGTTCACTAGGCAGAGAAAGGCATTGCAAGAAGTGGGAATCCCACGAGCAATATAGAGGAGGAAGTCTGTATCCTCCCATATGAGGATAAAGTGTTATTTGACTAGCACATGGGATATCTTTAAGGGCATATCTCTGTGTGTGTGTGTGATGGTAATGAGGCAGAAAGCTGAAAAGGTAGGTTAGGACAAATTATTAAGAACCTTGAATGTCATGATCAAGATGTTAAATTTTGCTCAGCTGTCACAGGGGTAGGAGAAACAGAGGTTTTCATATGAGGGAGAAAATATCAAATCCATGTATTTTCAAAAATGATGCTGAATAAATTACAGATCCTGCCTCCTTCAGGGTGTTATAGAGACTGAATGACTGAGGACAGCTGCATCTCTGCCACCAGAAAACACAGCAAGCTGGGACACCAGCCGTTCTGAGACTCAGTTTAAATCCTGCCTCTTCCAGGCAGCCTACCTTGATTACTCTTCCTCCAGAAGGTATAGTCAACTGGTAGGAGCACTGGGACGTCAGCCGCATCTGGATTTAAATCCAAGGCCCATATTTTGCCAGCTCTGGCTCTTGAGAGGACACTTTACCCTGTAGAGCCTCACTGTTTCCTTTGAGAGAGTGGTATAATAATAATTATAATAGTAGCATGGTAGGACTGTTGGGAAAATCAAATGAGATCACGGACAGGGAAGTGCCTACTGCTGAGTCTCCTCCCTGATAAAAGGGGTCAGGAAATGAGTCTGCCTTTCCCCGACCACTCAAATCAGATGCTCTGGAAGTGTCTGGCCAGTCACCCCATCCCTCTGGGAGATGTCCGCACTGACATTCTTCGTTTTATTTCTAGAATGGAGGATCAGGGACAAAGCGAAGCCTCTTAGTGCCAGGAGTGTTCATAAATTATGGGGAGATGAGAATATTTTAATACAAACCAAAGAATCTCAAGTACAAAGAACTGTTCTGAGAATGTGTTTTTCCCCCCCTTTCCTCCCCCGTTTCTGTTCCCCTGATATTTGGAGCTGAGAAGACTCCTCGGGGAATTTATAACAAGTGGAATATTTAAGGGTAGGGAGACAGAGGTCTCTCTGGCGTTCTCCTTTCAAGGGAAGTCACCTCGGAGTGTCTGGTACGTGCATGAGTGACATGAAAAGAAGGCTGTGAGCAGAGAAGGGGAGAATATGCCAAGAATTGTCAATTATGCAAAAAAAAAAAATTGCTTGTCCAAAAGAGTGATGTGTCTGGCTTTATTCCCCAGATGGAGTTCAGCACTCTGGACGAGGCCCTTGCCAGACTGTGAGATTTTCTGAAAGTGCCTTGGAGCTCGGCTTCTCCGACCCACCCGTGACGAGAGGTCCCTTGGTTAGCTGGGGGTCACTCTCCACCTGCTCCGCCAGTGACAGCCATGGGATGTGTGCTTTGATGAATCTTGAAGAGACCAGGATATCCTGAGTCCTGTGGTTGGGACCCAGTTTCCAGAAACGAACCTGGGACTGTCCTGTAAGATTAAAAATGTTTTCTTTTTGTGTTTGTTCTGATAGCTCAGTTGGTAAAGAATCCGCCTGCAGTGCAGGAGACCCGGGTTCGATTCCTGGGTCAGGAAGATCCGCTGGAGAAGGGATAGGCTACCCACTCCAGTATTCTTAGGCTTCCATTGAGGCTCAGCTGGTAAAGAATCCACCTGCAATGTGGGAGACCTGGGTTCGATCCCTGGGTTGGGAAGATCCCGTGGAGAAGGGAAAGGCTACCCACTCCAGTATTCTGGCCTGGAGAATTCCATGGACTGTATATCCATGGGGTTGCAAAGAGATGGACACGACTGAGCGACTTTCACTTTCACTGATATATTAATTGTGTGAAAAGTAGTAGAAACCTATTACAGTATATTACTAATAGCCAATTGTGTTAGTTGGGTATCTAGGCTAACTTTGCTGGATGTATGAACCAATTGGACTTACTAACTCACTTGGAATGGAACTTGTCGTACGTAGTGGATTTACTGTACACCTGAAGTTGTCCCGGTTCTCTCTTTAGTCACTCAAGTGCTCTCTGCCCTGCTGCCCCCCTGCCCCCCACCTCACTCCGAGATGACGAGCCCCATCAAGCACCTTTTTTTGTTCACACCTGTATCTGTAGTACCCAGCTCAGGGCCTGGACATAGTGGGTGCACAGACTGTCTTAGCTGAGTCATTGATGAGTTGCTGAGCAAGCCTTTGCCTGCCCCAAGCCTCACTTGGCACATCTGTAAATTGGGGATGTACAATAGCCCATTTCCCCACTATTTTTGAAGCTGATACACTGGGGCTGGGGGCTCAGGGGTTAAGAACCTGGCTGCCAATGAAGAAGACACGGGTTCGATCCCTGGGTTGGAAAGATCCCCTGGAGAAGGAAATGACAATCCACTCCAGTATTCTTGCCTGGAAAATTCCACAGATGGAGGAGCCTGGTGGGCTACAAGCCATGGGGTCACAACGAATTGGACATGACTGAGCTAGTACCCAACAGCAACAAATCTGGGGCCAGGCCGTGTGTTGGGTGCTGAGTACATAGAGATGATTCTGACCTATGGGTTTTCTGGCCCGTTGACAATGTCTGGACTTTGCATTTCCTAGGGTGGCTGCGAGGATGGGTTGGGAAAACGTGTAAAGCAGATGGCAAGAAACTGAACAAACAGGAGACATTTCAGTCCTACTTCTCATTCTCCCGCATCTGGGCTTTTCAAAGCTTTCTCCACCCCAAAAAGGATGCTCAAGGTCACCTGTGCCCGTGAGGAAGGTGATAAAAGAATCAACACCTGGAATGGTGTTCCAGACAGTACTATTTATGCTTTCCTCCCCCACCTTCCTTATCTGCATCCAGGTGGTTTTTATTTTTAATTATTTTTTTAAATTTGGCTACACCGTGCAGCATGCTAGATCTTAGTTCCTTGACCAGGGATTGAACCCACAGCCCCTGTTATCGTAAATTCAGAGTCTTAACCACTGGACAGCCAGGGAGGTCCCCATCCTTTTTAAGGATGTCAGATACCCATCTTTTCCCTGGAGCTCTGCTTCCAAGTCTCTTTTATTTGAATCCAGGGGAACTGGCCGAACACAAAGCCATCAAAACCAAAGTGGTCCAAGATGTCCCGCTGGCCTGAATCGACCAGAAAAATGAGAATTTCCTGGCTGTCCAAAGGGTTCCGTCGGACCCGGGGTCCTGAAGCCTCCGACCCTCCCCTCCCCCGCACGAAGGAGAGGCTGGTTCAGGTCCCTCTCCTGAGTTCCTAGCCCAGCAGTGGTTAAAATGTGATCCCTTTTATTCAAGTAATAGAGACGAAGTTCCCGGGCCTTCGAGGAGCATCAATTCCGAGATTTATTAACCAATTTAAAATACTATTGTCTTTCACTTCAGAGCAAGATTGAGGGGTGTTGTTGGAGGAATGTAAAGGCAGAGTGACGGAGCCACAGAGCCAGGAGGTGTCTGTACCTGGGACTCAATAGATATTCATGAACATTCCCGTATTTAGTGAAGGAAATAACTTAATACCGACAGTGCGATGGAATAATAGCTATTTCCTGGCTGACTTGCAGGCCTCAGAAAATGAGATTGTGGCGGCTTCATTTTTCTTGTCTTTTCCCGCGCGCTCCCTGCCAGAGAAGGCGGCCGCGCTGGGATTCTCTCTGCATTTCCAATGAGCTGGGGCCTGCCACCTCCTCCCAGCCCCGGTACTGCCCTTAGTACCCCTCCCCCTGCCATGACCTTGGGCCTGGGCTTCCTCAAGAGGTCACCCCGTGCCCTGTTTAGTAGTCCAGGCGGGGACTGAAGTAGTTCAAGCTTTATTCAGGTGGAGGGGCAGGCAGACTGGTCCACTGGTTTGAACACTTGTTCATTCATTCATTCATTCATTCTGTATTCACTGAGTGTCTGCCGTGCACTGGATGCTGAGGACACAGATAGACTCTCTTGGAGCTCACAGGGCATGGATGGAGATGCAGAGGAAAGCATTCTAGGGGCCCCAAGAGCTGTCCAGGAAGGGTCCACTGATGCTCACAGAACGGTGGGGCCCTGATACTCGAGGGACAGATGGTCAGGAACAGCTTCGCAAACGATGTACTTCTTAAAAATTGCCTCTGGGGACTTCCCTGGTGGTCCAGTGGCTAAGACTCTGAGCTCCCAATGCAGGGGGCCTGGGTTCGATTCCTAGTCAGGGAACTAGATCCCACATGCCACAAACAGCTCGCATGCCACAACTAAAAGGGTCCCATGTGCCACGATTAGACCAGCACAGTCAAATAAATACATTTTCAAAAATTGCCTCTAATATGACTCACTGAGGGACCTCCTGCCCAGCCCTTTGTAAGCATTATTTCATTTGGTTCTCATAGTAACTTCACAATGTGGACTAGCATCCTTCGCATGTTACAGGTGAGACATGGAGGTTCCACTGGATGAACTGGCTTCTCCCAGGTCATGCAGCTAAGAAGTGGCAGAAACAGAGCTGGAAGCCAGGTTTCCAGGCTCTGCACTGTCCCACTGTCCCACTGTCCTGTGGGGTTTGCCCAGGTGTGGGTGTGGGGAGGGCATTCTAGGGGGTGGCAACAGCTGGGGTAAAGCTTTAGAGATGCAAAATGGCCTTATGCTTTGGGGGAACCATGAGAAGTTCCCCAAACTTGAGGGTGAGATGGGAGTGGGAGCAGGTGTAGGGACTGAGGGGTCATGGGGGCATCCTTGGGAACCTGTGGGCAAAGAGGAGCTAATGAATGATTTCAGCCTTGCAGAGGGGCAGGGCTCTATGTGGGAGGTATCCTGCTTGACCCTCCAGACTGAGCTCCATCCTTCACCATCCTGCCCTGAGCCCGGGAAGCTGACCTGATTGGACACATCCACAGATTCCCATGCCTGGCCCTGGCTGGGTTCAGCCAATGAGGAGCCCAGCAGGAGATCAGGGGGTGGGAGGAGAGGAGGGTTGGGTGTTTGTCCATCTGGCCTCCCTGGGCTGGATGTGGCCTTTGACCAAAGGCCATCAAGCGGGGGTTGCTCTAACACCACTCTCTTATTTCCTTCATAGCACTGATAACCACCAAGGCCAAACCCTTTATTAACATGCTTGTTCATGGACTGTGTTTTGCAGGCTCCCTTGGGGCAGGGACCATGTCTGTGATGGTTACCTTGGGCTAACATTTTGGAGTGATTATTATACACTGGGCTATCTTCTAAAAGTTTTCACTGGATTGTCTGAATTCTGACACCCATCACTCCCATTTTATCAGTGGCACACGGACGTAAAGTCACTTTCCCAAGTTCATACAGCCAGACAGTACTCACACCAATACTTGAACCCAGACCGAGCCTAGCTTGGAGTACGTGCGTGCTAAGTCGTTCAGTCATGTCCAATTCTTTTTGACCCCATGGACTGCAGCCCAGAGGACTCCTCTGTCCATGGGATTCTCCAGGCAAGAATACTGGAGTGGGTTGCCATGCCCTTCTCCAGGGGATCTTCCCAACCCAGGGATCGAACCCGAGTCTCCTGCATTGGCGGGTGGATTCTTTACTATTAGGGCTACCTGGGAAGCCCTTAGAATAGGAACTCCACAAATATTTGTGGCAAGAATAAGGAATGGGTTTTGTTAGACTGTGAGCTAGACTGTAAGCCGATTGCTTGTCAAGCCTTGTGGCTCATCAAGTTACCAAAGTTCAAGCCATGCCAGTCAAGTACAGGTCAAACTAATCAAGTGCCTTCTCTGGGTCCCGGTCTGTGCCTCCAACTCCCCGAACAAACATGGCTGCAGAGCTGCACTGTGGCATTCCTGGACTGTATCACAGAGTTCCTGGGCTCTACGCATTTCTACCTTTATGGACCTCTTCCTCCATTAAAAAAAAAAATTAAAATTGTATTTTATGACTGCTTTGGTACAAGAAGGAATATTATCTCCCACTGGATTATGTTACAACTTGGCTTTTGGTTTTAAAAGAAATTAAAACCTTTTCATGGGCCCCTAAAATGTCGTGATCCCTAAACACTCAGCTGACTGTGCATAGCGGAGAAGTCAGGACTCAACGATTGAAGTTTTGACTCTAAGCATTTGTTATTACATGTAAATTGCACACAAGCATTCATAGGGAGCATGATTACGTCCATTACAGAGATGGGAAAGCTGAGGCTTGCAGAGATTAGCCATCTGGCCCGGGAGCACAGAGTGAATCCACGGCAAAGCTCACACCTGCCTGAGGTTCACCACGTTGTCACGGGAAGTTCCAATGGCAGCTCTCTTGGGCCGTGCTGAGGATGACAGCCACGTGGCAGTGAACTTGTCACAGAGTCAAGATGAATGTGTGTCTGGCGCAGGGATGGCAGACGGGACAGAGTGGGAGACTCAGATGGATTCCTGCTTGACTCCCGGTCCCGGAGTGGTGGTGAGGGCTGGGGACAGAGGAGGGGCCAGCTCTTTGCCCTCGGACTTGAACTTCCGAGTGAAGCTGGTGGCCCCTGAGTCTATGGCTACCCTTGGGGTGGAGACTGGGGCTGTTTATAAGCTGAGTGTGATCCTGCTCAGCTCCGAATGCAGGTGGTCGGTGATAAGGTGGCTGCTCCGTAATGAGCTCAGTGGGAAGTTAATAAATACCATTGTACTCAGAGAGCAATGGAAGACTTGAGTACGAAATAAGAGAAATAGACAGGGGGCAGCAGGACCCCTGAGCTGAGGAGCAGCTGCGCCCGGAACACCCCACCCTCTGCCCCCACCACCCACACAATGTCAGACAGTCCTTGCTCCCTGCAATGGCTCAGCTGTCCCCTGGTCTGTGACCTGGGGCATGTGGCTTCTGGCTCACGGCTGCCTCCTCTGTACAGTGGGGCAGAGGGGAATTAAACAGTTACGGCACCCACATCCTGGGTGCGCTATGATGCTGAAGCCTGGTGTCCTGTGGAGGGCCAGTACAGGGGGCTGCTCTAAACAGTTCAAAGCTAAGATCTCTTCTGCGGCAGGTGAAGTACTGGAGGCTTGTTGATTCAGCCCCAGGTATTTACTGAGTTCCTGTGATGCACTGGGTTCTCAGTGTGGCGCTGCTTGTGTGCACTGCACCAGACAAGTCCCCTGGGCCTCGGTTTGAGAGGAAGGAGACAGACAATAACAAATAAACGAGGCTTATCCAAGTGGCTCAGTGGGAAAGAATCCACCTGCCAAGCAGGAGACTCAGGACACAAGGGTTCGATCCCTGGGTCGGGAAGATCCCCTGGAGGTGGGCATGTCAACCCACTCCAGTCTTCTTGCCTAGGAAATCCCATGGCCAGAGGAGCCTGGAGGGCGACAATCCATGGGGCCCACAAAGAGTTGGATAAGACTTAGTCAGTACATAACAACAACGCAGTGAGTCAGAGAGCGGCAGGGAATAAGGGCAGGGCAAAGTGCTCTTTTATTGAGGGGGGGGTCTCAAGGAAGGATGTTCTAATAAGGTGACCTTTGCAGAGACTGAGGGGACAAGGCATGGATGTGACTGGAGGAAAAGCACTCCAGGCAGACAGGTCAGCAAGAGCAGAGGCCCTGAGGTGGGAAGGCGAGGAAGGTTTAAGGAAGGAGGGGGTTAGGGTGGCCAGAGGCAGTGGGGGAGAGGTGAGGTCAGAGAGGTGACGGGGGCCAGGGTGGGTGGGCTTTGTTAGGACTCTCCTTGGGGGGAGGCCTTGCGGCGTCACTGGCCTCTAGCCTTCAGCTGTCAACCCCAGGGACGGGCCAGCCCCAGAGGGCCACCTTGCCCTTCCTTGCTGTCCACATCCAGTAACTGACAACGGCGGGTGTAGGTTCCCCCCCCGTGTGGGCTAACTCCGATGGGCCATTCTGGCTATGGGGCTCTCCTGGACCTGCCTTTTGGCCTGGGTCCTCCCCCTGCCCAGCCCTCCCCACCTCCCTTCTGACCGCACTGATCCAAGGGTGCATGATGTCTAACCCCATCTCAGTTTTTCCTTTTAGAAAATGGCATCGATGGCCCCAAAGATCCTTCCATCTCAGCGTCTGGACTGTGTGATAAAAGGCCGTTCTGGCTGGGGTCCGAGGTGGCCTTTTGTGCCTTTTCCTGAAATCCAGCCCGCTACAGCCTTTCAGGGAATTCTAAGGATTTGGGCTTTTAGTGAAACGGGAAAGGCTCAGAAGTTTGTGCTCCCAGAACAGCTGTGATCTGATCTGCCTTTTGGAAGGATGCTCCCCGGCTGCTGTGCAGAGAATATAGTGGACTCCTGGCCTCCGGGTATTGGGAGGCTTGCAGTGCGGTTCAGGAGCAAGGTGACAAGTCCCCCTCTCAGGTCTCACAGCCAGAAATACGATCACTACCAACGGGCACTACTGCTGTTACTGTCGATAAACCATGCAGGCGGGGACAGAAGTCCTCCTGGTAAATAGGGGAAAAAAAAAATCTCTTCTGTTTGATGCTCAGAGGGGTCTTCTGGGGCACAGTCTTCCCAGGACCCTTGGGATGCTCATGACCACTCGAATTTAGTTAGGGTTCCCTCTTTACCGCTTGTTGGGCCAGTTCCATCCTGGATGTCGGGGATACGGCTGTGACCAGAGTCGGTCCTGTCCTTGATTTTATGATCCAGGAGGGGAGACAGACAAGTGGCAGATTGCAACCTAAGAAAAAGCACTCTGATGGGGAGCAGAGGGGCCCGAGAAACGTTGGGGAGGCTCCTAAATTAATCTGGGGGCTGAGTAAGGGAAGACAGGGTGGTGTTCTAGTAGGAACAGAAGCGTGAGTGGGAGTTAGCCAGGGAGGGGACAGCATGGCAGAGTCCTGGAGGGGAGGGACAGCGGGGTGGTTCCTGGAAGTTCACGTGTTTCAAAGCGGCGAGTGCTGGAGTGTGACAGGCAAGGCCGGAGGTTAGAGGGAGGAGGGGCTGCCGGGGACTGGATCAGGAAGGGCGTGGTCTATGATTTAGGACTTCATCCTCTTAGTCCAGGGGGGCCTGCTTCAGCGTCACAGCTGCTCACAGGAGAGTCTGTGGCCTCTCCCTCTCATGGCTAAAAAGTTGCCCAGAGGGCCCTCCTCCCCCCAAGGATGGCCTTTACCACACATATTATGGAATGTTGAGGTGGAATCACCCTTGAGGTCATCAATCCTGTTTTCTAAATGGAGAAACCAAATCCCAGACAAGATTGGACCATGGATGCCCCGCACAGCTGGGCCTTGGTGTGGAATTCAGGCTTCCCTGCCGTACACACTGAGGGTTCATCCCTAAAGTTTGGCCCCGTGGTTTGAACAAGCAGCTAAAACTTGGCCGAAGCCCCCAGCGCGAGCTCGACACACAGTAGGTGCACAGTTAGTCTGAGTGCTCTTTCATGTGTCCTAGCTCCGCCTCCACTCCCCGGCTGTGCAGCCTCTGGATAATGTCTCAGCCTCTCTGAACCTCCTCTGCTTGACGAGAAGGTGGGATAGGGAACCACCTGGGGTATCTTCCAGGCCTGATGTTCTGACAACACAAAGGAACAATTATTTGGCTGCTAGGATGGTCACATGCTTCCATTTCTGATAAGATTTTTCTGCCTCAGAGCAGCCTTGGATGTAAACTGGAAACAGAGGCAGGGGGCCCAAAGGGGGAGAATCCACAAAAAGCTGAGGTGGCCCCACGGTGTCGTGATTGCATTTGGGTTTCGTCCCTACAGAAGAGTCATTGCAAAGCCAGCAGCTGCCTGTCCCTTTTGAAGAGCCTCCTGGGCAGGTGCCATCCATCACCTGCTTGGCATGACCATTAAGTACCAGCGCTCAGCGCCGAGGGCTGAAGGAGGGGACTTGCGAGGGGTCAGCCCAGGGCCAGGGAATTAGAAAGAGGCAATCAAAACAGAGGGGCTGGCGCACACTGGTTAACACTCAGGCTGTGAGCGAGGCGGCTTTGGGTCAGATCCCTGCGTGGCGGTCACTGCCGCTCAGCTGCCTTCTTCTGCTCTGTGGGTTTTAATAACAGATTCTTGGTCTTCCTTTGTGAGAAGGCTCTTCTCCTACACCGTACACCCCTCCCAGGCTCAAGAGTGGGCAGGCAACCCTGGCCTGGACAATAGTACCTTTCAACCCTTTAGGCCACAGAGAGCAGGTTAGATGGTCATGTGGCCCCAGGTTTGGTCCAATGAGACTTGCATTTTGATGGTGGTTGCTGAGTTGCTTTGGGGTACACCTAGAGCTGCTTTTGGTCATCTTACCTTAATGAAGGAGAACTTTCCTGGAAGTAAAACTATCATAAAACAAAGTATACCAAGAGATGGAGACAGATACCTAAGTGCCTAGATCCAGCCATCCTGATGCTGTTCCTTTACATTTTTCTGCTACATGAGCCTGTAAGTTCCTTTTCTTAGATTAAGGGCTTTTTGTTTTTAATTGGATTTATGTCCAAGAGCAGTCACCGGTCCCCACTGTTACCCTCACTTGGCATATGGTTCACCTCTTTGGACCTCCATTTTCCTACATGTAAAGTAGGGATGAGAACAATGCCTTGTAGGGTTAATATTTAGGTTAAAAGAAATAGTGTATGTACAGAGCTCATCACAATGTCTGACGATAATTAATGCTCAATTCAGCTATAATTAAACAGTTCTCATCCTGTTAAGTCTACAGAGCCCTTTCTTGGCCCCTTATTCTCATGTGAAGGATTCCTGTGAGGCTTAAACAAGGTGTCATGAATGCAAAATGACTACCGTGTAGTCTGGCACATTCAGCAATGGCTGTTCAGGGGTTTTCTGGTGAGCAGGTAATCGAAGCCAGGGTGACTGAGAAACAGGTGAACTGCAAGGACTGAGGGGCCAAGAACAGAAGGAGGGAGAGGTGGTCTGAGTAGGACAAACGTTCACTACGGGGATGTCCTGTGGGTCCCAGCACACATTCCGCTCTCGTTACCCCCGAGCATTAGGGGCTTCCCTATGAGGGCTGCGTGGGTCCTTCTGTGGTGGTGAGCTGGCTGTATGGGCAGTCTGGTAGGCTTGACAGGCCCCCGATCCAGCTGGTTGCCAGGCTTTTCCTGTGTGGAGGCTGCCAGCAACTGGTTGGCAAACCGGAGTCACGAGGTGCCCGACCACAGAAACGGAGGGGACCCTGGGGCTAGTGCCGGCTCACTGCTGGGCTGCGTCAGGGTCCAGAAGACTCTGAGGCTGTTGCCCGCCTAGTGGTGGGTGAAGTCGGGTCCTGGGGTTGCTGCCACACTACTGGCACGCAGAGCTGGTCTTGGGAGTCTGGCTGCAGGGACCAGGGGTCCCAGACTTGGTGTCACATTGTCCGCTGGGTGTGTGGGGCTGAGGTTCCGGACACATTTGGGTACAGGGTCTGTGGTGTTCTGAAAGTTGTGTTGGCTTATGGCTCAGATGGTAAAGCATCTGCCCGCAATGCAGGAGACCCGGGTTCGATCCCCGGGTCGGGAATATCCCCTGGAGAAAGAAATGGCACCCCACTCAAGTACTCTTGCCTAGAAAATCCCCTGGATGGAAGAGCCTGGTGGGCTACAGTCCAAGGGGTCGCAAAGAGTCGGACACGACTGAGCAACTTCACTTTCACTTTCACCAGAGGGCAGGGCTGGGGCCAAGCTGGTCCCAGGGTAGGGTCTGGTTTGCCGGGAGCAGGCTGGGTCTGCAGGAAAAGGGATCATGGCTTTTCTGAGTCTGGTGTCCGCCCCAGGTGGGTGGGGCTGGTTCAGAGGCTCCTTGGGGCGGGGCTGGGCGCAGGGGATTCTGGGAACATGATGGAGCTGGGCCCTCGGCCCAGGGGGTTCTAGGACAGTGGGGGAGCTGAGTCCTGGTCTCAGGACATTCTAGGACTGTGGGGGAGCTGGGCCCTGGGCGCAGGGGATTCTGGGATTGTGAGCTGACAGGTTCTTGTCGGAGGCAGCTGTGGGTTCAGGCCCATTTGACAGCTCTCTCGACAGCAGGTGCGTGAGGCTGCGTCCCGCCCAGTTAACTGCTTGGCCTGAAGTGTGGCAGCACTGGCAGGGCCAGGCCAGGTCTTTGGCCCTAAGGAGCTGGAGGCCGCGTCAGCCTCCCTCAATGGAAGGAGCTCCCAAGTATGGCTTCTGTCAGGATGAGCCCGTCTCCTGGCCTCACCCAGAGACCCTCCAAGACCAGCAGTTAGGTGTGGCCCAGGCACTTGTGCCCTGTGCTCCGGAGTGTGTGAGGCTGTCTGCACGCCTTTAAGAGTAAAGCCACTATATCCCCCGGCCCCCAGGGGCTCCAGAAATAATGCCCTGCTAACCTTCAAAGCCACGTGCTCTGGGGGCTCATCTTCCTGGTACAGGACCCGCGGGCTGGGAACCCCGAGGAGGGACCCAGACCCCTCACTCCTGTGGGAGAAGCGCTGCGTGTGGGTCACCCTCCTGGGGGTTGGGATTTGGCTGCGTCACCGGTCCACCGCTCTTGCCCGTCTCACTGTGGTTCCTTCTTCAGTTGTAGGTCTTTTCTGGAGACTTCCGGCCTTTTTCATCCGTGGTGGTTGTGCGCAGTTGTGATTTTGGTGTGTTCATGAGAGGAGTTTGGTGTGTTCAAAAAATTTTTCTACCCTGCCACCACGGCTGATTGCTTCTATAAACGCTTTGATGGTTAATTTTATATGTCAACTTGACTGGATCACGGAGAGTCTGGATGTTCTGGGTGTGGCTGTGAAGATGTTTCTGAAATTCCCAAACCGGTGATAAGTGCAATTGCTCTCAACAGAATAATGGTGCCAATAATGCTGCAGAGACGTCATGTTTTTTTCCCCCTTTGTTTTCATCAAGGCCCATCTGCCCTTCTTTAGAACATTTGTGAAGGAGAAATGTGGCATGTGTCTGAAAAAAAAAGGTATATATTAAAAAAAAAACCCACAATACAAAAAGATGCATGCACCTCTATGTCCATAGCAGCATTATTTGCAATTGCCAAGGTATGAAGCAACCTATGGATTCATCAATAGGTGGAATACTACTCAGCCATAAAAAGAAGGAAATATCGTCATTTGTAGCAACATGGGTGACCTAGAGATTATCATACTGAGTGAAGTAAGTCAGACAGAGAAAGACAAATACTATACAATATCACTTACATGTATAAAGCAAACTAGTGAATAAACAAAAAAGCAGACTCATGGATATAGAGAACAAACTAGCAGTTAGCAGTGGGGAGAAGGAAAGGATAAGGAGCCACATAGAGGCAGGGAAGTAACTGGTACAAACTGTTAAGTATAAAATAAGCTACAAGGATATATTGTACAACATGGGGAATATAGCCAAAGTTTGATAATAACTGTAAATGGAGTATAGTCTCTAAAAATGGTGACTGACTGTATTATACATCTGTAACATATAATACTGTGCAGCAACTATACTTCAATACAAAATAAACTTATACTAAAAATGTACTATAGGACTTGCAAATATAGTTAAGACAGTTGAGAAAAGAGACTAGAGAAAAAAAGAAAGTGTTCTTTGTCAGTGTTGTTTTGATTGGCTCTGTTGAATTCCATGATTTTTGAAAAAGAAGTTTCTTTATTTTGACCATTCCTGTCTACGCCCCCACCCCTGATATTTGGCTATTCTAAATGATGTTTCTGGAATGTGTTATTTTTTTTTTCCCTCTCTTGGCCCACATGAAGGAGAGCATTCTGTCCTGTCAGGCTTTAATTCAAGTCATCCTTGAGGTTGCATTCTAGATGTGCCTCCTCCAGGAAGTCTTCCGGGATGCACCAGTTCTGGGTCAAGTGCCCCTCCTTCCTGTAGAGCCTTGTCCTTCTCTCATCACAGTATGTGGTTAGTATCAAATGGCTTGTTTCTCACTGGACCAGGAGTTCTAAAGCTCCCAGGAAAGCATCTTATTCATAGCTGTAATGGGTACAATGCAGCATGAAATAGGTCACACTGTAAATATTGAATAAATGTTGAATAAACACAGCAAAACACATCCCTGGATCGTTGTAGAGAAAGTACTGTTTGATAGATGAGGAGCTTGAGACTCAGAAAGGCAGCGAAAGCTGAAATGAAGCAGAGCTGTGTTCAGAATTCAGTTTCCTCTGATTCCAAGGCATTGTTTGCCCTTTGCTGTACTTCCTCCATTTCAGCATCGCGGGTTGCCTCTCCCATTCCTTCCCCCAGTTTCCCAGCTCCTGAAAAAGGCTAGAAACAGAGGAAAAGGAGCTGGAAAGAGGACTCTGTAACCCGGGAAGCAAAGGCATCACCTGCTCCAGCAGGCGAGGAGCCGGGGATGCTCACATGGGCCAGCATTTCCCGTTATTTTCTTCCGGAGAACTTGGCCTCCTTCCCTCATGCTGGGGACTCACAAAATCCGATTTGAAATCTACTCAAGTGTACACTAACCAGCTTCCTCTTGGCACAGGCTGGAGAGCCTATAATTAGAGCAGACACCATACCAGTTAGCGGGTTTCATTCACATGAACAGAAAGTGTGTTTGCAAAGGGAGATGATGGCTGGAGGAGCAGACTTGGGAAGCTTCTCTGGAGGGCTTGAGTGCCAGAAAGATGCCTTTCTAAGTTCAGAGATTGTGGCTGGCTGAATGTGAAACGTGAGTGGGGACTCTAGGAAGGCGATGCCTGTAGTCCTTAAATACATTGTGCTTGGGTTAGGGCACAAATATTCAAATCCCAGTTCCAAAACTCAGGTAAGTAATTCAGTTTCTTTGAGCTGTAGCCCATCTGTGCAGTTGGAACATCATTACTGACCACACAGGGTCGTGTTATCAAGATCTAGATGATGAGATGGTGTGTACACAAAACCAGAGCAGGTGCTCAGAGACAGTAACAGGACTTATTAGTAAAACCACCACCTCCACCAATAAAACAATCAGCATTTATTGAGCGTGTATTATGTACCAGACCCTGTTCTAATACTGTACACGTTTCATTTTCACAACAGTTGGTAAGCAACATACTTGAGAAAACTGAGACCCAGTGATGTCATGCCATTTGCACAGAAATCACACAAGATGGTAGCTTTTCATTAACGTTCCAAGGGGTGGAGAGAGCATGACGGTGTAAGACAGTGTATGGGGTTGTCTCATGAAATTTACAAACTCGTCAGTGCTGGGGTCCACACTTTCTCTTGTTAGGGTCCTAGGAGAAAGGGGAGAGAGTTTGCAGTAAACTCATTTATTGGGCGCATCTAGTATAATCTAGATGCTTGTATAGGTGTTATTTTATTTAATTCTTCTCCGGGAGTCTGTGGGTGTGAAAGAATAGACTCGGAGATTGATGTCTTTTGTCCAGGGTTATGCAGAGCTATGATTAAAACACTGGACAGACCAATCCCAAGTGAGCTGCTCATTTTATAATACCGCAAGATCACCCGAGCCCGTCAGGACTCTTTGTTCTGTTTGTTTACGTATATCATTTATGGAATGTTAATATAAAATCTGAAAAAGATTGGAAGTTTAAGTCCCATCAGAACTCTTTTTGAATGCAGAGATTAGCTTAAGGGAAGAAAGAAATTTGTTGGATCATCAAATTGAGAGCTTTCGAAGCAGGCTTTCAGGCAAGGCTGAATCCAGGTGCCTGAACAGAGCACATGCTGCTGCTAAGTCGCTTCAGTCGTGTCCGACTCTGTGCGACCCCATGGACTACAGCCTACCAGGCTCCTCCATCCATGGGATTTTCCAGGCAAGTGGGGTGCCATTGCCTTCTCTGGAATAGAGCACATAGGCCTTCAGCTATTAGCCTCTCTTCCCTCTGTGATGTTGTCATCTTCAAGAAGCCCCTCTCCTCTTTGTAGTGAGATTTCCACTGGCTTTATGGTATCTGGCATAGTCTGCTTTCCCCCCACCTCCCACCATTGGCTTCATTATCTCACCTCAAGTTAGATGACGAGGTGACATGATTCGTGTGGGTCAGCCTCCTCCTGGGTCGCAGAGCAGAGCAGGGGGTGAAGGAGAATGGGACTGAGATGGAGGTTGGAAGGAATATAGCCAACACTCTTTCCTACTCCCCATCTCTAGGATCCAGTCTTGATGCCTTCTTAAGTGCCACAGATATTCTGCCAAAAGAGGAGACTACCCTGAAGCTTGGTTTTTATCCTAGGGATTGGATGCTCTTTACATGCCCAGGCATTGGCTGGCCCTCCTCCTGGTGGGCCAGTTGGGAGGAAGCACGAAACAACCTCCCTCTGGCTTGGTCTCTGTCAAGACCCAGGGTCCCACTGCTCGATGCCTGACTTTGGATTCCTCCCTCCCCCATCACCCCACTCAGTTCTTGTCCAAGTCCACCCAACTCCAGTAGCCTCCTTGGGCTCCATTTCTTTCTTGCTTGTACCCTGGTACTTAGCTCTTTTTCTGTCCAACCGTGTGGTTCCTCGCCCCTCCCTCATCCCACCGCCTCAGGGCTTGGCACATTAAGCCCCCTCTGTCCTGCTCCCACCTCTTTCCAGATGTGGCATCAGGGACCAACCTTCCTCATTACTTGTCTACTTCTTTGGCTCTTGTCCAGCTGGACACCATTCACCCACTGTGTGATCTAGGGCCAGTTACCTTCTGCGGGTCTCAGTCTTCTCAGCTGCAGGAATGGGGGCGATCCTTTCTGATGAGCTGGCCTGAGCTTGGCGATCGTATTTACAGTAACATGAGCACAATATGTGAGGAATTACCAGGAGGCTCCGGGCTGCCGCGAGGCTGGATTTGTACTGATATCGCCCCATTATGAGGTGTCATGTTGCATTTGCAGGAGGTGGCTCTCCTGTGCCGTATGAAATACTCACCCGCCTCCCCTGGAAGGGATGAAAGCTTCTCCCTGCTTCTTGGCCGCTCCACCATGGAGGGAGCCAAGCCCCAGGCTGTCACCAACACAGGATGATACCAGGACCCGAAGCAGAGCCCTGGGCATCTGGGACAGAGGGGTGAGGCTGGTGGGTGGTGCAGAAGAGATGGAGGGGACCTGTTGTCTGTAATGGTCCAGGGTCCATCAGAGCCTCATTACTCACCTCTTCCCCATAGGCAGAGACACTTGGGATTGGAAGGAGCTATGGGTTGAATTGTCTCCATCGCCAATCTCTGTGTTGAAGCCCTAACCCCCAGTACTTCAAAAGGTGACATTATTTAGAAATAGTGCAACTGCAGATGTGAGTAGTCAAGATGAGGTCGTCCTGGAGTAGGGCGGGTCCCTAATCCAGTGTGTCTGATGTCCCCGTAAAGGGGGGAGGTTTGGAGACACACAGGGAGCTCTTTGTGAACAGTGCAGTTGTGCTGCCGCAAGCCTGGGGCTGCCAGAAGCTGGAGAGAGGCCTGGAAGAGACCCTTTCCTAAGTCATCAGAGGGACCCTGGCCCTGCCCATATCTTGACTTTGGACTTCTGGCCTCAGAACTGTGAGACAATGAATTTCTGTGATTCTAAGCTGCCCAATTTGTGATGGTTTGTTACAGCAGCCTAGGAAAATAATCCAGGAAGGGAGTTCACAGATCCCTAGGGGTCCAAGGAGGTACTATGTGGGCAGGACATAGAGGATGAACTCTGGGGTCAGCCAGAATTGACTTTGAAAATGAGAGTTGAAGTTTTAGAAGGGAATTTGGTGTTGAGAGTCAGAATCGGGGCTCTGGAGATAGAATGAAGACGTCCTTACTTCCTCCCTGTGGGACGCCAGGTCTAACTTCTTTGGGCCTCAGTTTTCTCATCTGTGAA
This sequence comes from Bubalus bubalis, assembly GCF_019923935.1. Taxonomy (NCBI): domain Eukaryota; kingdom Metazoa; phylum Chordata; class Mammalia; order Artiodactyla; family Bovidae; genus Bubalus; species Bubalus bubalis. The sequence continues at coordinate 6,209,013 of NC_059173.1, read as the reverse complement.
ATAGGGACAACATATCATTGTCCTCATAATATTGTTGGGAGATGAAATGATATAACACTTGAGAAGCAAATAGCATATAGACCATGTTAGCTTTCCTTATTGCTAGCTGAGTGAACTTAGTCACTTTGCTTGTATAGACCTTAGTTTTCTCATTTGTAAAAGAGGGCTAATAATTTTGTCCTCACATTTTTGTTAAAAGCATAAAGAAGGTATATGATCACTTGTTCCAGTAACTGGCAGATAGTAGGAGATAAATAATTGTTAGCCTCATTCTTTCCATTTAAGTTTCCCACCTATGTAGTTGCTCAGCTTCTGCTTGAATACCTCTAGGGATGGGCAGCTCCTTATGTTTTATAATGTTCAATTCTATAGGGAATAGAAGCCTCACACAGAGAATCCTGATTCAAGGAGACTTTATAAGGTCCCATACATGTGTTACTCTTTCTCTTCAAGACTCCACTTTATACATGAAAAGGCTGAGGCCCAGAAACCAAACAGAAAGATTAGAAATAAGGTCTCTGGAAAGGGAACCCTCCTGCACTATTGGTGGGGAGGTAAATTGGTGCACCAACTATGAAAAGCAGTATGGAGGCTCCTCAAAAAACTAAAAATAGAGTTGCCATATAATTCAGAAATCCCACTCCTGGGCATATATCCAAATAAAACTCTAATTCAAAAAGATGCAGGCACCCCAGTGTTCACAGCAGCCAAGACATGGAAACAACCTAAATGGCCATCAGCAGATGAGTGGATGAAGAAGACGTGGTCAGCATACACAATGGAGCACCACTTGGCCATAGAAAAGGATGAAATAATATCTGCAGCAGTAAGATGGACCTAGAGATTGTCGGGTGGCGCTACTGGTAAAGAACCCGCCTGCCAATGCAAGTTCCATCCCTGCGTTGGGAAGATCCCCTGGAGGAGGAAATGGCAACCCACTCCAGTAATCTTGCCTGGAGAATCCCATAGACAGAGAAGCCTGGCGGGCTATGGCCCATGGGGTCAGAAAGAGCTGGACACGATTAAAGTGACTTAGCACACACAGAGATGATCATACTAAGTGAAGTAAGTCAGAAAGAGAAAGACAAATACCACGTGATATCACTTGTATATGGAACTAAAGTGTGATGCAAATGAACTTACCTATGAAGCAGAAACAGACTCTCAGTCAGTAGACCTGTGGTTACCAAGGCGGGGGAGTGGGAGAGGGTTGGACTGGGAGTTTGAGATTAGTGGATACAAACTACTGTATAGAGAATGGATAGACAACCAGGCCCTACTATATAGCATACAGAACTCTCTTCAGTATCCTGTAATAAACAATAGTATAAAAGAATATGAGAAAGAATGCATGTGTGTGTATAGGTAAAACTCACTTTGCTGTGCAGCAGAAATTAACATGACATTGTAAATCAGCTGTACTATGACTGAGTGTGGAAAGAGTGAGGGGGGAGGGTGGGTGACATGTGGGGACATGGCACACCGCAGTAGTCCCCTCTTTCTATCTGTCTATCTCTTCTTCCACGCTTGCCTCTTTCCTGCTATGGCCTAACACGTGAATTAGCTCACACCATTCCCTGCTTCTGACTTTCAGTGGATTCCCATTGCACTTGGAAAATAATCCCAAAGGCCTTTGCTTGGCAGACAAGGACCCTCGTGACTCTGGTTCCTTCGCCAACCCCATCCTGGGATATTCCACCCTAAACAACCTCATGCCAACCTCAAGGCCTCTTCCTGTCTTCAGATGGACCATTCCTATGATCACCTTGGGGCTGCCCTCTGCTCATCCTTTCTGAGCATCATGTGACTGCAACTTCTTACCCTTCGGGCCTGGATCTAAAGCTCACTTTGACCTAGAGGTCCCCACTCCCCCACCTCCAGTGCCTCTGAGCTGGGTCAGTCTCCACCCCTGTGTATTACCCTTACTGTGCTGTTTTATTTCCACTATCATGCATGGCACCAGTGGTATGAATCTGTTTATTCTGTGCCTGTTTGATGAATGCCTCTCATTCTCAGTAGACTGAAAGTTCCAGGGAAGCAAAACTCGTGCTTTTTTAGAATTCACAGTTGGCCCCTGGGCACCTGGTAGGAAGTAACTGTCATTTGAAAGGTTGAATTGCACGGGTGTGAGTGTGGGTCTAGGGTATACATGAGGTGGGTGGGGTGGGGTGTGGTTGTTTTTTCTCAGGGAACTGACATATGTATCAGATTTGTAGCTCTGAGGTGATAAGTTGGTGAGTGACCAGAACTGTGTTTTAAAAGAAACAAGTGGCTAAACTACATGTGTTAAATCTGGCAAGGAACAGACTGGAGGAACGTGAGACATGTCACTACCCTGTGAAGACAAGACTGTCTCTGTTCCCCAGGATGTCCCCAGGATCTAGCCCTGTCTCTGACACAGAACCTTAACTCGAGTGATGCTCGGTGGGCATCTAAAGAGAGAATACAGGGGCATAGACCTTGTCTCGATCAAGGAAAATTCTTTGTCATGTTTGGAGCTGGCACATGCTTGGGGGGAGAGTGGGTGGCCTTCACCTGGGTCTTCAAGTCCCTTCCAGCTCTGAGACTCCATGCTCTAAGAGACCTTTCCCTGGCTGGGCAGACCTAGGCAGAAGGCAGAGTAGCTTTCCTTTTCTCAGTTGGGAGCACTGGGTGGAGGGGGCTGGGAACAGATCAGTGCTTCACTCCTGGCCCAGAGTCCGGTCCTGTTGGTCTTCGCCGCGGGTCTGGAAGCAGCACTACACTCCTTGAGATGGGACCTCCTCCCCCTTCTGCCTCTGTAGGTCCTCAAGCATGAGTCCTGAGCAAGCCTTGTTACCTCTCTGCTTGTGTAATGATTTTCCCAGGTCTCACAGTGCTTATTATCGAAGTCACAACAAACAATCATGGGCTTCCTAATTAAAAACCAATCTTTGTTTGGTCCCTGTGCTTGGGACTGCAGCTTGGCATTACCTTATCCAAGATGGAAAGCTAGTTGGCAGAGGTCTTTAGTGAGAACTTGCTACCCAGGAGGTCAGGACAGAGCCAGTTCAGAGGGGCTGAGGGAGCCTGGACAGTCTCCCTGAGCTCAGTGGGGCTCATCAGAGCAGAATGTATGTTCACAGTGACCCTTGTGTGGAAGCCTAGTGAAAATAATGTGGACTCAAGCAGCTAGGGTTTAGAACACCAGCTCCTCTAGGTGACCTTGAAGAAGTCACTTCATCTCTTGGGCTTTAGTTTTCTTATCTGTAAACTGGGGATTGCAACAGTGTTTACCTCTTAGAGTTGCTGTGAGCAGTGAGTGAGTAAAGGAGTGAACACAGAAGGTCCCAGAAGGCCAACATTTTGCCTTACAGGAGGCAAAGACATATTTCTTATGCTGAGGGACTTATATTCTTCCATTTCTGCTGCTTGGCCCAGTAGTTGCCTAATAGTGGAGAAATGCTTTCTTGGGCCACCTTAAGTGAGAAATGTGGTCTTTTCTTTCACTTCTGGGAAAAAAGTTGGCTTGAGGAATTTCAGAATGACCGCAGAGGGCTGGATGACCTCAAGTCCATTCAGCCTTATCTCCTCACATTGAACTTGTAATGCCTGAGAGCCAGAGAGGGAAGAGTGCTTATCTATGGTCACACAGCTGTACACGCAGAGCCAGGATGAGCGCTCCGCCCTCTCACTCTTTCTAGGGGTGATGGCAGTATGGCAGTTGGCCATCGTCCCAACCCTGTTGATGAGACCAGAAGCAGCCTTCCTGAGTCACTGAAGCAGGGACCCTGGGATGGTCCCTTCAACCCAAGGCCTGTGCAGGGCCAAATCCCAACAGGGGAGTTTGCTCATAACAAAACCATGGGCTGACAGCCTTGTACTCACAAACAGTGTTGAGGGAGGTGAAGGGGAAGTAAGTGCTCTCTTGACTTTCTGAAGGAAAACAATTTTCTTTCTTGGTAACTGCAATTACTTGAAAACCATGTCAAAACAGTCGTTTTTCTCCAGTGCTGTCTCTCTCTCTTACTCTCTCTCTCCCCCCTCCCTCCTTTCTTTCTTAACTAGTGTTCAAGGGGCCAAAGAAACTGCAGGGTGATCGAGAGAGCAAAGATCTTAGTTAAGGACCTTGGACAGAGGCACATAAGCCTCCCTGCCGCCGCCCCCCCCCCACACACCCCCAATACCCTTAGCTGAGCTCTAGTGCAGAGAAGGGTAGCAGCTAATTAATGTCCGAGATCTGATGAGCTTAACTCCTTATGTGGATATTTCATTGCTTCTTGGTTCCACTTCCTTATGAAGTGATAAGTACGGTGTTGATGGACATTTCTTTCTTTTTTTATGAGACGCTTGGAGGGCCCTCATCTCTCCAAAGCACTCTAGGAAGGTTGTCTAAGTGAGAGTTGCTGCTTGTTCTAATTAGGGTCCCTTCCAACCTCTTTGAATAATAAATAGATGATGAGACTCAGAAAAACAAAGGCTGTGTCCTTAAGCTGTGGACCATAGTTCATCAGCGACTTTGGGGCCACTTAGCTCCATGACTGCTTGGACAACTGTATCGGTACCTAAAACACCCAATTAATGGTCCTATTTGCACTGTCTGATCACTGAACAGATGGGGGGAGAGGTCACCGGAGTCCCACTTATAGAACTAAATAAGACACCTTTGCAGAGTTTCTCCTCAGCACCCTCTGTTTAATTACAGAAATGATTGTTTGACCAAACTAATAAAACAGTTTAGCAGAAAGGTGATCGTGTGAATGCAAAATCCTTCCCAGGCCAGGAGAACAAGGATTTAACTTCCACCTCTGCCCTCAACCAAACCTGTGTCATTTTCATCACACATTCGTGACTTATTTGGAGTTCATGTCTCTGTTATTCCTTTCTTTAGGAGTCTTGTCTTGTGGATGCGACGGGCAATAACCTAAGCTGTATCTGCCCCCTTGAGACTCTCAGACCCTCAAGGGCAAGGAACAGACCTGACTTATCTGTGCAGTGCTGGACACAGTAAGTGTTCAGCGAGTGTATGACTAGCTGACTAACTGATGGACTGAATGAATGTTAAAAGGGATTTTGAATTTAAGCTCACTGAGGGCAGGGATTTATGTCTTTTATTTTTTTCCTGGAACAATGTTTGGCACAGAGTAGGTGCCTGATAATTGCTTATTGTACTGTGTGAGCATAGGAATGAATATGAGAACAAAGGCTGCTTTTCTTTGCTAATTGTGTGAACTAGAGAAAGGAATTCATCTCTTTTCATGGATGAAGGTATGGGGATGAAGTGACTTACGTGACGTTGCTTGATGAAGTATACCATAATATACACATATGTATTGGTTACCCATGGACACAATAATGCTCTGAAAGGTACATGAAAAGGTGCTCAGCATGACTAACCATCAGAGAAACACAAGTCAAAACTACAGCGAGGGGACTTCCCTGGCGGTCCAGGGGTTAAGAATCCGCCTTCCAGTTCAGAGGACGCAGGCTTGATCTCTGGTCTGGGACCCAAGATCCCACAGGCCAAGGGGCAACTAAGCCAGCGCACCACAACTCCTGAGCCCTTGCACCATAAGCTACAAAACCTGTGTGTTCTGGAGCCCATCTGCCATAACTGAGAGAAGGCCACACATCGCAAGGAAGAGCCCGTGTGCCTTAGCAGCCAATAAATAAATATTAAAACATCACAATGAGCTATTTCCTTACAGCCATCAGGACGATGAACATGACTGCCTAAAGTCTGAGTGCTCAGTCCCAGGACCGTGGTAGTTTTTCCCTGCCTTAGGCCAAAAAGAACCCCAGAATCTAGGATGAGGTAAAGGGGAATTTGTTGTCTTCTCCTCACCAGTTAAAATAGATGCTCTGGAGGAAACGCTGGTGGGGGCCATGTCTGAAAGGATGGGTGTTCAGGGTCACGTGGCCTCAACAGGGGTGGGGGAGGGGAGTGGGACACAGGGTCTGGGAGGCAGAAGGGTTTGGCAGAACGTTATCCCGGCCCTCTCCTAGAACTCCCTGTCTAAGCTGTGGACTTTAAGAATTGTATCTTATTTACTCCTGTCCTCAGCAACCAGTGGGGCATCTGAAGCAGGGATATTTAGTAAATGAATGATTGAATTTAAGAAGCAGCATGACGGTCTGCCCTGGGGAGGGCCATCTTTTCCAGCAGGGGAAATCTAAAACCAGAAATGGGGCGGTCAGAGGCAGGAGGATTGCGCTGTTGGCACTGTGGCTACACCTCTCACCAGGGGAAGCAGGTCTTTAGCTGCTAGTTATGGAGAAATATTACCCAGTGCCAGTAATGTTAACTTGCGTACCTTTGGCCTGGGGGCTGCAGAGACACCCCTCGCCCTACCAGCTGAGAGGTGCCTCACGGGCCAGTCAGCATCCTTTTAAGCAACTGGGCAAAATGAGAAACTTTGGATGGCTTTTGGAGGTAGGACCTGCTCATTCTAGCCTTGTTGCCTGTCTCTTTTCTTCTATCTCTGGATCAGGGATAAACAGTTACAGAGATGGAGCTTCTTCAGTATCAAACAGGTCTGAGTTCAGATCCAGGGTCTACCGTTTGCTCTACGTGTAACCTCGGGCAGGGAGTGAATATCCCTTGTCTGAGCCTCGGTTTCCTCATCTGTAAATGGGTATGATAGTAGCAGAACCCATTCTTGTGAAGATTCAGTAAGGTAGTCTGGGACAAGTACCTAGTCCTGACTTCCTCAAATATGTATTGAGGGCTGGCTTGGTGCCAGGACTCGAGAGAGATAATGGAGACAAAAGCAGATACAGTGTCTGCCTCTGTTGGTAGTAGGCTGGTGGTGGTAATGGTCAAGTTAGAAATCACACAGAGAAATGTGAAATTGCCATTGTGATCACTCCTGTGAGTGGAGTTGCACAAATCTCTGAGAGTCTCCAGGGAGGAGTTCAGCCTTGTCTGGAAGGTCAGAGAAAGTGTCCCTGAAGTAGTGACTCTTGGGCGAAAATCCAAAGAAGCAGCACCTAGAAAGCATTCAGTGTATGTATCATTGTCCTCTTCTTCCTCACCTTCAGAGGTCAGTTTAGCTCAGCTGGTAAAGAATCTGCCTGCAATGCAGGAGATCCTGGTTTGATTCCTGGGTCGGGAAGATCCCCTGGAGAAGGGAATGGCTACCCACTCCAGTATTCTTGTCTGGAGAATTCCATGGACAGAGGAGCCTGGCAGGCTACAGTCCATGGGGTCACAAGGAGTCAGACAGGAGTCTGCACAGAGTCCCAGCGATTAGATTTGCAGAGTGGTTGTCTTCCCAAAGGTTCACTGTGCCTGGAACCCTGCCATTAGCTTGGCAGCCCTTACAGTCCTCTTTGGGGCAGAATTTTTTCCTCATTATTTATAGTGGCCAACAAAATGGGTTGGCTCCCCACGAGGAGAGACAGATTTAAGACGTTGATTAAAAGAGAGATTTGGGAGCAGGTACATTTAAAGGTGGGCTTCCTAGCTGGCGTCAGTGGTGCAGACTCTGCTTGCAAGGCAGGAGATGCAGGAGACGAGGGTTCGATCCCTGGATTGGGAAGATCCCCTGGAGGAGGGCATGGTAACCCGCTCTAGCATTCTTGCTCGGAAAATCCCATAGACAGAGGAGCCTGGTGGGTTACGGTCCCAAAGAGTTGTACGCAACTGAAGTGACTGTATGCATGCATAATCAAAGGCAAGATGGAGAAGATACCTAGACTCTCTGCTCCTCTTCACCTCCCCACAACCCCATAATCTTAGAGAAGTCTTAGTAACATAAGCTTAGAGAGGTCACAATCTTAGTAACCACCTAATTCAATCCACTTATGTAACGCCTGAGAAACCTGAGGTTCAGAGAGGGTTAGGTATTTGCCCGAAGGCACACAGCAGGTGACCTACAGCATAGGGACTTGTACCAGGGTTTCTTAAATGCTCTTGTGCTTTTTTCCTCTCTGCACCATATTCCTTCTAGTTTTTTTGTTTTTTTCGGGGGGTGGGCGGTGCTTAAAATTGCCTCCTAAAGGAAGGCAGCAGATTTATGGGTTAATAAACATTTACAATGAGCCGCTGAAAAAACAGACTCAGGTAGACAGGAATTATTCATTCAAATTAACTATAAATTAAGATCAACCTAATTTAGGCCTATTAAAATGGAAAGCATATTATCTCTCATTCAAAGGAATTTGTATTTGATGCAAATAGAACAAGTTCCTAAACTTTAGAAATGTTCTTGGATTTTTCATCTGCGTAGTTAACCAATGGAGAATGGGCCCCCGATTTAAAAGCAGGGGAACATACGGAACAATAATTAGTTATGTAAATAATGTGGCATTCTTGTTTATAATTAGTTCAAGAATAAAATAAAATTCACGCATGTCACAGGACTAATTTTCGTATGCAAATGAACAATCAAAATTATAAACGGTAATAATGCAGTTTGGGAGATGTGACATTCTCAATTTATTAGCAGAGGTGCCAGTTACAGCTGATGATGGCTGACGTTGAGAGATTTCAAAGGTGCCCAGACCTGAAAAATTCTCACCCATCAAGAGGAGAAAATCTAACTGAAATATTTTCACCCATTTTATGTTGCTGCTGGCCACAAAGTGTGCCCAGGGCTCCCCCAAGGCTGGAAAGAGGGATTGCCACACCAGGGAGAGAGGATGCCAAGAGAATCTTTGAAAACATTGCCTTGAATCTTGCTGGTGGGAGGAGCCAAGAAAGGGCATTTTAACCTGGGTTCTGGACCTCAACTATGTGTATGACCTTGGGCAAGCCACCTGCCCTTGCTCGGTCTCATTTTCCTCATTTAAGATAGAGGTTTTGTGAAAGAGTTGGTGGATGTTTTGGAATCAGACATTTGGGTTAGAATCTGTTGTGCTGCTTGCTAACTGTAGGGCTTCCTCCTTAGCTCTCTGGGCTTATGTTTCCTCATATGTCAAATGACAGTAATAATAGTGTCCCTTGTCTGTAAGCAGTGCTGAATTAGCTCAAAGAAGGACTACGTGCAAGTTTGATGGAAAGTAAAATATCAGGGGAAGAAAAAGAATGAGATAATGAGAAGGTCTAGTAAAAATGGTGCTTAAATTTTGGCATTTGTGAGAGCTTTGTGTTGTTCTGGAAAATAGGTTGAAATTACACCATGTCACCATGAAGATGTGTATCATGTTTCTTGAGATTTACCCATCCATTCATCCATCCATCTGTTCATCCACCCATCATCCATCCATCCACCCATCATCCTTCCATCCATCTGTCCATCCATCCATCATCCATCCATCTGTCCATCCACCCATCATCCTTCCATCCACCCATCATCCTTCCATCCATCTGTCCATCCATCCATCTGTTCATCCACCCATCATCCATCCATCCATTCATCCATCTGTCCATCCATCCATCCATCTGTCCATCCATCCATCATGCATTCATCCTTCCATCCATCTGTCCATCCATCCATCATCCATCCATCTGTCCATCCACCCATCATCCATCCATCCATTCATCCATCTGTCCATCCATCCATCCATCATGCATTCATCATCCATCCATCTGTCCATCCACCCATCATCCTTCCATCCATCATCCATCCATCTGTCCATCCACCCATCATCCTTCCATCCATCTAACTATTAAGAACATTTAGAAGGTTAACTGTACGACGTGAAGGGTGGAGACTCCAGACCCATTAAACTGGTGGCACTTAAGATTTGGGATGGGGATGAATGATTACTGGGCAACTACCCTGTGCTGGGCTCTGTCTAGAAGCTTTAGGTACATGATCTCATTTAGTCCTTTTACAACCCTGAAAGTTAACAATGAAAGGTAACAATACATAAAATAATAATAGCTATCATTTATTGAGTGTTGTTATGCACTAGACATTATGATTAGACATTTATGTGAATTATCTCAGTTGATGTCCTCAGCAGTTTTGAAAAAGAGTTACTCTTATTTCCCAGATTTACCATCATTTCCCAGATTCAGAGAGGTTAAGTGCACTGCCTGAGGTCACACAGGACAGGAACACTCAAGCCAGGCTCTAGCCCCTGGTCTTTGGAATTCCAGGGGGGCTTCTGTCTCCTTCACTGTGCCTTTAGGACAGTGGTCTTCTCTTGGAGGGGTGCATGCTGGCTCCTGGCCCTGCGAGACAATCGTGGGAGTAGGAAGACAAACGCCTTCTCCCAGAATTGTCTCTGCTCCTTCCCCAAGGGGCGTCCCCTCCTGAGAACCCTGACTGGTCAGCCTGTGCTCAGAGCAGCCTGGAGGGTCCTCCACACCTCCCAGATGTGAGTACACACAGCCGTCAGGCTCCCAGGAGTCTCTGGCTCCCGAGAGCAGTGGGGGCCCTGCAGGATTAGTTGCATCTCCAGCTCCCAGCAGGGAAGTGAGGGGCTGAGACAGCTCAGCTTGTTCAGACTGAAGGGAAGGCACCCAGGCGGCAGAGAGAAGACCTCCGTGGCTCAGGGGCTCTGTTCTGCAGGCCCAAGAACTTACGTGGGCATTGAAATGCTCATGGCAGGTAGGGAAGACCATGGAGGGCCTCATTTCTTCCAGGGGGATGATGTCAGATCCCAAAGTCCTCTTCTCCCATGCAATTCTGAAATTACACAGCTGGAAAAGGAGCCCCAGAAGGATCTGTTTTCATCTTAATTCTTTTGATGTGGCCTTCTTCCCTGTCTTTCTCTCTCTTCTTCTTCCATGGTTATTTTGGGGCACCTACTGTGTATTATGCTCAGGAAGAACCAGGCAGACCCAGTCTCCAACTCCATGCTGGGTCTAGGTGGGGAAGACAGAAACCATCAGATAACTGGCACAAAGAAAGGCATGTTTACACACTGGGAGGGTTATGTCAGGGAGTCACACATCTCCCTGCAGCAGGGACTGGCTTCATTGGGGGATTGGCCAGGAAGGGCTTTCCTGAGGGAGTGGCATTGGCACTAGGACCAAAGGATAACCAGGTGAAGAATCACTTCACCTCTTGAAGCCTCAATTTTCTTGTCTGTAAAATGGGATAACAGTAGCACCAACATTCTAGGACATTTGTGAGGATGAAATGCCACGAGACGGGGAAATGGATGGTACACAGATGGTCCTTAGTTAGCACACATCATAGCACACCTCCATGTGAAGCCACCGTAGATTGGAAGTTTCACCTTTGACCTAGGAACTGCTTGCTGGCCCGAGGGGCTGAAAAGTGCAAGACCGCCGCATGAAATGCTTTGATGATGAAACATAGAAGAGGAAGGGTCTCTCTCTGCAGTGTTTATGTGCATTTGTGTGTGTGTGTATGTGTGTAAAAGAGAAGGGGGCAGAGAGAGAAAGAGAAAGAGGGTTGCATGGAGAAGGTGGTGCCTGGGCCACGTCCTAAACAGTTAATACTGTTCAAGAGAATGAAGGAGGGAAGAGTGTTGGAAGTAGAAGGAACAGCAAGTGTGAAGTGATTAAAATATGAGAGTGAATGTCGTCTGTTGGTTGATACCTGAAGAAATTCAGATGGTCACAAGGAGCAGATGTTCACACAAAACAAGCTTTATTAAGACAACACCATATAGACATTACAGGATAAAGCTTTCATTTCTTGGAGAAAAAAAAAAGACAATGCTGCTATTCTTGATAACAATAACAATGGAGATAATAACAACAATGACCACAAACGCAGAGGGAAGCGGTGCTTTGCCAGACACGACATGTGGCTGACATGCTATCTACTCATTCGGTGATGTTGCCTGACTTGACGTCCAACGCTGTGTGGGCCACTCACACTGGCGAGGAATTGAGGGTAGCATTGTGGAGGAATTTTCTGTTCTATCTCAGAAGAGATGCTCTGTTTCTGCAGGGTTACCCTTGGCAACATGAATGGTCTAGACAGGTTCTTTCTTTGTTTCCTGGAGGGTCAAATTGAGACAGATATATTAAGGAAACAGGTTTAGCTCAGTCGAAGGATGATTGTACAGAGCTCTAAGAGGTAGTGAGCTCCCTGTTATGGGGATATGCAAATGTTAACCTGGCTAATTCCTCATTGGAGATGTTTTGAGAGCAGCCAGAGAGAAGTCAGGGACTTCACTGGTGGTCCAGTGGTAAAGAATCCACCTGCCACTGCAGGGGACATGGGTTCGATCTCTGGTCCGGGAAGATTCCACATGCCTTGGGGCAACTAAGCCCGTGCGTGCTCTGCAACTTCTGAGCTCCCACATTCTGGAGTCTGTGAGCCACAACTGCCGAAGCCCGTGTACCTTAGAGCCTGTGTTCTGCAACAAGAGAAGCTATCCCAGTGAGAAGCCCATGTACTGCCAGCGAGAGAGTAGCCCCTGCTCGCTGCAACTAGAGAAAGCCTGTGCAAAAAGCAATGAAGACCCAGTGCAGCCAAAAATAGATAGATAAATTAGAGAAGAAAAGAAGTCAGGGGAAAAGAAGTATGAGAAATTGGACTAGGAGACCCCTGAAATCCTTCCAGTTCCAAGATCCTGTGGTTTTAGAGAGGTAGACATGATCTTCTATGAAAGGCTTTTACAAACAGTGGGAAACACTCTCATCTTTGCTGTCCCTGTCTTGAGGAGCCTTGACTATGATTTGCACAACTGCAGGGGCACGGGTGCCTTACTGTCTCACAGCTCCTTTCCAGCCCTTGAAAGCATTCTGGTCTGTACTTGCAGCTGCCCTCTGAAACTTAACCGGAGTCACCGTCACCTCTTCCCAACTATTGCCACAGCTTCCTGCTGCAGCGGTTGGCTACAGGCAAAGAACATCACACTTTACATAGGAAATCCTTTTAAAACACACCAGCCACTATTGGACTTCCTCATTTTAGGCATGCAAAATAAGAATAGCCAGGCCTCCAAGACACCTTGGCTCTACTCCCAGCAGCACTCTCTTTATTTATTTGTTCGGCTGCGTTAGGTCTTAGTTGTGGCACCTGGAATCTTCACTGTGTCATGCGGGATTTTTCACGGTGGCTCACGGATGCTCTAGTTGCCTCCCGCAGGCTCAGTAGTTGTGGCGCTCTTATGGGCTTAGTTGCTCCTCGGCATGTGGGATCTTAGTTCCTGATCCAGGGATCAAACCTGAGTCCCCCGCATTGCAAGGTGGATTCTTAACCACTGGACCACTGGGGAAGTCCACCCCATCCAGTAGCATTTCTTCATGGGACAGATATTTGTGGGGGCCAAAAATAGATCAATCACATTAGACTTAAAATTGAGAATGTGTGTTCATTGAAAGACATTAACAGAGTGGAAAGTGTCAGGAAAGGTCAGAGTGAAAAGGTAAGAAATTGAGTGGAAGGAGATATTTGAAATTTGTATACTTGACGAAGAGCTCATACATAGACCAAAATAAAAGGACTCCCACCATCCACACGAGAATGGCAGATAATCCTATAGAGAAATGGGCAAAAGGCTTGAATAGGCAGTTCACCAAAATGGACATCGAAATGAGTGATACATATATGTGTTCATTTTCAGAAGTCAACAGAATAATGCAGATTAAAATCACCATGTGATACTACTGCACACACTACGTAATGGTTAAAATGTTTTAAAAGCTAGGGAATTCCGAATGTTGGTGAGGATATGGAGTAACTGCAACAATTTTGCGTTGCTTGTGGGAGAATAAATTGAGATAACCATTTGGGAAATCTGTTTGCTGGCATCTACTAAAGCCAAGCTTATGTATATCCTATGACCTAGTAATTCCATTTCTTGGTATAAATCCAACTGAAATACATACAGATATGCACCAGGAGACTTGTAAAAGGAAGTTTATACCAGCACTATTTACATTAGTCCCGAGCAGAAACAACGTAAATGCTAACAACAGAAGCATGGCTAAATAAATTATGGTACATTCATGCAGCTGAAAACCAAGCACCCAAGACCATGAACAAACCACAGATACATACAAAAACATGGATGAATCTCATGGCGAATCTCACAAACATGATTTCAGGTGAAAGAAGGCAGACCCCAAAAGAACATGTGCCCTGTGAGTCTATCTACCTCAAGTTCAACAGTTGGACAGACTTATCTGTGTGTCGGGAATTGGGAGGGTGGTAATTCTTTGAAGCTGGGGGCATGACCTGGGGGATATGACAGCCTCCTGGGGTCCTGGGGTAGGGAAGGCTGGGAATGTTGTGTGTCTTGAGTGAAAGCGCTAGCTGCATATGTGTTGGGTTTGCAAAATTTCATGGGTTGCAACATCTTTCCACAAGTGTGTTATGTATTAATAGAGTTTATTTAAACATATTTATGGGGTCCTGCATTGTGCAAACCAGGCTTGACTCTAGGGAGTCATCCAAAATCAATGGAGAGGAAACCCTCCCCATCATGAGACGAGGTATTAGACGTCCCAATGGATAACGTGGACTTGCTGGGTGGCCTCAGGCGAGAGACCCCATTTCCCTTAGAGATAGGAGAACTGGGTCTCATTTCCCCATCTGTAAGTTGAGACTCCTAACTCTTTTCCCCAATCACACTCAGCTGGCGAATTCCCTTTTCATCGCTCCCTCCTGCCCTCAAAGAGACAAGCCCTCCTCACCATATGTCTTTTTGTTTATTTCCACTCAGAGCCACCTATCAAATCATGGTCCTGAAAGGCAAGGCAAGGAGGGGCCCTGGCTTCCACCTCCGTGAATCCCACAGCCCTCCTCCTGAGATCTGCAGGGGGAGCATGAAATATTTAAAAGCTTAAATTGAAATCCTGTTAGCGCCAGGTCTTGGAAAGCCAAGTTTCCCAGCCCCAGAACATCAGTATCCGTTTGTTGGTGTCACTTAGGGACCCTGGCTTTCCAAACCATTGACTGAACCTTTCTGTCAATCCAACACTTTGAGGGTAATTTAACTTAATAATACCTTTGTCGGCACGGGCGCCTGTATCTGAAGCGTGATTACCATAGAAGTTATTTTAGGTTGTTTAATGGAATGTAGTAAATTCTCAATTGACAGGGCAGATCCTCAGAATGGCTTTTCAAAGTGTTTACCTTTCAAAGCTTCCCCCCTTCACTTTACCAAACTTACTACTTGGAGCTGGTGAAGACTTCATAAATTATTAGCAATTGTTCTCCCCCCGTGTTCACATGCATCATTAATTCTTTGTAAAAAGTTCAAACTGTCCGGAGCTTAATTGTTATCACTGGGAGAACGGCTGGAAATGGATGTGGGCTCTATTATTTCTGTCAGAAATTTTGACTTATTGCACTCGATATTTTACCCATCACATCATATTCTCAGCACAAGAGAGCGAAAAAGAGGAGGGGAGAGGGGGGAAAAAGAACATAACTGCTTCTCCTTGAAACAAAAAAAAAATAATAATACATATATTTCTGGGGAAAAAAGTCAGAGATCCAGGTGACAAAATAATAGTTCTAATCCCCCAAAGAGAGAGGAGGAGAGCAGAATTGAGGGGAAAATTTATGTTATAACTTTTATTGGCTTGAACTGTATTTTTATTCTGAGGTTTGAAGGTTCTATAATTCTCAGAATCTAATTTTTAACAGTTCTGAGATATTGAAATTCCATGTGTCCAAGTTCCCAAGGCATTTGATTTTTAGGATAAATTAATCCAACAGTCCAAGATTCAGTTCTGCTGAGAAGTATAGTCTCTCAGAATTAGAATAATATTGATAAGAGCCACAATAATAGCTAGCATTTATTAAGAGCTTATTATGTGCAGGCATGGTGCTAAGTGCTTCCTATACATCACCTCATTTAATCTTCACATCCCCTGAAACTCTTGATTAACCCCATTACACAGCTGGGTAAACTGAGGCACAGAAGGGTTGAATAACATGTTCAAGAACACACAGCTGGTAAATGGCAGGGTTAAGCTTTAAGCTCAGGCAGCCTGTGTTCAATCCCGTAAGTGTAGAATCTAAATATCCCATCTCAAGATACTGTTGGTGGTTCCTTCTTTTTTTGGCCACACCCCGCAGTATGTGGGATCTTAGTTCCCTGACCAGGGATCGAACCTACACCCCCTGCTTTGGAAACATGGAGTCTTAACCACTGGACTGCCAGGGAAGTCCCTGTTGGTGGTTCTCTTGTCCCCACCTGGAATGCTGTGGATTAGGCAGTGCATGGAAGTGCAAGTGAGCACACTTGTAGGTGAGTCTATTGCCAGACAGCATCCCAGATGGCCCAGCTCTGGCCTGTCTTCTGCCTTTGTTGGCACTGCTTGTTCAGCCCAGCAGGTCTTCCCTTCCCATTCATCCTACAAGGTCCGCTCCTCCAAGGAACCTGCAGTTGGGGTCTGTCACAATTAGAAGTGATTGCTCCACCCTTTAAAACATCACAGCTTTGGCACCAGGCAATGGGATGGTGGGCATCTGGTAAACCACCCAAAAGCATGGAGCATGGGATCAGATGTTGGGCTGGAACCTTGCTTCAGTGCATTGAACTTGAGTTAGGCATGTCATTTGAGCCTCAGCTTTCTCATCTGTAAAACAGGCTGTCTCATAGGACCGTTGTGAGGATTAAGGGAGGTGCTCAAGGGGAGTCTACTAAGGCGCCTCATACGCAGCTGGTGCTCAATAAATACTGACTGATGTTCTGACTTGTAATGTTAGTTATACATGGGTATGTCCTATCTTTCCTACTGAATGTTTTTGTGGGTTAGAGCATGAGGGTCAATTATCTTTTGGGCATTTGCTGTGGGGTCAACCTCTGTACTGAAGGCTTTATGTTTGTGACATCACTTGACCCTTATAACCACCCTCTGAGCCCGTGATTATCCCATGCTTCAGAGGAGGAGACTAAGTCTCAGGTTAGTCTTCCTACTCTTAGTTACAGGGATAGTGTGTGCTGGTTCTGGGATTCACGCTGAGACGGGAATCCTCCTCCCTGTGCTACTGAGGGAGGAGGACCATGGGTTTATCTTCCCTGTGCTTTTCTCCAGAAGCTCAGTGAAGAATATGTGGGAGGAGTCTCCCCGCAACACCTGTTTTGTCTTTGGACCTTGGCCAGGGAGGTAGGGCCATTGTCTGTACGAGTCAGGCAGGAAAGCAGTTGTTTTCCTGGGGAGATTCTCATGAGTTGCTTTGATTCTGTACCTACTCCCACTTGTCTTTTTGCTGGTCTTCATGGTCTTCGTTCCCAGTAAAGCAGGAGGAGGTCCTGATGTCCCAGTGATGGCAAGAGTGGCTTCTAGATCGAGGGTGCAGGTGGGTGGGAAGGACTGGGCCAGGACACAGGGGCTTGAGTTCTGGCTCTGCTATCTGTGTGACTATGGGGACAGGCCTTCTCTCCCTGGACATCCTTTCCCACAGTTGCAGAAGCATGCGAGTTGTATTATCGTTTAACTGGCTTCCATGCTGTTTTTGTTTGTGAAGCAGTTGAACCAGATGCTCAGATGAAATTGTTATAAGGAAGGCTTACACTCAAGTGGGTGGAGAGGGAATGGGGGTGTTGATCCCGCCCCTCAGCTCCCCAGTGGCACCCAAGGCACCCACAGTGAACACCAGCATGCCATAAGACACTGAAAAGAGGTGGCCAAATGGTCCCTAAAGATATTTATTCCTCCAACGTTCTATGTCTCTTATCATCCTAAACAATTCAGCTTAGAACTTCTCAGTGGAGCAACGTGAGCCTGTCCAACGTCCCGAGAGCTTGAGCAGAGAGGGTGCTGTGGCCTTGGCCATTGATTTCTATCTGGCTTTGGAATATGGGTCTGCAGTTTCCTCCAAGTCACAAGCTTGCCTGTGCCTCAAGTCTTGTGGGAGAACTCCCACTCCCTCTTCGGATGCCTCCTTTCTTCTTTGCTGAGTGAAGAAATGTCAGCATCAACCAAGGAGATGAGGATGTCATTGTGAATTCTAGCACATCTGATGTAGTTTAGGCTAGTGGTCTACATGCGGGGAGGAAAGGTGTCTCTGTGGTTCCCCTGAGGGAAGAAAGGAAAGGCAGAGTCCGCCCACTACCCCTTCCCTCACCAGAGTACCTGCGCTCTGACTGCTTTCCATGTGCGTGTGTGCTTCTAAAATAGTATTTTTTAAAAATCGGAGTATAACTGCTTTAAAATGTTGTGTTAGTTGCTGCAGTACAACAATGTGAGTCAGCTATATGTATACATATATCCCCTTCCTCCTAAGGGCTTAGTAGGTGGTGCCAGTGGTAAAGAACCCGCCTGCCAATGCAGGAGACATAAGAGAAGCGGGTTCCATCCTTGAGTTGGGAAGATCCCCTGGAGGAGGAAATGGCAATCCACTCCAGTGTTCTTGCCTGGAGGAAAGACACCTTTCCTCCCTGTGGACAGAGGAGCCTGATGGGCTATAGTCCATGGGGTTGCAAAGAGCTGGACATGACTGAAGTGACTTAACATGCACACACTTCCCTCTTGAACCTCTCAGCCCCTCATCCCACACCTCTAGGTCATCACAGAGCACAGAGCTGAACTCCCTGTGCTATACAACAGCTTCTCACTAGCTATCTATGCTAGCTGTCTGTACTAGCTATCTGTACTAGCTATCTACGCTAGCATACCATGCTGCATGGTGTGGCCAAAAAAAAAAAAAGGTAAAATTATTTCTGTTTAGTGTTTTATTTTGCTCTGCTTCACACAGAAAGCTAAGACTGTGGTATGTTGGAGCCCACTTCTGCTGGCTCATAAGAGCCTATTGTGTCCATCTCTTCCCAACTCTATTCAGTGACGTTGTGTTGGTAGCTTGAAATTGGCCATGGTGGGACTACTTACACCAGGATGATTGGCCAACATCGTGAATCAGAGTTTTCCCCTAGGAGAGTCAGCTGTTAAATATTTACCAGCATGCCACTAGACTAATATAATAACGCTTGTATACCCACCACCCAGCTTCGGTAAATCTTGACATTTTGCTGTATGTATTTGTTTCAGACCTTTCATTTTTCTTTTAAGGGATAAAATGATACAAAAACAGTTGGCTCCATCTGTATTACTCCCCACAATCTCATTCATTTGCTTCCTGATCCAGAAATATAGTCCCATCCCAAACTTGGTGTTTATCATGTTTTAAAAATATTTTTACTACATATGTGTCCATAAATAATACATGGTATTGTTTTGCATATCCTTAGATTTATATCCGTCGTATTCTACCATATGTATCATTCCACAACTTTTATTTTAAAATACATTTTATGTTTTTTAAAAAGATTTATACATGTTGATATATGTAATTCTAGTTCATTCATTTTAATTTCTATATGGTGTTCCATTGTATAAATATACTAACATTAATTTATTCTTTTCTTCACTGATGGACATGTAGGCTGTTTCCAATTTTTGTACACATCTCCTGGTGCACATATGTAAGAATTTTTAAGGTATATACTTAGAAGTGAAATTTCTAGGTGCAAGAATATGCATATCTTAATCTCTACTAGGTTTGCCAAGTTGCTCCCCAAAATGGTTGTACAAATTTACACTCCCACTAGCAGTGGATAAGAATTCTTGCCAACAATTGGCATTGTCAGATGGCTTAATATTTTCCAATCTGATGGGTGTAAAATGATATCTCTTTGTGGCTTTAATTTGCATTTTCCTGATTACTAGCAAGATTGCACATCTTTACATATGTTCAATGGACATTTATTTTTCTGTTTTGTGAATTATCTATTCGTTTCTTATGCCATTTCCCCCAAAGTATTGTTTATCTTTTTTGTAAAGCAATTAAAAATATATTCTGATTCTTAATACTTTGTGAGTGTATGAAGTGAGTGAAATTTTTTTTCTACCAGTACGAATCCTGTTTTTCAATACTGTGTGGGATATCTTTGTGTAGAAGTTTTCAAGTTTAATTAATCACAGAGTTTAATCTTTTAGGATTTGTGCTTCGAGCCCAATTTAATATAGATAGTCCATCCTGAGGTTATAAGATATATTCTTATAATTTATTGTATAATTTTAAAAGTTTTATTTTTCCCTATTAGGTCTTTAATTAACCCAGAATTTATTTTTGCATAATATGTTAGAGAGGAATCTAATTTTCTTTGTTTTACATGTATGTACCCAATTGTCCCACCACAATTTAAGAAATATTCCATCTTTTCATCTCTGATTCTCAGTAATGTCTTGCAGTTTTTAGTGTAATAAATTTTCTTATTGTTTGTTAGATTTATTTCTTAGGTATTTGAAATATTTGATACTATTATAGTTTTGTAATTTTCTTAAATTTTTTTCTATTTGTTCATTGTTGGTATACAGAAATAAAATCGATGTTTGTGTGTGTTGGCCTTGTTCCCAGTGACATTGTTAAACTAAAAGTATTAATACTGAATGATGCTGGGAGAGACTGAAGGCAGGAGGAGAAGGGGTGACAGAGGATGAGATGGCTGGATGGCATCACCGACTCAATGGACATGAGTTTGAGTGAGCTCTGGGAGTTGGTGATGGACAGGGAGGCCTGGCATGCTACAGTCCATGGGGTCACAAAGAGTCAGACATGACTGAGCGACTGAATTGACTGAATAGTTTATATTTTAATCTTTTTTTATTTTTATTTTTTTACTTTACAATATTGTGTTGGGTTTTTCCATACATCAACATGAATCTGCTATAGATTCTTTTGGATCTTCTACTTACTTACTCATGTCACCAGTGAATAAAGACAGTTTTATTTCTTCATTCTCAATCCTTAAGCTTTTATTTTCTTTTTCTTTCCGATTGCTCTAAGTCCTGTAGTACAATGCTAAATAGAACTGTTGACAGCAAGCATTCTTATCTAGTTCCTTATTTCATGGGAAAAGTTTTCAGTAGTTTTCACCATTAGGAATAAACTTTGATATATTTAAATTTAAATAATCAGATTGAGGAAGATTCCTGCTGTTTTTAATTTACTGTTTCTGTGGGTTGAAAATTATCATGTTATGTATTTGTGTGCTCCCCCCTCCCTATTAATGTAATCCAGACTTGCGAGATGTTTTTGTTTATTTGTTTTATTTTGAACAGTGGCTTTTGTGTTTGTGGATCCTCTCTATTGTTCTGAGGTCTTGGGGCTGGAATTTTGGCAGTTGCCCTAGAAACTGCGGGTTTGGTTCCAGACCACCGCAGTAAAATAAATATTGCTATAAAGCAAGTCATATACATGTTTTGGTTTCCCAGTGCATAAAAACGTTATATTTACACTATACTATTGCCCATTAAGTGTGCAATAGCACCACATCTAAAAGTTTTATACCCCTTAATGAAAAAAAAAACAACTTTGTTGCTAAAAAATGTTATGCACTGAGACTTCAGCAGGCTGTAGTAGTCACATCTAAGATCACCACAGCAAATATAATAATAATGAAAAAGTTCGAAATACTGTAAGAATTGCCAAAATGTGACACAAACATGAAGTGAGCAAATGCTATTGGAAAATGACATCAATACATTTGATCAATGCTGCATTGCCAAAAGCCTTCCATTTGTAAAGCAAAAACAAAGTGCATTATCTGTGAAGTGCAATAAAACAAGGTATGCTTGTAGTCAGGTTCAAGGATAAAGAGTTTGCCCAAGGAAGACAATGGTATAGTGGATAGTAATTGCTTGACATGATTAATTCCTTAAAAGGGACATTAAAAGGGCATTGTTCGTCCTCAATCTTCAGTACCCAGAACAGAGCATCTCATGTAGAAGTGCTCCATAATGCTTGGCAAATGAATGAATGGAATTCATCCCATGGAGATGCCAGAAATGAGTAAAAGCCTTTTTACCTTTGCAGTATCCCACTTCTGACACCCTTATTGCAATCTTTCTAGAAAGTAAACTGGACTTTAGCAGAGATAGGAAGACCCAATCTTCTCAGGCTATTTATTTGCATCAGGCCTCCCTAATACAAAACACTCTGTCCATTGTGGTTTTGGCCATGAATACAGAGCTTTCAAGAACAGTTCTAGTTGTTGGACAGGAAGTGCTTCCATACCAGAAAGACTTTCTAAAATAGAGGAATACAAATCTGTTTCATTCATGCCAAGCCAAGCCAAATGAATTCTACAAAATGTACCCAACTTAGTTCACATCAATTCCATTGAAATGCACCCATATAATGACCCAGCTCAGCCCAACTCAACTAACAAAATGCAACCCAATTTGACCAGATATTATTTAACAAAACCAACCCAACCCAACAAATTGTAAAACTCAACACAATACAATAACTGCTTATCAGTCTACCAACCTAACACAAGTAAATTCAAATAAGAAAAACTTCCTGCACAACATGTCCCAACAATGTAATGAAATTCAGTGGAGTGCAATTTAATAAACTGGTTTAGCATCTTTTCTGCTGAAGGGTACTTCGCATGCTATACCAAAATATCTATAAAATGTGTAGTTGTTTACAGTTGGTTTTTGAACAAGCCCTGGAAACCATAGCCTTTTCAAACCTCCTCAGTGTAGGTATGAGGAAACAGAATCTCATAAATTAGAAAATTCTCTCTATTCATCTCCCTCGCCTTTCTGGCCCCCAGAATCCTCACAACACTTTATCTTACTTTCCGGTCTCATCTGCACTAGACTGTGAGCTCTTGGGGGCAGGGACCATGTCTTATTCACCTGTCTACACTTGGCACCTTTCAAAGGGCCTTGAGAAACATGGTTTAAATGAATGAATGACCAGAGGAAGAAATCTGAGAAGCTCATTCTCTTTTGAAGCATCCATACAGTTTATCTATATTGGGGGCCTATTGAGGAGGATGCTAAGGCAGAAGGCACAGGCAAGCCTACATCTAAATCCTGGCTCTGCCACTTACTAGCTTGGGCAAGTCACATCACCTCTCTGGACTTGCCCATAGAGCGAGGAATGTGATACCAACTCCAGGGGTGTTTTGAGGATAAATATTGAGTCGATACATGTAAAGCACCTCATACTATGTCTAACATATAATTGAGGATTAATAAATAGTGACTAGAATTTTTCTCTGAGTCTTTGTTCGGCATTTTACCTTTGCAGTTTGGGGACACTCCCTCTGTGGACCAGGAAAACTCAAAAAAGTCTCTTTCAGATTCCTTGTAGAATAACATCTTCTTTTGCCATGGTTTCAGTGGCATAATTATTAAATAACCACCATTTTTTTTGTATTTCTCTATGATTCCTTTGTTAAAATAGGCTTGAGAACGATCAGTCTGGTAGAAGTGTGAATAAATATGCTCATACAGTTAGGGATCAGGGCACAGAACTTCATGACAGCTGCAGCCATTTGAACATACACTGTTTGCCACCCTGGTGGATTCACAGCTAGTGGCATGTGATTCCTGTGCCAGAGAACTTACGGTTTAGAGAGAAGATGATGTAGAAATGAGGTTGATGGGAGCTAACTCTGAGAACTTCAGATGTGGCGGCCACGTGTGCTGGGCAGTGGGCTGGTGTTTGGGAAGGTGGTATATTCTGGGCTGCTTTGGCCAGGCCCTTTCCCCCTCTGAGTTTCATTTCTTCCGCTCTGTAGAGGGGATTACAACACATACCTCATTGATTGTTAAGGGGATTCAATAGGAGACTGACCAGTTCCCTGGCTTACAGAAGGTGGGAAATCCATATTGGTCCCTCCTTCCTCATTTACAGGGGTTACCATGCACTCCGGTGACACCACACATTTGTGTGCGCACACACACACATATGCACACAAGTATCCCTGCGTATTTATTAAGCACAGATAAGACGGCAAAAGTAAAACAGAGTCAACAAGAGTTCTGGGCTCAGAAAGTATGTCTCCCTTCCTGAAGCAATACCCATCCGTTGAGTCGTGAAAAATACGTCATCTGACTCCACATTCCGCCATGAGAGACCCGCACGGCATCATCCAAACTTCTGGACAAGCCCTTGCGGCTGTCAGACACACAAATGGCCCCGTCTGAACAGCGTGGTCTCCACCTTCTCTCCGGGTGCCAGGCTGCCTCAAATCGTGGTTCACATCGAAGTCCCATTTGCTGCACTAGGCTGCCAGGACAGCTGGCTCCAAAGTCAACTGCCTCCCCTGCTAAGGAGCTGGAACTGAATTCTTCTTCATTACAGCCTGGCTGTGGGTTAGGCATTATAAATAACATCATGCAGACAGCCAGATGGACAGCATGCCTAACTGGGGGCCGCTTCATCTGTCCCCAGCAGGGATGGCCCTGAAAATAGCGTCTGAGAGACTAGGCAAGAGCCAGAGTGACCATGTCCTTCCCTTGGGTTTAGTGGGAACCCTCCTAGCTCAGCTCATCCAGGAAGGTGCCTACCTGTTCTCTTTCTTAGAAATCTCCACAAAGAAAGGAAAATCTACTCAGACCTCTTCTACTTTTTTTCTTTTGGTAATGGTGAATACAGTGTGAAAATGTTCTGCGGTAAGATCTGGGCTTAAATCCTGGTCGAGTCATTCACAAGCTGTGTGACCTCAGGCAAGTTAGTGAACCACTCGGTTCCCTCACCACTAAGATGAAAGATGAGAATAGCGCCCAGCTCAAAGGTTGCCACGGGCTTTAGGGACAGGAGCAGGGTCACAGTAAACGCTCAGGGAATGGGGCTGCACCAGATTGCTGTTGTGCAGTCGCTCGGTCGTGTCTGTCTCCTTCTGACCCCATGGACTGTCGCCCGCCAGGCTCCTCTGTCCTCCACTCTCTGCCGGAGTTTGCTCAAATTCATGTCCACTGAGTTGTACATGCTATCCAACCATCTCATCCTCTGTTGTCCCCTTCTTCTCTCACCTTCAATCTTTCCCAGCATCAGGGTCTTTTCCAATGAGTCAGCTCTTCGCATGAGGTGGCCAAAGTATTGGAGCTTCAGCTTCAACATCAGTGCTTCCAATGAATATTCAGGGTTCCAGGTTCAGTTCAGTTCAGTTCAGTCGCTCAGTCATGTCCGACTCTTTGCGACCCCATGAACTGCAGCACGCCAGGCCTCCCTGTCCATCACCAACTCCCGGAGTTCACTCAGACTCACGTCCATCGAGTCAGTGATGCCATCCAGCCATCTCATCCACTGTCGTCCCTTCTCCTCCTGCCCCCAATCCCTTCCAGCATCAGAGTCTTTTCCAATGAGTCAGCTCTTCGCATCAGGTGGCCAAAGTACTGGAGTTTCAGCTTTAGCATCATTCCTTCCAAAGAACACCCAGGACCGATCTCCTTTAGAATGAACTAGTTGGATCTCCTTGCAGTCCAAGGGACTCTCAAGTCTTCTCCAACACCACAGTTCAAAAGCATCAATTTTTCGGCGCTCAGCTTTCTTCACAGTCCAACTCTCACATCCATACATGACCACTGGAAAAACCATAGCCTTGACTAGACGGACCTTTGTTGACAAAGTAACGTCTCTACTTTTGAATATGCTGTCTAGGTTGGTCATAACTTTCCTTCCAAGGAGTAAGTGTCTTTTAATTTCATGGCTGCAATCACCATCTGCAGTGATTTTGGAGCTGAAAAACATAAAGTCTGTCACTCTTTTCACTGTTTCCCCATCTATTTCCCATGAAGTGATGGGACCAGATGCCATGATCTTCGTTTTCTGAATGCTGAGCTTTAAGCCAACTTTTTCACTCTCCTCTTTCACTTTCATCAAGAGGCTTTTGAGTTCCTCTTCACTTTCTGCCATAAGGGTGGTGTCATCTGCATATCTGAGGTGATTGATATTTCTCCCAGCAATCTTGATTCCAGCTTGTGCTTCTTCCAGCCCAGTGTTTCTCATGATGTACTCTGCATATAAGTTAAATAAGCAGGGTGACAATATATAGCCTTGACTTACTCCTTTTCCTATTTGGAACCAGTCTGTTGTTCCATGTCCAGTTCTAACTATTGCTTCCTGACCTGCATATAGGTTTCTCAAGAAACCTATATATAGGGTTCCAGGTTAGTGAGAACAATTACTCAGCTCCCTCCCTTCCTGTATCTTCCAACATCACTGAGGGCAATTCTTTCTGGATCTGGGGACTAAGTAAGACCCCCATCTGAAGCACCACTCTGAGGCCTGTGTACCCATCTCCCAGGTCTATTTTATTATCCAGGAGGTAGAGGACCATAAAGGGAGGTCACAGGACTCAAGTCCCAAGACTCAGTATATCAGCTGATGCTGCAGGAAACAGAGGTGCCTCAAGGGCTATGAATGAGGCTCTGTTTAATACCCCACCCCCATGCCCAGCCCCAGGACACACTCCTGACACCTGATTTTATGTCTCAAAAAGCCATTAAAAATAGATTTAAGCTCCAAGAAAAATTGGAGAGTTGCTACTGTAGCCAGTAGTCCCTTGGTTTGCTCAGAGGACTATCACCCATCTCCAGTGACGCCACTCTCAAACACATCTGAGGGTGAGTCCTCTTCCAAGCACCATTCCTTGGCATTTGGAGTCTCCCAGCCTGCCCCTGCCCCCTGGCCGGCTAATTCCCACATTGCCTCTACACCTTTGTGCTCCAGGTAGTAAACTCTGGGACACTCTCTGGGTATATTAAATGTGTCCCAGCATCTTTGCATCTGTTCGCTGGGTCTCCCGCATCTGCAATGCTCTTCATCTGCTTCTCCATGTCCTCCCATCTTATACTTAGCCTTCCAGTCCGTGCTGAAGTGTCCTTTCTCGTCAGAAGGTTTCTATTTTGATGCCTCTGAGCAGAAGTAAGCAATTATTCATGTATTCCAATGTTTATTGAATGCTTACTTTGCGCTGGACATTGGAGGCAAAGCGTGAGCCAAAAAAGAGATGGTCCCTACCTTCATGGAACTTACAGTCCTGATGGGAAGAGAGAGACAACTATCAAATACATAAATGATTGAATATATATGTAGGAATTTAAATTAGTGCCCCTAATGAAATAAAAGGGTTCTAAGGCTTCCCTAGAATCTGCCTGCCAATGCAGGGGAAAGTGAAAGTTGCTCAGTCGTGTCCGACTCTTTGTGACCCCATGGACTATACAGTCCTGGAATTCTCCAGGTCAGAATACTGGAGTGGGTAGCCTTTCCCTTCTCCAGGGGCTCTTCCCAACCCAGGGATCAAATCTGGGTCTCCTGCATTCAGGAGGATTCTTTACCAACTGAGCTATCAGGGAAGTACCCCCAAGGCAGGGAACATGGGTTCAATCCCTGGTCTGGGAAGATTTCTCATGCTGTGAGGCAACTAAGTTTGTGCCACAGCTACTGAGCCCATGTTCTAGAGCCTGCGAGCGAAAACTACTGAACCTGCGTATCGTAACTACTGAAGTCTGTGCACTCTAGAGCCCACGCTTTGCAACAAGAGAAGCCACCACAATGAGAAGCCCGCATACAGTAACTGGAGAAATCCTGTGCACAGCATTGAAGACCCAGCACAGCCAGAGAGAGAGAGAGGAGAGAAAGAAACAGGTTCTAGGAGAACATATAGCAAAGGAATCTGACTTCGTTTGGTGATCAGAAGAGGCTTCCTTGAGGAAGTGATGCTGAAGCATCAGGGCAAGTTAGCCGGGTGAGTAAGGAATAGGAAGAGCAGCCCATGCAAAGGTCCTGTGGCAGGACCAGTACAGTATAGTGACCACATATTCGTGTCTGTCCTAGACAACCCCAGCTGTCCTGGGTTATTAATTAGTAGCATCCTCTTTCTCTCTCCAAAGTGGCCTAGCTTGAAAGATAAATTGTATGGTTGCCCTGTGATTGTGGCCCTGTTTGGGGGATAATAAGTAGCCCAGAGTGTCGGGACTGCAGGAGGAGCAGGGGCCAAGGCTGGAGAGGCTGGGGGGACTGGACCAGGTGGGCTTAAAGCTGGAGAAGGCGTCCAGTCTCCATCCTGAGAACAAGGTGAACCTCTGAAGGGGTTCAGGCAGGTGTGCCAGGATTGGGTTTGCCTCCTGAAAACATCTCCTTCTTCTCTGTTCTCCTGAGTGCCCTGGGCCCTCCTCCCTTGAAGATCTGCCCTGCATCTTATAGGCTGTGGTTTCCATAGCTCTCAGCTCCTAGACTGTGTGTGAGCTTCAGAAGGGAAGGAGGAACTCTCTGTGACCCTCCCTCCGATTCTTTTCGTCTCTGCTGGCTGGGTGGTGAGCCCCCAGGAAAATCTTGAAGCTATGGCAGAATCTCCATTAACTTGGGCAAAGTAGAATAATATCCCCCCTACTCACTCTCCTGAGCCAACCTAGAACCTCATCGAGTAGTCTGTGTGAACGAGAAACTAACATATTATGTCTGAGCCATTATAAATATTGGAAATAAATCTTGGAAATATCGAAAGGGAAAATACCAGCTACTGAGCATTGAGTGCATGGCATAAGCTAGACGCTGTACACTCTATATGCGTACTTTCATTTAATCCTGACGATATCCACTTTATAGATAAAGAAACAAAGACTTAGAGAGGTGAAGTTACTTGCCCCAGGCCACACAGCTAATGAGTAGACGAGCTGAGATCTGAACCCAGCAATTGTTGCTGTTGCTTGGTCGCTCAGTTGTGTCTGACTCTTTGCGGCCCCATGGACTGCACACACCAGGTTTCCCTGTCCTTCACAGTCTCCTGGAGTTTGCTTGAAACTCACGTCCATTGAACCAGTGATGGCATCCAGCCATCTCATTCTCTGCTGCCCCCTTCTCCTCCTGCCTTCAATCTTTTCCAGCATCACCCAAGAATATCTGATTCTAAAACCAATCACAGAATTAACCAGTCCTCTCTCTCTCTGTCAGCTGGAGCAGTGGGGGTCTCCCCACCCTGTGGACCGGGGATTTAGACTAGCTATTTCCCCTACCAGGCAGAGCTTCCCCAGAGCAGACGCTGGGGTAAGGGATGGGGGTGGGAGAAAAGATGAGTATCTTACATCCTTGGCCACAGCCTCTGGTGCCATCTCTCCATCAAGAACCCAGCTCAGGCAGCGGCTGGTGGTGGTATTTCTCTCACCCGCCTGCATTTTGGCAGATTTCTCAGAGAGAAATGCTCTTAGATTCATTTAAAAGTCTAAGCAGGGACAGCACAAATTATTAGTGCTTGAAATATTTATAAAGTCCCTTGTTTGCCATGGCATAGGAGGTGAGAGACCACAAATAAAAAGAAGCAGTGGATGTGCCACGAGCAGCAGAGAGAAATGAAAAGGGAAGGCGTTTTGTCTGTCTGCTGCCGCCTGGTTTTCCAAGGCTGCCCGGCACGGTGCGTTTTCATCCTGCGTTTGCTCAGGGGAGCCTCCTTTCTGGCGCTCCCGCCACATCTCCACCCTTAAGACAATTGCCCGGACATTTGAACTGAAGGCTTAAAGATCACAGACCATCAACATTCAGGGAGGCTGGGTGAAGGATAGAGGGAGCTCTCTGTGCTCCTGGTTTTCTTCCTTTATTATTTTTTTTAACCTTTTGTCTAAAATGGTTTCAAAATAGAACACTAAAAATATATCGCAAAACGTACTCTATGTTTGGCCGGAAGACAATGTGGAGAAAAATGTTCTTTTTCTCCTTGGACAGATGGAAAAATGGAGACCTAGAGCATGGGGTCTCAAGTTGCCCAGTGAGTCAAAGACAAGAGCTGAGATCTTCTGACTCTCAACCCGGACCTCCCCTTCGCTGCCTCCTACCACTTCAGTGCACAATCTGATGATTTAGAAGACAGGGTTCTGGTCATGATTTGGGAATCCTATGGCTCTGATTCAATCATTCATGTATGTATATCTGAATGTATCATGTGCATATTCATTCATTCACTAAGTGAAGAAATATGGCGCTTTGTCAACAAGTCAGACATGCCCTGCCTTTGAGAGCCTAGGAAAAGGTGTGGTTCAATTGATGTCCACCCTCCAGATGACCGCCAAGGGCCATGGAGCATGAATAGCACTGTGGAGTTTCCCACCCTGGAACAAGGGTCCTGGCCTTTGTACCTCACACTGCTTGGTTAGTGGCAGTGGGACACCCCTCAGGGAGGGTGTAGTCTCCCGGGTATTTCCGAGCAAGTTGGCTCTTGCTGGCTGAGGGCAATTCTTAGCTGCAGGTGCAGCTGTGAGCATGGACAGTCAGCGTTCGCAGTAGGTGGGACTGGATGGACTGGTCTTTCCAAGGGACCTGAGTGGGGCACGGATAATACGTGCTGCTGGGAAACTGGAGCTTCCTCCCACTGGGAAACTGACAGAGACTGAGAAACTTGCACGTCCCCAGGAGAGCAGGCTCTCTATCCGCCGACTCCCACCCGTCCTCCTGAAGGCTGCTTCCCTGGGAGCTTGATTCCCAGCCTGAAGGAGCACGGCTTGACCTGTGTGGGGCCGTGGAGAGCTCCAGCAGACAGGAAGTCCTCGGCAATGAGACCCTGTGTATGGGAGTTGGGCAAATATGCCCAGAAATGGCAAGCGTTGAGGAAACACGGGTGTGTGAGAACCAAGATCATCCACTGCAGATGGCCTGGGCCAACCACACTTACCCCTCAGATGTATGGACTTGGGAAGCTGCTGGAAGCACAGGGCCCATTGGCTGGAGCACCCAGGAGAATCACAGGGTCCCAGCTGGGTGACCATCATGGCCTTTTGCACGTGGAAGCTGTGTGGGTGTGAAGTTGGGGCATCATTAGAGGGGATGGCTGGGGAGAGAGTAGGGCAGAGAGCTGTGTGTGCAGACGCTGGAACGTCACTCAGGGAGGGTTATGCTGGCCTGAGAACGCGTCTGGATGCTGGTCATTCACGCATTCATTTATTCTGCAGGTATTTGTAGAGGGCCTGTAATACGCCATGGTTCATATAGTGTATAGCATTGTGCTCGGTGCAGAGACTATGATGAATAAATAAGGCAGACAAAGTAAGTGTTCTCTGAAATAATATTTTGAGAACAATTAGATTTTTATAAATTTGTGGACTATGACTATTTTGTACAATTTTTATTTTAAATGTGCACCAGGAAATAGCTAGTTTGAATCTCTGATTCAATTTTTGTAAGCAATGTATTATAAGTAAAATTTTAGGAAACAGAATCATTTCAACCTATGTATACTGTGGTAGTTAACGTAGTTTTAAAAAATTATTTATTTTAATTGGAGGATAATAATAATACTTAAGCAAAACTAACACAATATTGTAAGGTTTAAAAATAAAATTAAATTAAAAAAATGAAAAAAAAAAAAAACCATTACAGAATAAAATATAGCACATACAAAAAAAAATAATAATACTTAAACTCTGTAACAAAGACTCAAAATACAGCAGTATAAACAAGATAAAAAAAAATAAGAAAAGATCCCTGTCCTTGGAGCTTATATTCTGTGTGTGTGTGTGTGTGTGTAGTAGGTAATTAGATAAATAAACAAGATAATTTCAGATACGCACACATGTGGTAAAGGAAACCAACAGGGTGCTGAATGGAGAGTATCTGATGATAATGAGGGGTACTTTTGACAGGCTGGTCTTGGAGAGACTTTCTGATCACACCCATTTTACAGACGAGGAAACTGAGGCTTTGAGAAGTTCAGTAACATGCCCAAGTGCATTCAGCTAGTAAGCGGTCCAGTTTTAGATCCCAAGCCTGTCTCTCTGTAGCAGGCTCTACTTCTTGACTCTGAGTTCTTTGAACCAACACAGACTAAACCTTCTTCCTTCTCCTATCAGTCATTTTGTGGTTTGGAGACCAAGACCTGACTTCCTGAATCCTGACACAGACTCTCCTGTTTGTGCCCTGGCCCTGGATTGCGCGGTGGCCAGGAGCTCTGGGGCAGCCTCACTGTGGTGGGTGTCAGGGTCCAGGAGTGCACAGTGGCTCTGAGCCGGCGTTCCTGGCCTCATCACTTGTTTATGGTGGGAACTTGGGCAAGTGACCTCCTCTGTCACATGCTGATACTGACTGTTTTACCTCCTGGCGTTACTGAGACAATTACACAAGCTAACGTTTGGGCAAACACATGGCCCTGAGCCTGGCACAGAGTGGACACTCACCTTGATCTTGGTGGGGCAGCTGTTTACCCTAAATAATCTTATCACTTGTTGGGGGGTCCACTGGGCAAGAGGTAAGTAGAGGCCTTCAGTCCTGGTCTTCATGGACCTCAGTCCCCGAGTGACCGCAGGCCAGAGCCAGGAGTGGAGAGAGGAGGATTTTCTGACTCTGGGTCCGGACTGCCAGAGTCAATTAGGGGCGTCAGACAGACGGTGGCCTCCAGCACCCAAGCAAAGCGATGTGGCGGCCGACAGAGGGGCCAGCTCGTCCTGACCTTAAACCCGAATGCTCCTGCCCACATCTGCAGCTAAATAAACCAAGTAAATCATGCTGGCAGATAGATAATTAAATAATTATCAGGCACTTAATAACAAGGAGTGGGTGTTCTGAATTACCATATTAGACAGTGTCTTTGAGGACTAATTGTTGCATTACATCAGAGTTACTCATTCATTATTCTTGTCATTTCGGGTGATAATTTGCACTTTAGGAGACAGCGACAATTTTAGCAGGCAATTAGAGACGTGTCAGGCCTGGCCCCGTGAGTTACTGTCACAATTATTGCCTTTTTTTCCAGTGTCCTCATTTGCAGCCATGTATTTAAGGGGATTTGGGTAATTCCAGGACTGGGCAAAACAACCAGCCCACGGGACGGTGGCAGGGTGAGGAAGCGGTCGCCATGGCTGTCAGGACAGGCGACGGCTTCTGAGAAGCAGAGGGGTAGGGCTCAGGCCGCCGGGAGCTGCATGAAGCTCTTTCCTCACTGGCTGGCGGGAGGCACCTTCAGTCTCTGAAAACCAGGGCTCTGTCTCCCCAGTCATTCTTGAGACTGTGTGTTCCTCTCCTGGCTCCTGGTTGCCCACCCAATCCAGCCCTTTATTCACATTCACCCCAACATTTGTGGTGAGTTCTTTGCAGACTCGGGGGAGGCAGAAGGGAGGAGAAAGAAGAAGGGAGAAAGCTTTTAAAACATTTTCTGGATGTCATGATGCTTTGACATGGTGGTAGCACCTTGAAAGAAAGTGAAAGTGAAGTCACTCAGTCATGTCCAACTCTTTGCGACCCTGTGGACTGTAGCCTACTAGGCTCCTCTCTCCAAGGGATTCTCCAGGCAAGAATACTGGAGTGGGTTGCCATTTCCTTCTCCAGGGGAGCTTCCCAACCCAGGAATCAAACCTGGGTCTCCCGCATTGCAGGCAGACGCTTTAACTTCTGAGCCACCAGGGAAGCCCTAAGCCCTAAGCCCTAACCATGATGCTTTGACATGGCGGTGGCACCTTGCAGACCCCCTAACTGCCCCTCCCAGGGTTAGCTGTTTCCTAGAGGGAGCATACATTGCCTTTCAGCACACCTTTGATACACAAACTGACCAATGCAAAGGCCACACACTCCTCTACCTCCTTTTATCAGGCTTTTGCAGCTCAGGATACCACCTCTCTGTCTGAGTCACCCTGGGGCCAGGTCCCAGATGACAGGGGAACCATCAGCTCTATAGTCCAGCTGTGCTCAGTTGCTCAGTTGTATCCAACTCTTTGCAGCCCCATGGACTGTAGCCCTCCAGGCTCCTCAGTCCATGGGGATTCTC
This sequence comes from Bubalus bubalis, assembly GCF_019923935.1. NCBI lineage: Eukaryota > Metazoa > Chordata > Mammalia > Artiodactyla > Bovidae > Bubalus > Bubalus bubalis. Next base: position 6,175,734 of record NC_059173.1, on the reverse strand, counting down.
CAGGCAAGAATACTGAAGTGGGTTGCCATGCCCTCCTCCAGGGGGGTCTTCCCAACCCAGGGGTTGAACCCAGGTCTCCCACATTGCAGGTGGATTCTTTACCATCTGAACCACCAAGGAAGCCCCAGAAATGCTCAACCCTGAAGTTGTAGCCTGCCAGGCTCCTCTGTCTATGGAATTCTCCAGGCAAGAATACTGGAGTGAGTTGCCATTTCCTTCTCCAGGAGATCTTCCTAACCCAGGGATCGAACTTGGGTCTCCTGCATTAGCAGGTGGATTCTTTACCATCTGAGACACAAGGGAAGCCCTGCAACTGGCAGCCGCGCTCCTCTGCCCATGGAATTCTCCAGGCAAGAATACTGGAGTGGGTAGCTGTTCCCTTTTCCAGGGGATCTTCCCATTCCAGGGATGGAACCCAGGTCTCCCACATCGTGCAGATTCTTTACTGGCTGAGCCACCAGGTGCCGGGGACCAGCCCCGGCTGATCCAGGGTATTCGAAGGAGAGACGGCTAGGCGAGGGTCAGGGAATAACTGCTTAATTACACTTTAATTAAGGATACAAAGAGTAATAGAATAAGGATAGCTCAGTAGGAAAATTCAGTGGAGAAAAGAAGCTGAGTGGCTTGGTTTACGCGGAAAATCAATATAACCCGTGACACCAGGTTAGCTCTGACCACGGAGTCCGCAGGCGCCCTCTCGAATAGCGGAAGGTGCCCCACCTTAGACACCTTCTCGAGTGGGTCTTAGAAGCCCAGGCAAATAAATGGTCGCAGAGGACATCCGCGCTCCAGATGGACGCTCAGCCGGAAGTTAAAGGGAAGAATGACATGGGGAGACCAAGTTTCAGTGAACAAGGCCCGCACTTTATTTTCCAAAGTAGTTTTTATACCTTAAGGTATGCATAGAGGATAATGGGGGAAGGGGTAGAGTCATGCAGCAAGCCAGGCTTTCTTCCTGCAAACTTATCATATGCAAAAGTTCAGGTGATTGACATCATCTTCTGGCCCGGAGGCCTGTTAACATTTTAAGAAACTTATTTTTCTCTAAAGGTGATTATTCCAAAGTCAGGCACCAGCCTTCCAAAAAGCATTGGACAAAGCTGCATTTTACATTTCTATACACCCATTATATCAATCAATACACTGCCAAAGACACAGTAGGTAAGGAGTATGGAGACTTAGCAGCAAACATTGGCCCAACAAGTGAAAAACCCTTCACCAATACATTTTCTAATCAATCTTTTAACTACTCAAAGGAATCTGTGTTTAGGCAGTTTAGAACATCTCCTGCCTCTCACAGTTGGGAGGCTCTGAACAATCACATGTGGCCGGAAAAACCCATTCAGGCAGGCTAGAGGATTTCCAAAGGAGTTTGTAGGTTGAAACACTGTCACACCCAGGAATTATTAACTGGAGCTGTAAGCTAACTCTTTTTTTTTCCAGAGAGAGGTAGTGGGAGACAGCCCCCCGTAAAGTCAGAGGTGTAGGTGAAAGCACAAAGCAGAAAGTAGGCAGACTCTGGTTTTGGGGGTAGATGCTCGAGAATTTCCATGGGGACTCCTGAGGCTCGATCCCGCCTTTGCGTATGCCGAGCCTCCTTCCTCATGACCTTTGTCATGGGCGGAGTGCCTCACGCTGGCTCCAGGCAGTGATAGAATTCCAGTTAAGCTATTACAGATCCTCACTCAATATGCAATATGCCGGCTCCCAGCAACCAGGGAAGCCCTAAGTCTGCTGAAATTCTGCAACTAGCCAATACTAGATTAGCTTAATCTTGCCTCACCTGTCCTTCTTGCAAAAACCACAATCAGGTCTCTGGCACATGTTTTCTTCTTGTTCCTTCTGCCTCCCTACCAGAATCTCCTCCTGGTGTTTCCTCACATGGCCCAGCCTGTTGTGTCCCCTCCTCTTGGGAAATGTGAGCAACAACCATGTTTTTTTTTTTTTTTTTCTAATTTAAAAAAAAATCAAAAAATAGTTTGTTGCCCTGGGTCTTCATTGCTGTTCTCAGACTTTCTCTAGTTGCAGCGAGCTGGGGCTCCACTCTAGTTGCTGTGCTCGGGCTTCTCATTGCAGCGACTTCTCTTGTTGCGAAGCACAAGCTGTAGAGCAAGCACACTGGCTTCAGTAGTGGCGGCTCTTGGGCTCTAGAGCTCCAGTTCAGTAGCTGTGGTCCCCCGGTTAGTTACTCACAGCCTATGGGATTCTCCCGGACCAGAGGTTGAACCCCTGTCCCCTTCATCGGCAGGCAGATTCTTAGTCACTGACCCACCAGGGAAGTCCAAACCATCTTTTCAATGGCAGTCATCTCCTGATCACCATTGTAAAACAAACAAAAAACTCCTGTGCATATTTTAACACAAAAGAGAAGGAAGGAGGATAGAAGAGAATAGAGGAAGGAAGAGAGGGAAATAAGAGGGAAAATGGAACAGGAGAAAGAAGGAGAGATTAAAAAAGGAGGAAGAGAAAGACTGAAGAATAGAGAGGTGGAGAAAAGAGGAGAAGAAATCAAGGTGAAAAGGAAGGAAGGAGGGAGAGAGGTTGGGAGAGGGAGATGAGGAAGAGAGGAAGGGAGATGGCACATGAAAGTTATATTTGAAACCAACATTTTTTTTTTCATGGCTCAGAATATTTACCTTTTGGTGAAATTCAATGTCTGGGTTCATTTAGCCACGGTTGACTCTCTTGACCCTGGGCAGCTTGAAAACAGACAGTGTGAATCAGTGACTCAGAATAGTTTCAGAAAATATTTTTCACTGGCTGTGTCAAGAAAAAGAGCACTGTTCAACCCAAGTGCACTACTCTGTGAGAAGAGAGGGGGGAGGTTCCACCTCAGACTGGCTACTTCTCAGGTCTGTCCTCAGCAATTAGCTGAGAAGAGACCGAAATGGCTCCGCTGGGTCTCCCTTTCCCTCCAAGACAGAGTGCCGCCCCCGAAGGGATGTGTAAGCCCAGTGACTCTTGGAAGCAGCAAAGCTCAGAGCTCAGCTTGTGGGCTTGGAATCTTGGTTCTGCCACTGTTTGCTGTTTGCTTGGGCAAGTCACACCTCTGACATCCTCATTCTTAGCTCAGAGGTGGCTGGCTCTGCTGAGATTTCACAAAAGTATGACTGTAAGGACTTTGGCCACCTGATGTGAAGAACTGACTCATTTGAAAAGATCCTGATGCTGGGAAAGATTGAAAGTGGGAGGAGAAGGGGACAACAGAGGAGGAGATGGTTGGATGGCATCACCGACTCAATGGACATGAGTTTGAGCAAGTTCCAGGAGTTGGGGATAGACAGGGACGCCTGGTGTGCTGCAGTCCATGGGGTCACAAAGAGTTGGACACGACTGAGCTACTGAACTGAACTGAACTGAAGGACTGAGTGGGGGCTACTACTGTTTCCTTTGTGGCTCAGCTGGTAAAGAATCCGCCTGCAGTGCGGGAGAGCTGGGTTCGATCCCTGGGTTGGGAAGATCCCCTGGAGAAGGGAAAGACTACCCACTCCAGTATTCTGGCCTGGAGAATTCCATGGACTGTGTAGTCCATGGGGTTGGAAAGAGTCAGACATGACTGAACGACTTTCACTCACTTAATTTTGCATTAGCATGTCCCTGTGTGGTTTTGGTCTGGACCTACCAGCTCCCTGGTCCTGTGGGGATAGAAGATGATTCTGAGGTCCAGTCTGGTTTCCCCCTGGTGTGAGGACTACCCTCTCTGTGAGGGTCCCTCTGAGGGTTAGAGTGCTTCCTGGACCTCGTTCCTTAGGGCACACTCCCCTTGCCCCTACATCACAAGTCCATCCTCTGACCAGGGAGAGGAAAAGGGAGCTTCCACAGCAGGTCCTGAGCATCAGCAATGTGCAAGCCCCAGGGCTAACCACTTCACATCTGTCATTTCATTTAAGCCTCAGAGTAGCCGGTAAAGTGGCTGTAATTATTCCCATTTTACAGATGCAGGAGCCTGAGGCTCAGTGAGATGATGTAGGTTCTTTAGAGTGATACAGCCAGTAAACGGCAGAGCCAAGATCTGAGTCAATCATGAGCTTTCTGCAGTCCTCCCTGCCTCCTAAGATGCAATATTATGACCCGAGGTGGTCACCCCTCAGAAGGATGATGTAGGAAGTAGTGCTTTGGAGCCATTTCTGCAGCAGGATTGGCTTCACATAGCTTAGGGTGTTATCTTCAAATATTTTAAAGGGATAAGAACAGATACCACACTTGATCTTAGCCAGAAGGCCAAGAAGCGATTATCTTCAAATATTTCAAAAGTTAGATTTAAAGAAAAAAACACAAAGCGTTGAAAAGTACAAACAACTGGTGGTAATGCATCTGTCTCTCTATTTGTCCATGCATCTAGTCTATCTGTTGTTCTATCTTTCCATCTCTCTCTGTCCATCCTCCTGGTCTCTCTCTCCCTATCTCTTTATCCTTCATTTAATCTCTCAATCTCTATCCGTCCATCTAATCTGTCTATCTATCATTCTAAACCACACACATGCCCACGCACACACTACATTCACTTGCACAGACACATATATGCATCAGCTCAATGGAGTTAATTAAGTTAAAACTACAGTAAATCTGACAGGCTCAGATTAACACAATGGTCAAAACTGTAGGAAATACAGTATTTTGAAAAAGAATAAATCCAGCCAATTACAGATTTATGTTGACGCCAGCTTGGTTACTACAGTTTTACAATAATCATTGATCAATCAGCGTTTTACGACAAAACTGTAATTTTCATGTGTTTCACCTTCACCTAAAAGTTTCCTCGTTTGCTTAATTCCCAGAATGCGATTCCGTAAATCTTTCTTCCTGCAATATTAAGTAGATAATAAGAATGCCATGTAAGATTTGCTTATGGTTTAAAGCACAGTTGCAAATGATTTATAATTAGGGCCAAATCCAAGACAAAACATTATTAAAGTCAAAACCTGCTGTAAATTGGCCCGATCTGCTGAGGCTTTTAGCAATTTATTGGGGTTTGATGACAGTATTCCCTCTGGTGAGATCCAAGGGGTCAGCTGACACCAAGGGGAGATATTTATGAGTAGGGGGATGCTGTGGAAATCATCGGGACATCCCTAGTGGCATCAGCCAAGGGGACAGATGTGACTCCATGTGCCATCTTCGAAGGCAAAACTCTCCTGACAACTTAGCCGCCAATGAGGGACCCGAGTCTACTCTGCTTCCCCCATGGGCTGATCACCTTGGAATTTTCAGTTCAGAGATTTATCTTGAATAAGTCTGATGAGTAGAGAGTCATTGGTGCAAAATGTGTTTATTGAGCACCTATTATGTGCATATCCCCTGGAGGAGGGCACAGCAACCCACTCCAGTATTCCTGCCTGGAGAATCCCATGGACAGAGGAGTCTGCCAGGCTACAGTCCATAGCGTCACAAACAGTAGGACATGACTGAAGTGACTTAGCATGCATTAAGTGCAGGATATAGGGCTACAGTGGTTTGAAATTGAGGCAAATGTCCCTGCTCTCATAGCGCGGTGTGGGCAAGAGACAGACAAGACCTCTTCCTGGTGGTGGTGGTGGTGGGGACGCAGGTTGAGGAGGGTGGGAGGGAAGTCAGTAGGGTGTGAGGGTTGATAGTAAGAGGTGGGAGGGATGCTGGTGGGGAATGGGGAGAGAGGCAGTTGGGAGGGAGGCTGGTAAGGTCCATTTAAAACAGAGTGGTCAGGGAAGGCCTCCTGCAGGAGGTGGTTTTCATCAGAGTCATGGGTAAGGGACTAAACTATGGGCTGTCTAGGGAAAGAGCATCTCAAGAGGAGGGACCAGGCAATGCAGAGTTATTGAGAGGAGAGTGTCCCCAGCAGGAGCCCAGTGTGACTGGAGCAGAGTGATGGAGGCCTCTGAGCCAGATCTGATCAGATCGGCATTTAAAATAATGGTTGTTCTGACTGCTGTCTGGAGAACAGACTGTAGGGGGCAGGAGTGGAATCAGAAAGGTGAGGTTGGAGAATTTCCCGTCCACTAGCTGTAAAGTATGACGGTAAGGTGGCTCAAATGGGGAGGCTGTGGTTGAGACGGGGAAAGAGGGTTGCGTTTGAAGCAGTTTTTGTAATTGAGTTGTCAGGACTTGTTGATGAATTGGATATCGGATGAGACAAGAAGACAGGAGTAAAGGTCAAGTCCCAGGTTTCTGGCCTGAGCAACTGGGGGAACAGTGTTGCCATTCCCTGAAATGGGGAGGATGAGGGAGTGGTACCAGGTTAGAGAAAGGGTGGAGTGGCATCGAGTCTCTGGAGATGGACGTCTGAAGTTTGAGATGCCATTAGTGTCCAGCTGGGGATGTCAAGGGGGCTGGTGGATGTATGAGTCTGGAGTCTAGGAGAGAGGTCAGGCTGGAGATATAAATTTTGAAGTCATCAGCCCGAGGATGGTTTTAAAGCCATGAGATCACCAAGAGCTGAGGACAGAGAAGTCTAAGAGAAGGCCTGTAGGCTGAGTCTTGGAGCCTGCAACATTTAGACACTGAAGGGGAGGATAAATGTGCCACACAGGATGTGGGGAAGCAGCTGTCATGCAAGAGAATGTGGTGTCCTGCAGGTGAGCATAAAACCAAGGGTGAGGCCACCAACTATATCAAAGACTGCCAGGGGGTCAAGTAAGAGGAACAATAGAACCTGACTGCTGGCTTTGGAAACATGGCTGTCAACACTAAAAATCTTGAGTTCTTGGACCACCTTTTGACATTTCATCATTGACCTTCACCAGGAGACATTCCAAGAGTCAGTGGTATCAAAATTGCTTTGTTTCTTGGAGACGTATCTTTGAGGAACACCCTGCAATGCTTCACAGCTGCCTAGGCATGAGCACTCATGGAGGTATTTCTCCCAGGAGAACTTCACAGAAATCTCTTTCTTCTGAATGACTGAATCCCCCTTTTCCAAACTCCTGGATTCCTGGTTACTTCTTTGCATTGGCCACCAGTTGCCTGGCACCTGTGTAGGGATGCATTTTTGTGTGTCAAACTTACTCTTGGCTCCCTCTTATTTTTTATTCTAAGTTTCCTGGTTCCTTTCCCCTGTTTACCTTGTCTATTTTATTTGAGTCCTCTGTTAATGTGTGCATTTCTCTCAAATGTGTATATTTCTGGAGTGTAATCACCGCAGATCTTTTTGGAACCATATGGGGGTGGTAAATAGGATAGCAAATGCCAAACGTATGACTGCCTCATAGATACCACTGGATCTCCTAGGAACTTGCGTGTGTCACCATGGAGAGGAAACAGACCTGGGCACAGAGCCAGGAGATACTTATTCCATTTCTCCCTCTGCCACTAAATAGCTGTGTGACCTTGGCAAATCAGTTCCCCTCTCCGAGCTTCAGTTTCTTGGACTATCATACACAGAGGGTTGCACTAACTCAGGGTGAGCACATATGAGGCACACACGTACTACCGTCACCGAGCTCCTCAGCAGACATCACTAATCCATAAGGCACTCTTTGGCATTAAGCTTAGATAAGACCTCAGAATCCTTCTTAACGCAGCACTTCAGGCTGCAGCTACAGATTGACAGGAGTTGGTGTGCTAAATGAGATCTTATTGCCTTATAGGACTAAGTAATATCTCAGAGTGAGACTAATGGCTGGCCATGAACTTGTGCTGTGGTAGTCTCTGTAGCGACATTCCAATGCCCCCAAGAAAAAATTCCAAAGCAGAGGAGGGTTGAAAAGCTCTATAATAATTGTAAAGTGCGCCATGCATATCCTGGCATTTGTCATCGAATATATCATCAAGAATGACATTTGGACCATGCCTGCCGTGTATCTAAGATGAGAGTTTGGAAACCTGAGATATAAAGAATTGCCACCTATCCAAGTCTGAATGCTTATTCTTAGAGATAGATTTGTCTTCTGTTGGAATAAGCAAAGTCATTTAATTTCTACAGTTTTCAAAACATTTTTGTGTGTTTTCTTTCCAAATAGCAATAGGAACGTAACCCAGTATTTCTATCCAAATCATCCATCATTAAGTCTGGAGGGAGAAACTTTCCTTTATAGACAGCCTAGGGTAATTACTTTTAAATTAATTGATTAGAGAACTCCCTGTCCCTGCACATAACTTATGCATGTACTTATGTCTGTGTTCTTGTTTACAATTTTATTTATTTATTTAGTGTTGGCTGTGCTGGGTCTTCGTCGCTGCTCGGGTTTTCTCGAGTTGCCACGAGCAAGGTCTGCTCTCTAGCTGCTGCGCATGGGCTCTTCACTAGGGAGTCTTCTCTTGTTGTGGAGCACAAGGCTGTGGGGTGCATGGGCTTCAGTAACTGCGGCACATGGCCTCAGGGCTCGTGACTCCCGGGCTCTAGAGCACAGACTCATGGGCTTAGTTGCTGGCAGCACGTGGGATCTTCCCAGACCAGAGATCGAACCCATGTCTCCTGTATTGGCAGGTGGATTTTTTTTTTCTTTTAACCACTGAACCACCAGGGAAGCCTGTCTATATTTTTTGTCCAGGATTCACTGAGCCCTAACTATATGACTCATGCAGTACTAAGACTCTTCCTTCCAACAACCTTAGGAGGTAGCTAATTTTATTATTCCCATTTTATAGCTAGAAAATTGAGGCTCGAAGAGGTGAACTAATTAGACCCACGTGTTTCCTGGAGACATCTTCATTGGCATCTCTGATGTAATAAAATTCTAATCATAAAATTCTTAAAAGGATTCTGATTCCCTACATTTGTTTTTGAAACACTAATAAGAAATTGACGATGGCTTTAATAGAGGGTATGTGAGCAGACTTTTATCTCAGACAGAAGGTGATTTTTTACATTTATCTATCTCCTCTTTAATCACTGTGAAGTATGCACTGTTAATGGTCCTCCTTTTACAGACGAGAAAACGAGATTTTGGAAGCAGTGCCTTGCCTAAGGTCATAAGATTTGAACCCTCTGTGTGTGTTCGCTCCAGATTCCTTCTTCTGTGATAAACTTCCTCTCAGGGTTAAGTACAAGCAGACATCATTCCTTCTCAGAAATGAAAATGAAAGGACAAGATGATTTTGGGGACTTCCAAACGTGGACCCTTTAAAAATTCATGTGCACAGATGCCAAGGGTGGAGGGAGAGAGACTTGGCCACTGGGACAGACGTGGTGTCAGACGGCTGCCTCCATATGGTGATCTTGGGCTCCTCGTGGGTGACAAGTGGGTTGGTTACCAGGCTCCGCAGGCAGAAATGAATTTGGGGGGTCCACTCTGGTCCAGGAGCTACCAGTAATAAATGCTTCCGGAATGAATGATGGCTGAATGAATGAATGATCGAACAGTCACCCTGCTTGTTTCCGCTCCGCGTTGTCAGACCAAACTCGAGTAAATATCCTATACACTACATCTTAAAAAAAAAACCCACCCCTTTACAGTGTTGAGCCTTAAACATCGTGCCTGCTCTGCCCTCCGAGCTCCAGAGGCACAAACGGCCCTCCCCACTTCCCCACCCCACCCATTTCTGCCTTTAGAATGGTACCCAGGGAATCTGCTGCAGCAGCAGGAACCGGCTGACAACACAATTCTTCCTGTTTCCTGGGACAGCCTTTATTTTGCTTTGTTCTGCACTTGAAAGTGAGCAGGCACCAGACTGTCAAGAGCAGCTCCTTTCACTGAGCTGCTTGGGACACGGGGGATGTTAGGCTGGGTGGGGGAGGGGGACGGAAGCCAGCCCTGCGAAGGAGGCAGGGGGCGGGGTGGGCGAGGGGGCTGGGTGTGACTCCATCCCTGCTGCGTGACCCTGGATGCATCCCTGGCGCTCCCTGAACCTAGGTTCCACTGTCTCAGAATCCAGGAGGCTGGGTGAGGTGCTCCTGAGGTTCTTTCTAGTTCGAAAACATACCTTGAGGGATACACACGTTCACCGTCCGCGCCTTGAGGAATAAATCCTTGATGGTCTGATTTCAAAAACAACAGATGCCTGCTCCTTCCCAGAGCGCATCTTTGGAGAGAGGCAGGGGAGAGGGTTTTGGGACCCCTGACTCTGAGGTCGGGGAGGGGAGGATGGCCCAAGATGGGAGAAGAAAGACTTGAAGATAATGAGAAATTGCATCAACTTTCCCCAGAGCTGTTTCTGGCTCTGGAAGCAAGCAAAAATAAAGCAGGAGGGGGAGAAAAGAAACACATACACACACACACACAACAGGCATTTATTTTGGAGCTGTATCGGAAGCAGAAGTGTCAACTGGCTGAAATGCCGCCTTCTCCTGCCGGCTAACGTGTGGGTGACAGCCCGCACATCCAAATGAGGGAGCGATTAGACCGGGTTCGCCTCTGAAGATGGATTTCTTGGTTGGGGGAGCGGGCTGGGGGGCTGGGCTGGCGTAGAGGGGACGGCAACGCAGGCTCTGGCAAGTTAATTAGGGTTCAGGAGTCCATCGAGCAGGGGGAGGCTGGATTTGCATAAAGCCCATTTACATAATGTTCTTCACAAATTGTGCAGCCCAGAAGGCTTCTGGGCTGGCAGGAAGGTGCTGGGGGGTTGGGGGGGTGGCGTGCTGCACTGGTTAGATGCCTGAGGCGGCAGCAGCCAAGGGGGAAGGGCAAGGCCCAAGACCCAAGACAGGGCCTCCTGCCTGCCCCGTCTGTCCCTACCATGGCCTACCCTACAGCAACCTTCCCCCAGGCCTCCCGGGGCATGTCCCAGCCCTGAACTGCCCCCAAGCACCTCTGTGATCACAGCTCTCCCTTGCTTAAAGCCTGTTGTGGGCTCCTGCAGGATGACGTCACCTTACCCATAACCAGCCTGCTGACCCCTCCTGCTCCCCTGACCCGATCATCATTTTTGTTCCCTCTTCATACCTATGCTCAGTCCCCCTGAAGGACCCCTGGCTCCTTGAGCGTGTTTTTCTCTTCCTGGCCTCTGCTCCTATCTTGGAATGTCCTCCTGCATTCTCATTGGCCAGACTCTTTGTGACAAACCCCTCCCCCGGTCCCAAACACTCCCCGCCCCGCCCCCCCCCCACCCCGCTCTTGGGGCATTTACTCACATCCTGCAGCCTCCTGCCGTGGACGGAAGCCCCTCTGGCATGGCCAGAACTCGTCATGCTGCCTAGTACTTGCTCAGGGGACGGCCCCTTACTCCATCAGGCTGGGACTTCTCCAGGAAAGGGATGTGCTTGATACATCCTGTATCCAGCAGGGCAGGGCCATGTAAACAGTGGTGTTAGGCGTGCATACTCAGTTGTGTCTCACTCTTTGCACCCCACGGACTGCAGCCTGCCAGTTTCCTCTCTCTGTGGGATTTTCCAGGCGAGAATACTGGAGTGGGTTGCCATTTCCTCCTCCAGGGGATCTTCCCAACCCAGGGGTCGATCCCGAGTCTCTTGTGTCTCCTGCATTGGCAGGTGGCTTCTTTACCACTGGCGCCACCTGGGAAGCCCCATGCAACAGTGGGCACCCAGTAAATGTTGATTGGAGGAATGAGACAAGTCCGCTCAGCCACAGATGGAGAGCAAGCAGGCTCCCGTCTGCCCGAAATGAAACAGACCAGTTCTTCAATTTCTCTGGGTTTCCCCCGCTCCACCTCCTTTCTTATAATCATCAACCAATCCTGTGTTTGAGCCTCAGTGGACAAGGTGAAGTTACCCAGGAGAATAGATGTTCTCTGAACTGGACCCTCCACTGGAAGTAGGATAATAAGAGGGAGACAGAAGGGCAAAGGACATCCCAGGCTGGGGAGATAGGGAGGTTGAAAAACACACTGAGTATTTAGAACATGGAAAGAGGGATGAGTGGGCTGGAGCCAGAGGTGAAACAGGAAAATTTTCGTGAAGTCTTCAGTTCTGAGCTAAAGAGGCTGACATAGATCTGGTCGATTTTTCTATGCCTCTGAAGATCTGCGTTCAAGGAGAAGAAAGGAAAGAGCGGCCCCGAGCTGATGTGCCACTCAGTGTGATTCCAGTTCACAAACGCACACAGGAGGTGCCACTCCCCCCATAACTACCAGCTTGGGGGGCAGGCATGCTGTCCTCATTCACCAGGGTCCCACAGTGCTCAAGCAGGGCTTTGAGCTCTGGTTTCAAATCCTAGTCGGCCTTCTGGATTTATTTGTGTGTTAGAGAAGTATGGAGAAAAAAAAAAAGGAACCAGAGGAGCGAGGCCAAGAAAGGGGTCAGAGAGAGGCAGGCAGGCAGATGGCCAGAGAGAGGAGGAAAGGAGGAGTTTAAGGGGAGGCGGCTGAGAACGTCAGGGGAAAGGAGGAAATTCACAGGTGTCAGTCGCCCTTGGGGAGAGCAGTAGGGATGCTTTTGGTCCCGGACAGCCCAGTCTGATAGAACCTTCTGTGACAGACTTCTCCATCCAAGGTCCAAGGCAATAGCCCCTCGCCTTCTGTGGCCACCGAACCCTTGGAATGTGGCCGCAGAACCAAGGAATTGGAGTTTAACTGCATTTAAATTTAAATGCGAACAGCCATGTATTTAAATGTATTAATATATATTTAAACGTGAACGGTCGTCTGAAGGCGGTGGCTGCATATCTGAAGTCCTGCCCTGAGAACAGTCCTTCTTGCCTCTATCAGGGGTCCAGCTTGGGTTTCCTTCGAGTCCTTCTCGGCCCCCAACTCTGTGGCTCTGTTCTGAAACAGCGTCCCTGGTGTTTCTCTCGCTCACATTCCTGGACATCCCTCCCACACGAAGGTTTAATTTTAGCTGATTCTCTCAAGGACAAAGTATATATTTTTATTTTAATTTATGTCACCTGAACCATTTCCAAGTTTTACTTTTAGAACCTGTCAATATTAGTGACATGTGGCATTTTAGGTACTTTTCTGCTGGTGGGGCCGAAATTTATTGTCATTTTATGTCACTTGGCAAAATGCACAAAACGCCAGAAGTGTTATAAACAGAGACGATTTATGTTCGGGTTGGGGTGAGGTTAAGAGAATGAATATAATCCATTTTTTTTTTCACAGACTTTTATGCGAGTGTGCTGGCCAGCCGGCAGGTGCACATTTGACACTCGGTGGGATGTCTTTTCCAAGCAACAGGAGATGGCAGATGCAGACGGAGCCCAATTACCGCTGCTCTGGCCTGATCACACCATGCTCTTGTGTGTGTGTGTGTATGCGGATACTTGCCCCAGTCTTTGGCACCCAGCATGGGGCTGTGCACACAGTAGGGCTCAATTAAAGCATGTGGAAGAAATAATGAAGAGGGGGAATTTGAGACATAAATGGGAATTCTTGTGACTCCTCTATTCCACTCTCATAAGAGTGATCTTTTAGACCCTAGTCCCTCCACTGCTCTAAACCTTTCAATGGCTCCCCAGGACCCTTGAGTTCTAGCTCAGCAGGTCTGTCAAGACCTGGCACCTGAGGGTGTCTCTGTCTCGCCTTCTCTGAGTTACTTGCCATGCTCTGAAATGTTCGTATTCTTACTGCATCTTGCTTTTGCTGTTCTGCAGTTGGAAGTGCCCCGGATCCTTCTTCTGCTGGTTATTCTTCAGTAACCAGCTCCAACTCCTCTGTCCTTTGCAACCTTCACCCCTCTATCTTCCCAAAGAGAACTGATTGCTCCTTCTTTGGGGAATCTCCTGCCATATCTATCTATCTAGACATATTAATAGGTAGCCACATATGTATCTAGATATTTTTGTTGTTGTTGCTGTTTAGTTCCTAAGTTGTGCCCGACTCTTTGCGACCCCATGGACTATGGCCTATCATGCTCCTCTGTTCGTGGGATTGTCCAGCAAGAATATTGGAATGGGTTGCCATGTCCTCCTCTAGTATCTCTCTATCTATATCTCCACTGAAGAACTTTTCACAATACCTTGTTGGCTTTGCTCTCTGTTGCTTCCTTCCCCAAAGAATGGTCTGGGGAGATGTATTCATCTTATGCTGGGTCTGCACGGAGAATCTGACAAAGGAAAGATAATTGGATGCCATAACAAATGGGTTCCAATCAGGTTGGTCTCCAGCATTCCCATGGCTGACTTAGGATTCAGCTGTGTTGCGTCTGCTAAGTCAATTACCCTTGTCCTCCTCCTTTCCAATTTCTGAACCTTATGGCTATTGTCTTTTCCCTCAGTGCACCCTGTCCTTAGATGTTTATGCTTTGAAAAATTCCTTTACTGTAATTTTATTGGGTTTCGTGGAGGGAAATATATTCAAGGGGTTTGTTCAGTTCACCATCTGAACTGGACGTCAGTAACAAGTGAACTGGAAGTTTAGACTTTGGGCAAATTGCTTCTCTTCCTTGGGTCTCCAGTTCTTCACCTATGAAAGGAGGGAGTTGGGCTGGATGAGTGCTAGGGTCCAGCCAAAGTCTTGGAGGGGGACAGTGCTGGTCAGACGAGCTTGATGGGTGGTGAACAGGGGTTTGGATTTTATGTGAGAGCAGCCACCCACTGAGATCCTCTGTGATGACCAGCACTCTCCTTGTGCTTCGAATTCTCTTTCTGGCACTGGTGTCCTGCCTCCCAAACACTGCAGGTAGTGGATGGATTTGAAGTTCCCCCTTATTCAACCCCTGACAGTCACAGACTCTCATCCAGTTCTGCAGCTTACCCAGAGCACTCACCCTCACCTAGTGGAGCTCTGGGGCCAACCCAGTGAGAAATCTTGAATCCCATCTTACAGATGAGAAATCTAAGCCTCGGGAAAGGCAAGGGACTTGCCTAAGGTCATCAGGTAAATCAATAAGGAGCCAAGTGCCAGCCTTGGTCTGACTGACCTTTGACCCTGGTGTGTCCAGCATCTCCCCCGTCATGGATGCTCAGCTTCTATTTATATGGGGTGGGAAGTGATGACCCTTGGATTGGGTCACAAAGGAGCCATAAGGGCAAGAAACATCATTTAAAAATGAATCATGCAGCATGGGACTTCCCTGACTGTCCAGTGGATAAGACTCTGTGCTTCTCCTAGAAGAGGCACAAGTTCTGTCCCTGGTCAGGGAACTAAGATTCGAAATGCTGCATGGCACAGCCCAAGAAATAATAAATTATACAGCATGAAGTTTTTTAGGTCCATCTGCATTATAGAATACGTTAGCACTTTGCTCCTTTTTATGGCTGAATGATATTCCACTGTGTAAACATACACCACCTTTTGTTCATTCGTCAGTCGATGGACACTTGGGTTGTTTCCACTTGATGGATATTGCTACTGTGAACATTCCTGTGCAAGGTTATCTGATGCTGCCTGAATGAAGCCAGACACTGAAGGTCACGGGTTATCGTTAACAGAAAATGAAATATCTGGAATAAGTGCATCCATGCAAAAAGTAAGAAGACTGGTGGTTGCCAGGACCCGGGGAGGAGGGAATGGGAAGTGGGCTCATTGCGGGGGTGATAAAAAGTGTTCTGGAACTAGATAGAGATGGTGGCGGCACAACACTGAGAAGGTGCAAAACGCCGCCAAACCGGACACTTTCAAGTGGTTGATTTTATGTCAGGTGGATTTCACCCCCATCAAACAATTAATTACCAAACACTTCACGCAAGTAACCTTCAGTCAGGCCCCACCGCGCATTTGCTAAGTGTCAGGCTCTTGGTGTGAAAACACATAGTAGGCACTTGGGAAAGATGTGTGGTGTCCATTCACAGATTGTCGTGTGGACTGTTTCTATCTTCAGCCACGTCTGGTCCCCAGAACAGTGTCGTCGGACCCCCCGAGCTGGTCAGAAGTGCAGGACCTTGGTCCCAATCCCCTCCCACTGAACCTCTGTATGAAACACACCTTTGCCTCTTTTTTTTTTTTTTTTTCAGACGTGGACCATTTTTTAAAAAAGTCTTTATTGAATTTATTCCAATATTGTTTCTGTTTTATGTTTTGGCTTTTTGACCCTGAGGCAGGTGGGATCTCAGCTCCCTGGATCTGGATCTCAGTTCGATCCAGACCAGGGATCAAACTCGCAACCCCTGCATCGGTAGGCAAAATCTTAAACACTGGACCACCAGGGAAGTCCCTGTGTGTTTGCCTCTTGAACCTACTTCCTTAATCTTCTTTGCTTATCACTGAAGAGAGAAATGGTGGGAGAGGATTGAGGTTAAATCTACCTGAAGTCTGTTGTCACTGAACAGGACCTGTGGTCTGTCTGTCTGTCCGTCTCTCTCCCCTTCTGGTTGCTCTCTGTCTCCCCGTCCTGCCCTCTCCCCGCCTCCCCCCCCCAATGTTTCCTCCACTCAGCCGAGTCCCTACCTTCCCGCACTCTCTGAATTGATTTTTCTCACTCATCTTGGCAGGTTAGTAATCACCCTTCTCAGCAGAAATTCCTTCCATTTCATTACACCGGGTGAGAAATACTGGACCACAGGGGGTGGGCTGGGGGCTGTGTTTCATTTCACTCCCGTCTCTGTGTCAGGTGAGGCGGGGAGGGGGGAGCTTCACACTGGGCTCCCCCGAGGAGAGAGGTCAGTGGTGTGAGAGGGAGTGGGTGCCCCTTTGATGCTCTTTCCAAACCCTGAGGGTCCTGCTCCCAGCCCTCTCCAGCTCTCAGCCCCTCTGCCCTTCCCTGTCCTCCGTCATCACTTGCATTTTGAGGACTTCCTGTGGCTTACAGAGCCCCCTCTTCGTGTCGCTCCTTTTAATCTTCACACTGCTTCTTCAAGGTTGGGATTGTCAACTCCATTGCACAGGTGAAAAAGTGAGGCTCGGAGTCATGAAGCCCTGTGCAAGACGCCTGGGAGCGAGAAGTGGGTCTGCAGGCTTTGGCTGGGTGTCCTGAACTGCTGGTCAGTAAAGGGACTGCTCCAGCCACCTCCCTGCCCTGGCGTGGTTGAGGCAGAGAGAGCTCGGCATTTGTGGGCCCATGGGCTTGGTTCCAGTCCCAACTCTGCACTTACTGATCACGATGCTCTGGACAGTTGCTCGTCTCCCCGCCCCTCCTTCTTCTTAGCTGTCCAATCAGAATGGTACAGAGCTGGGAGAACCCGGCTCCCAAGAGTAGGAGCTCTGTAACACACAAACCTGGGCTTCTCCCTTCACCACCTGTGCCACCCACCCAGCGGAGGTGGCATCGCCTCTCTGGGCTCCAACCCCCCCCCCCCCGCCAAAGCATGTTTAGAGGTGCCATGGGTCCCTCTGTATTATTGCAAAGATTCCATGAGCTAGCTTCCATGTACCTTTTAGCACATATCTGGCACATGAGCAAGAGCTCAATAAATGCTCTCGACTGAAAGAATATCATCATATTTCATCCAATCTAAGTTGCTGTCGTGATGGCAAGATGTACCCTGAATTCACAGATGCTAACATATATATATAAAGCGTGCTTAGAATCTTTCCTCCTGCATGTGGTGCCTGCCCCATGTGGGACATAAGAATAGGCACCTTACATACATTTCCTGACAATAATCCTAAAAGGTACAGTTTATTCTCCTCATTACAAGCTGGGAAGACTGAGGCTCACAGAGGCGAAGCCACTTCCTCTGTGTTATATCGTTTGTAAAAGGTGAAGCTAGGATCAACCCAGGTCTCTCTGCTGCCAAGTCCAATGTGCAGACAGAAAAAAGCAGACCTGACCATGTTTTGCAAAGTACCAAATTCCAGTCATATGTGTAGAGGGGGAGAGAAGGAGGAAAACTGATAATAATGATAATAATAATGTCTACTTAGCACTGGGTACCTGTCATGTGCCAGGCATAGGGTTTAAGACCCCTGCAACAACACTCTTATAATCCCTATTTGACAAATGAGCAAATGGAGGCTCAGAGTGGTAAAGCAGCCTACCCTATGTCAAACAGCCAGCAAATGGTGAAGCTTCAGGGCTCCAGGTTGACTTAACCCTTAAGCTGATATTGGAAACTGCTCACCTTGGGTGCAGGGAGCTTAGCTGGAAGGACCCTCTCTACCCTGGGTGGCCTCCCCTTGGCCCCCTGCCCCCGCCACAGGCTCTCCAAGCTGGGTGTCTACTAGGTTCTCAGCCACTTTTCTGTAACTGGTCTGTCTTCAGCCCTCTCCGTGCCTGTCGGGCCCCTGGGCTGAGGTGGCAGCCACGACCACGGAGACCGAGAGAGCGCTCGGTATGCAGATCGCCCCATTAACATTTCATGCGGATTCAAAAATTCAGTGTTGACTCCGGTGACGCAAATAGGTATGAAAATTCCGAGGAAGGCACGCTCATTGTTACCGAAATCAAATGGTTGAACGGCCACTAATGAGGCAGACAAGGAGCCTCGCGCACCCTCTGAGGATTGGGGTAGACGAGAGGAGCAATCGCGCTACATTATTCATACCCTCTTGTCTGAGTTTCATATCTCAAGGAGGGTCTGGAAGGGGAAGGGAGAGAGGGCAGAGGCAGCGGAGGGGGTGGCGGGAGACGGCCGCTCTGCCAGCTGCACTAGGTCGGTGACTAATTGACAAGTTCTCACAGAGCCCCTTCCCCAGGGCGCCCTCTCTTCCAGCTCTCATTTTCAGCTCCTGCCCACAAGCCCCTGCCTCGCTGCTAGATCGCCTCCATCCGCGGCCCTTGTGCTGTGTGTCAACTGGAGAGGGCCAACGGGTGGAGGTGGGCATGCGCAGCTGGCTTCCGGTCCTGGCACCGTGTGAGCTCCGGCTGGCGGCGAAACCTCTCTGAGTCTGCAAAACAGGGCAGCCCATCAGCAGCTCTTCTGCCTACTTTGCTGGGGTGGAGGAAGAATGGAATGTCTGAGGTTCAGAGGCTGCGTCTTACACTTGCATCCTTAGGAATCACACAGGGATCTTGCTGGATGGAGAGTCCAGCGCCGCCAAGTCAGGGGTGGGGTCTGAGATTCTGCATCCCCAGCTAGCTCCTGGGTGAAACGGGCCGCTGGCGTGTGGACCCCAGTCTCGGAGGCTCTAGCAGGGCCATGCTAACAGGGAAGCACTCTGTAGGGTGGATCTGCTGGTCCTCAAGGCTTTCTGCTTTGTATTCACCTCCCTGGGCAGTTTGGAAAGGTGTGATGCCCACAGCATCCCTTGAAGGTTGAGTTTAATTGGTTGGGCCTAGATCATGGCATCTGGTCCCGTCACTTCATGGGAAATAGATGGGGAAACAGTGGAAACAGTGTCAGACTTTATTTTTTGGGGCTCCAAAATTACTGCAGATGGTGATTGCAGCCATGAAATTAAAAGACGTTTACTCCTTGGAAGGAAAGTTATGACCAACCTAGATAGTATATCAAAAAGCAGAGATATTACTTTGCCAACAAAGGTCCGTCTAGTCAAGGCTATGGTTTTTCCAGTGGTCATGTATGGATGTGAGAGTTGGACTGTGAAGACAGCTGAGCGCCCAAGAATTGATGCTTTTGAACTGTGGTGTTGGAGAAGACTCTTGAGAGTCCCTTGGACTGCAAGGAGATCCAACCAGTCCATCCTAAAGGAGATCAGTCCTGGGTGTTCATTGGAAGGATTGATGTTGAAGCTGAAACTCCAGTACTTTGGCCACCTCATGCGAAGAGCTGACTCATTGGAAAAGACCCTGATGCTCAGAGGGATTGAGGGCGGGAGGAGAAGGCGACAAAAGAGGATGAGATGGCTGGATGGCATCACTGACTCGATGGACATGAGTTTGAGTGAACTCCGGGAGTTGGTGATGGACAGGGAGGCCTGGTGTGCTGTAATTCATGGGGTTGCAAAGAGTCGGACAAGACTGAGCCACTGAACTGACTGACTGACTGAGGCATCCAAAGTTTTAATCCCGATCCCTCTTGGTTCTTATATGCAGCCAGATTATGGCAGTCCTTATTATTAATACTTTATTGTTCATTGCCATCATATTTCCTGACTGTTTTCCAAGACCCTGTCTTTCCCAACTCCCCTTCAGCCTCCAATGCCACCTTACATTGGGTGTGTGTGTGTGTGTGTGTGTGTGTGTGTGTGTGTTGAGGGGGGTGTGTTTGTTTCCTTCTCACTAAACAATATCGTTTGCAAGAAGGAGCCCAAGGACCCACTTGTTTGCTCTCAGGGCGGTGGGGAGAAGGGGAGAGACTGCATCCCAGGGGACTGACTTCTCTCCAGGGGCAGCACCCACTTCCAGGTTCTAAGGGTCCACTCTCTGGAGAGGCGAGGCAAGTGTGAATCAAGAGCCACTTGATGCTTGATGGTCTTCAGTGGTTTCTAACACACTGGCGACATAGTCTCTCAAAGGGTACAGCAGGCTCCAGAGGAGCCAGGGATGTAAAGCTAGCTTGCCAGGAAGGGGTTGATCTCTACCGGCGTGGAATGTGCAGTCCCACTGTTGACCACGCACCCAGCATAACTAATAAACAGGTTCCTGAGCGGAGCACTCCCTGCATTTCGTAATTATTACTCGGCTATAAAAATCCCTTCTCCCTCCTGCCAACATTATCTTAGTAAACGTTATGAGCGCTCACGAGGTTAATGCAGGGCCGTAAATCTGCAGTGGGTCGAACAAGTGAGACTTGAGGAACTGTTCATAAATCTACTGGAATGGCTCCAGTTTGTTTATTTAATAAAATATCATTTCATAGAAATGCACAGGGCACTGCGGGGTTCGCACCTCGGTGGGCGTGTGTGGGGAGGGGGGTGAAGTGAGGTTTGCAGAGGATGGTGGGCGTGTGCACACGGGCGTGCACAGAACATCAGGCACCCGGGTGGAGCAGTCAGCTGCCTGGTGCCCGGATAGCCATGTGGTCTGTTATCACACCAGCCATTCTGAACTCAGAACCTGTTCCACTTAATGCCGGCCTGTTCTCTCAGAATTCCTTAATGGGCCTCGTCAATATTTGAAACGATGCTACAAGGCCCAGGACATGTGTAAAGCTGTTTGCACAACAAGAACTCCTCCCTGAGCCAATCTTCTGGGATTTGTTAGGGGCGCTTTGCCCAAGCTGGGCTGTTAAATCAACCAGAAGTCAGGCTTCCCCACATGTTGTGGAATAAAATGCCCAAAGCACGGGCGCTGGAGGAAACAGATGTGGATTCTAACACCAGATTCGCCCCTAACCGGGGAGATGGCCATGGTATTCACGTCTCTGGCCTCAGCTTCCTTCTCTGGACCGCAGGAATTATTGTGGTACAGAGATCTGTGATGTGAAATGCGGGAGGACCGGAGTGGGGAACCAAGATGACTTTCTTTGCTGTTTCACTCACCTGCACGTCTGCAGCATTGCACAGCGCTGAAAGGCCTTTGCTAATCAGTTTTGGCTGCAGGTCATCTTCAGAGTCTTCCTTCTTTTCTGTTTAATTGGCAGGGCCCCCATCTGAAAATAAAAGACAGTAGGATAGGATTAATGGAAGCAGCAGAAGTAATGCAGAACCTAGAGGTGGTATTCCTGCCAAGTGGGGGTTCGCTTCCCTGAACTTACCATGGGAATCAAGTCACAACAAAGGAGACAGACAGCGTGGTCTTGTGGTGAGGACCACAAAGTCCAGAGACCAGGCTTTAATTCTGACTCTAACACTTGACTGTCAGAGTGATCTCTGTGGTCGAGCATTTTAACTGCTGAATTCTTGGGGAATGATACTTTGTTTTAAAGATGAAATATTACCTTCCCCTCGACCCCCCTGTGTTTTCTCTTTTTTGGCTGTGCCACCAATATCTTAGTTCTCCAGCCAGGGATTGAAACCACGCCCCACTGCATTGGAAGCACAAAATCTTAACCACTGGACCACCAGGGAAGTCCGCCTGTGGGATGATCTTAGCATCTGCCTCTTAGGGTTCAAGCTGATGTGGGTGAAGTGTTTGTATAGGCCTGACATGTTGTACAAAGTCAATAAACAATGGACAGATGGCTAGTAGAGGAAACAAAAGAGAGACAGAAATGAGGTGAGCTCCCTCCCACCTCAGGTGTTCCCTGAACTGTCCCAGTTTGGAAACCGCAAGGTCTCACCCCCTGGGAAACCGCAAGGTCTCACTCCCTGGGAACTCCCTTCGTCCTGGGAAAACTGAACGGTTGGCTTCCCCAGCAGGAATGGATAAGTCAATGCTTGAAGCACTCTCAACTCTGGGTTTAATTTGGCCACAGCTATTGATGATTTAATAACAGCTGGCTGATTATAGAGGCTCCATCTAAAAGACTCTAATTCCCCAAGGCTAATTGCTGAGCGTTTGATTAACCCAGTGGCTCTCATTAGAATCACCTGAAGAGCTTTCTAAACATACAAATGCCTTGGCCTCATCCCAGACCAGTCTTCCTCCAGCTCACCGCTATTGACATACTGGGCTGAATAAGTCTTTGTGGTCGGGGGCTGTCGTGTCCATTGAGGGATGTTGAGCAGCAACCTTGGACTCTACTCTGAAGATGCCAGCAGAAATGCTACCTCCTGGTTAGAATCAGCCCAAGTTGAGAACTAATGTCCCAGACTAATTCAAGAAGTTGGGGGCAAGGTAGGAACTGAACCTTGGTATTTCATATTAAATTCCTGCCCATAGCTGACTTTAGCCATTTCCCCGGGGCCAAACTCCTTGTTGAGCTAGTGGTAAAGAACCCACTGCCAGTTCAGGACACATAAGAGATGTGGGTTTGATCCCTGGATTGGGAAGATCCTCTGGAGAAGGCAATGACCACCCCCTCCAGTATTATTGCCTGGGAAATCCCATGGACAGAGAAGTCTGGTGGGCTATGGGTCCATGGGGTTGCAAAAGAGCTGGACACAACTTAGTGACTAAACAACAACAGTAGGCATATGATTTTATTAACTTGATCCGACACCCTGATGCAGGAATTCCTATGATTCCCCCTTCAGAGGACAAGAAAACGGAGGTCTGAAGAGGGAAAACAATTTGCAAGTGGAGATGACAGGACTCAAAATCAGGGTTGTGGAGAGTGGGGGTACAGCATTCTATGGAGAAAAAGATGGAAGTTTCAATATTTAAGTTTTCTGGCTGACAACACGAGAGGCGCTCCAGGTTTTGCAGGATTCCAGTCATTCCAAAATGACTTAGATCTGAGTGGAAGTGGCCAGCAATTAAATCCTTGGCATTTGGATTACTCCAAACACTCATGTAGGCAAACATTTTTTCCTTCTTTTAGATGCAATCTGGATCAGCCAGCGGGAAACCAGACAGTGAGGTGTGGGACCCACAAGGTCTTCTGCCCTGACTTATCAGAGCTGCGCCCTCCCTCTGCTACCTTCTTCAACCCGGAACCTCCTTCTTCAACCCGGAAGTGTTCAGCCCAGCCCTTGCCCTCGCAGGAAGTGTCTACGGGTCTTGGAGCTGAGACAGGAAGTGACTCGGTGAGGTTAGTGTTTCTCAGATTTCCTTCAGGGTGAAGGGTAGTCACAACGTAATTGTGAAAAGCAATTACAGGGTTCACAGTAGTCCAAATGGAGAGTGAGTTTTCTGACTGCCAGGAGGGAAAACATTTTAGGATTGGTTTCCTAAGAGGAATCCATCACTTTGATTTTAGCCGTGGTGGTGAACACAACGTTTGGTCTAATTTTAGAAACGTTCTGAGACAGGAATAGGTTGTTCCCTGTCTTTGTCAGACAGTAACTTAACGTTTTCTGAGTCTAGGATGGATACTGGCTAAAAACTTATGTTCAAAGACAGTTCTGTTTCTTTAGAATCACATCAGAAATTTCTAATGTAATGACAGTGATTCTTAACCCAAGTGGAAATGTGTATTGGTTGAAATATCTGTTATAACCATTAAACTTGGGTGAGAGAGAAGAGTGTAGTTAAGAGGAGCCAGGTCTCACGTGCATCACAGAAGACCTCAGAAGATGAGATGAAGTTCATTAGTAGAGGAAGCTGGAAAGTTGGGAAGGCAGGAACAACACTTGCAAATCCATGGGGCCATGAGGAGCCCAGTTGTACTGGGGATCAGGGCAAATTTCAGTGGCAGGAGCTGGGAGTATATGAAATGGGGAGGTCAAGAGATGCAGCTAGTTGGGGAAGGTCTGAGAATTCTTACCCTGCAGTCTGCTTTTCCTCGGACACTCAGCAGAAGCAAGCTTTTACCCCGATCCCTACCACACCTCTGACAATTGGCTTGGAGGCCTGGCTTCCTGTCCTCCATCATCACTGACCTCCTTTTAGGATTGTAGACATCTCCACCACCCTGTGGACTCCTGACTATGTCAGGTTATATGGAAAAAGGGAATTAAGGTTGCATATGGAATTAAGCCTGCAAATCTACTGACCTTGAAATGGAGAGATCATCATGGATTCTGTGAGTGGGCCCAGTATGAGCATCAGTTCAGTTCAGTTCAGTTCAGTCGCTCAGTCGTGTCCGACTCTTTGCAACCCCATGAATCGCAGCACGCCAGGCCTCCCTGTCCATCACCAACTCTTGGAGTTCACTCAGACTCACGTCCATCGAGTCAGTGATGCCATCCAGCCATCTCATCCTCGGTCGTCCCCTTCTCCTCCTGCCCCCAATCCCTCCCAGCATCAGAATCTTTTCCATTGAGTCAACTCTTCGCATGAGGTGGCCAAAGTACTGGAGTTTCAGCTTTAGCATCATTCCCTCCAAAGAAATCCCAGGGCTGATCTCCTTCAATATGAGCATAGGAGTTCCTAAAAGTGGAAGAGAGAGAACTAGAGAGATGGCAGCACAAGGAGGAATTGGCCCAGCATTTCTGGCTTTGTAGATGGAGGAAGGGGCTTTGAGTTTAGGAATGAGGCAGCCTCTAGAAAGAAGCTTTAAAAGGTAGGGAAACTGGTTCTCCCTTACAGTCTCCAGGTGGAACACAGCCCCAGTGAGTAGCCTAGTGAGACCCATTTTGGGCTTCCGATCCCCAGAACTGTAATAAAGTAAGTCTATGTTGTTTGAAGCCATGGTGTATGTGGTTATTCATCACAGCAACAGTAGAAAACTCATCCTGACCCCCATTTCTTCATCTGAGAAATGAGTTTAATAATCATGCCTCATTGTGTATTGAATATTGAGTTAATGGACATCAAACATTTAGCACAGATCAGGGCCCACAATATGTGTTCTTTTCTAGTGAGGCTGTAGGTGGATGGAGTTCAGGTCTACTAGCTTAGATGTGTTTGGCTGCTCCAGTGAGGGACTGGAGGAAAGGATCTTGGACTATGGATTGGGAGGACTGTGCACAAGTCATGGCTCTGTCTCTCACTAATAGACAGATGATCTCAGACTTGTTCTTACTGTGATCCAGGTCTCAGTTTTCCAGTCTGTGTGATGGGTGTGGGGGGAGATGGCCCATAAGCATCCTTCCAGCTGTGACCTTCTTATGAGGATTCATATTGTTGGGGGTGGGTAGGGGGATTTTGTAGCTCACTTGAAGCCCTTAGTTTGGTTTTCTGAGAAAGTGCACCTCCCATCATGTTCTTGAGACCTTAGGGTTGATGGTGGTCACCCCAATGCACTCGCTTCTCCCTGCATCATGAATAGGGCCTAGGGTCAGGGGAGCATCCTGAGACCACAGGCCAAGTTGACTGGTCTCTGCTAGTGTCCAGTCCATGTCCTCAGGCACATCAATTCCTCCCCAAACTCACAAAGCAAACCAACAGTTAAACACGTAATATCACTTTGTCCCCTCAGCCAAGTCGATTCCTGAGGTCTCCTGGTGCAGTTGAGCTGAGATGGGTTTCAGTGGTGGCTGGGCTACTTGCTTGTGAGCAAATTGCTCAACTCCCATGAGCCTTAGTTTATCCAACTGGCAAATGGGGATAATAATAAGCAACATTAGACTAAAGTAGATTCAACCTCATAAAGTCATTGTGATAACCAGTATATTAATTCAGGTAAAGCAGTATGATAATTGCTATGACCCGCAGGAGGCAGGGGTAGTGTTAACCCTTCTAGTGGGGGATGATGATTGTAGAAGGTTATACCTAAGCTGAACTTTAAATGGCAACAAGGTATGTGAAAAGCTTAGTACAATACCTGAGGTGGATTATATGCTTATAACGGAAAAGGAAGAGAATAAGAAATGAGGTTGCTGGGGGATCCAGTACTCCCCCGAGGCTCCCTGAGTCTGATCCACCTTAGTCCTGAGGCTTCTCCTCTTCCTGCCTCTCCCTCTTGCCCCATCGCTGCACCCATGCTTGGTCCTGGCCCTGAGCCCTGAATCCTACTGCAGGGGCACCCAGAAGGCACAGGCACAACAGGAGAGGGAGAGAGGCAGAGCTGGAGAGAGGGGCTTGAAGAAGATTGATGCTGGCATTGTCGTCATGGCAACGACAGGATGGGCTTGAGGCCCCACTGCCGGGAGCAGCTCCTCCAGCTCCTCCTGGATTCCAGAGCCTTTGAAGGAAGGCAAGAGGCTCAGGTGGGGGTCCTGAGAACACAGGTGGGGTCTCAGGGTGACAGCCAGGGAGAAGGAGGCTCTGGGACCTGCCAAATCAATGGGCTCTTAGAGAAGACCTGTCCAAATCTCTGAATTGAAAGATGAGGAAACTGAGTATTAAGGAGGAAAGTGGTGAGGACAATGTTTTCTAAGCACATAGTAGGTAACTGGTACTTTCTCCTCACTTCTAATGACGTGTCTCTCTTTGCCGCCTGACTGTGATTTGGGAGGGCAGGGGAGCATCTTGGTTATGGGTTAGGTGTCAGAGAGACCTGGTTTCAAATTCTTGCTTGGCCACTTACCCAGTGGGTGGTGGTGCTGTTATTTCCCCTGAGTCTCAGTTTCCTCATCTACAAAATGGATGGAGTTTATGATTTATAATATTGTCTGCCTCATAGAGTGGTTGAACTTTTTGAATGACATAACTAATATAAAATGCTTCATATGGTGCTTGGTAAAGCATAAATGCTCAATAAATATCCCTATAATAATAATATTATAAGGTTAGCCAGCAAGAAGCAGCTTCACATTTTGCTGGCTGGAAAAAAATATCCACTATATTTGTGTAGCATCATGAGAGGTGGGATCTACTTTACTTCTTGAACCATCTGGTTTTGCATCTTTGCCTGCCTTACATTTATAGCTATACTTTTCTGTCTCTTGGAGAACAGAGCTCTATTTGCTAGGGAAAGCCCATAGGTCAGTAGTCAGGAGATATAGGTTAATAATAAATAATAGTTCTCATTTATTGGGAGCTTACTATGTGCCAGGCTCCTTGCTAAATGTTTGGCATGAATTCTTCACAATGATTCTTTGTTAGGTGCTCTTATTATTCCATTTTAGAAAAGAGGAAGCTGAGGCTCAGAGAGGTTACATCTATCACCCAAAGTCACAGAGCTGGTAAGTGGCAGAGATGGGACCTCTGCCACAGGTGTGTGCTTATTCTTGAGAATGAAAGGGCAGTAAGGACTGATGCCGCTGACCTTGGTCCTGAAACCTTAGTGGCCTACGGGGCTGAGCTATTCCTTAGAATTCCTGTTCATCAGTGCCCCCGTCCTGCCTCTGCTAGAAATCTGACAGGTAAGAGAGGACGCCTTGGGGAAAGAACATAGAAAGGAAAGAACACAAGAAGTCGGTGAGAGAGAGAATCAGGGCCTTTTGCAAGGAGATATTTCATGAAAGGTTGCTGAGGAGAAATAAAAGTGACCTGATTGTATATATATGTGTGTGTGTTCATCTCTCTCTCTCTCTCTATATATATATATAGGAAGACAACATTGCTGGGGGAAGTGCTTTTTGAGACAGCTGATCTTCACCCTGCTTGCCACATTAGTGGTTAGCAGCCTATTTTCTGTCCCTCACAAGCAGGGTCTCTGTATTCTTGCCTCATAGAATAGTGAAAAGTCCATGTGTGACGCCTGGCACACCTGGGTGCACTCTCTTTAGCCCTTCTCCTGGTTTTATCAGTAAGTATCCTCTGCCTACATTTTCTCTGGCCACGCTGCATCCTGGCCAGCAATTACCCACCCAGAACATGGATTTCCTGGGAAGAATTTCTGCAGCCCAGCCACCCAAGTTCATCTGTAATGCGGGCTTTCGCTGCCGTAAAGCTCCAAGCTGCTCGGCAGAATTTGGAACCATGTTTCCCTGCTTTAAAAAGTGCCTCGAGTGAGGATTGTGTTCAGTGGTGGCATGTAAATGCCTCTTTCAAGAAGGGAAATTGCTTTGAAGTTACTATTTCCCTGGCTTTGATAATAATCTGCTTAATGTCTTGTGTCAAACTAATTACAGCATAATTACCTTTTTTAATAACAGGTACTTTTAATTGGTGCAGGGTTAAACAATTCTGTTGTAAAAATCAGTTGTTTTACATTCATGGCTATAGTTTACAAAGAACTGGGACAACCTTGTAATATTAAACACTCCACAGAGCTGGGATGGGGTGTGGATGAGAAGGCTGCCATGCCTCCTCTCCTTGACTTTGGACCGCCTTTCTTGTGATGCTTCACCTGCTCACGGACAGAACTTCTTATGCCAAACTCTTAGAAAAAGAGAGGAAGGATGCTTAGGGCTACGTGTGTTCACACTCTTCATCCTGCTTCCTTCTTATCTGTACACATGCAAGAGCATGTCAAAGAAGTGCTGTTGCCTCCATTAAATACATGGCTCACCCGAGGCGCAGACAGGTTAGGAACCTGCTGCAGGTCACAATGTCAAGTGGACGAATTCAGACTCTGAACTCATGCCCTTTGTCTCCAAATCCAGAGTTTTTGAAGGGTAGTATGATTGAGTGGTTAAGAGCTTGGGATGAGTCTGGAATCTAAAATATCCAGGCTCAATCCTAGCTCTATAACATAATTACCGAGTGACCTTGGATGACTCCTTACCCTCTCCAGGCCTGTTTCCTCATCAGTAAGCATGTGTGTGTGTGTGTGCTCAGTCGCTCAGTTGTGTCCAGCTCTTTGCAACCTCATGGACTGCAGCCTGCCTGCCAGGCCCCTCTGTCCATGGAATTTCTCAGGCCAGAATACTGTCATGGGTTGCCATTTCCTGCTCCAGGGGATCTTTCTGGCCCAGGGACTGAACTCATGTCTCTTGTGTCTCCTGCATTGGCAGGTGGATTTATTACCACCACACCACCTGGGAAGCCCCCATCAGTAAGAATAAGAAGTGATAATAGTATCCAGCTCATGGGACTGATAAGATAATATAAAACAACATAGGCGATGTGTCTAACACAGTAGGTACTCATACGGTGGTAATTCCTCCGATTCCCCTCTGAGCATTGCTACAATTGTGCTTTTCTTCTTCTGGATTCTTTCCTTATTAAAAAAAAAAAGCTCTTGAGTACCCCCATGGATGTATTTCCTCACGTCTTGGCTGAAAAAAAAAAGTGCACACACTCATCTCATTACTGCAGCTTTTTGCATTTCATTAAAAAACCTGACAGGCCATTTCATAATAATTTATTAGCACAGAGTCGATTTTTATTAATTACAATCATTAATTTATCAGTGTTCCCGTCATCCGAAGTTTGGTCAGAAATGAAAGGCGAGAAGTGCAGAGAGAAAAATGGGTGAAATGGAAGTTGGGGGGATCAGGGTCCAGTGGCACGGGGGTGGGGATGGAAGGGCCTCATTGGGTTGGTGGGCCCGATGGAGCAGGAGGCACCATCTTGGATGCAGAGCCTGGGGGAGGGGCAGTGTCCTTCACTGGTGACCATGGGTCTGACCGTTGAGTGATGCTTTCTTTCTTAATGCGGAAACAAAAGAAGTGTAAGGTTGATACACACAGGGCCTCACAGACATCAGGAGCAAAATCCTCCAAGCTCTGTCTCTGTGTCGCCCTTCACCTTCACCCCTCACCGCTCTCCCCCTTGCTCACTCCACTTGGATAGTCGTTGTTCCAGCTGATACTTACCTCTCCTTCTGGTTGTCAGCTTCTCGAAGGCACCAACCTCGTCTTGGCCGTCAGTCGAATTTCCAGATCCTACTAGAGAATTCAACGGATTCCTGTTAATGGATCATCTACCCACCCTCTGCCCATTTTATGGATGCAGAAGCTGAAGCCCAGAGAGGACGCCTGACCTGCTTTAGGTCACACAGTACCCTGACAGCTGAGTCAGACACAGGAATTCAACCTGCTGGACCTTTGACCAGTGGCCTGTCCCTTTCTTACATGTCCCCCCTTTTTGTGTGTTGGCTTTTCCCTCCATCTCAGCCCTTGGGGTGTCTCTTCTTTTCATCCGAAAACGTACAATGAAAAGCCAAAGTATGGATTGCGAATAAAGGTGAGGCTATTCCCTCTGAGAGGCACAGGGTGGGTTTCCTTCTGGGTCCTCATCTTCCTTCACTGAACCTCATTTCTGGCACCTACATTCTGGCTTGTTCTTCTCTGGGCAGGGAGCCCTTCTAATGGCTGCAGTAGAATCACTGTAGAATCACTGAAAAGTGAGCCGTGGAAACACTCAGGTACTGGGGTCCACCCTGGAGCTGTGTGATCCACGGGCTGATGTCTGAAGGGTGGGAGTCACTGCTCTTGGTGGGTCCTTAGGCAAGGGGTCCAATATTACTTAGCACAGTTCCTGGCATTTTGTAGGCTCTCAGCAAATAGCAGTGGACACAGTGCAGCATATTCAGTGAGCCCAAGGTCGCACAGAGCTGTAAGACTCTGTCCTTTGGGGCAGAGAGAGAGGAAAGGAAGAGGCCCACCATTACCTCCATGTCAGGAGTCGGGACCAACACCTGTGCTTTATCAGCAGGTGGGGCGACAGCACACTCTGTGCGTCAGAACAGCATCTGCATATCCTGCTCTCGGCCACGCTCCTGTCTCATGTCTGCTTGGGGCTGGTGTAGAGCCATGCCTCACATGTGTTACCTACTCTGGAGAAGTGGGTTTGGGTCCAACCTGAGATGCATAAATCTGCCCAGTTCTGAATGGTGAGGAAAGTGAGGATTCAAGTATCTATATTAAATGACATCAATGTTAGATATAGAAACTCTGGGACATAGTGAAGGACAGGGAAGCCTGGTGGGCTGTAGGTCTTGTGGTTGCAGAGAGTTGGACACGACTTGGTGCCTCTTCCCTGGTGGCTCAGCTGGTAAAGAGTCTGCCTGTAGTGCGGGAGACCTGGGTTCCATCCCTGGGTCGGGAAGATCCCCTGGAGAAGGAAATGGCAAGTCACTCCAGTATTCTTGCCTGGAGAATCCCATGGATGGAGGAGCCTGGTGGGCTACAGTCCACAGGCTCACAAAGAGTTGGACACGACTGAGTGACTTTTTTTTCCTTTTTTGTAGTGACTGAACAACAACAGCATTCTACAGCTGATCTCTCATTTTTTAACACAGTGCCTGGGAACTTAACATGTGGATACCACAATTATTTGGGCAGTGGGGGCCTAGGTGCACAGAACTGCGTAGACCCTCTCTTCAAGGACTCTTGTTTTAAATTGCCCACCCCTGTCCTCCACCTGGATGCCCCTCCTCTTGACCGCGTTGGCACGCATTCCTAGCTTTCATGACCTCCAGCCCACAGTCTGGCCGTTCATACATACTTGCGTCTTTGGAAAATGCATGGTGTGTGTAACTTCGTAAATTGCAGAATTGATTGGGTTCTCTTTCTGGGTTTTATTCTTTCTCAACATCATTTAAATTTTTATTTGTTTATTTATTTATGGCTGTGCTGGGTCTTTGTTGCTGCACGCGGGCTTTCTCTAGTTGTGGAGACTGGGGGCCACTCTCTGTTGTGGTGCCCGGGCTGCTCATTGTGGTGACTTCCTCTTGTTGGGGAACGTGGTCTCTAGGGCGCACGGGCTCAGGAGTTGTGGCGCATGGGTTGCTCTGTGACATGTGAATCTTCCCAGACCAGGGGTCAAACCCGTGTCTCCTGCAAGGGCAGGCAGATTATTAACCACTGGACCACCAGGGAAGTCCTCAGCATCATTTCTGAGATCTGCTGCTGCTGCTGCATTCAGGTCTGACTTCTTTTTTCCCGACAGTTGTAGAGTATTTCCCATTTCTCAGTTTGCCTCCCACCACATGTTGACTCCCCTGCTTCTCCAGGGAAGGAGTACGGCCACCTTGTGTCAGTATAATGCCATGAATACCCTTGTGCGTATCTTCCTGTGGCCCCGACTGAGGATGTCTTCCGGCTCTGTCATCAACGATGGCTTTGCTGAGCTCTTGAGTGTCTGCACATTTAATTCCGCCAAGTGTGGCCAGACTGTTCTCAGATGGCTGCGTCCTTCACACTCTCTCCAGCTGTGAGTGAGAATGGCTCTTTCACCACATTTTTGCCAAGACACAATACCATCTTTCCCTTTGACTTTTGCCAGTCAAATGGGGATAATGTGGTACTTCATGGTTAATTTAATTTCCATGTCAGTCATCACTGGTAATCTTGAACATGTAATATACTTATTAGAATTTTTTTTCTCTTTCTGTGAGTTATTTATTAACGTATTTTGTCCATTTCACTATTGAATTTTTAAAGGTTTTTTTTTTTTTTTTCTGATTCATAGATCTCGGTGTTTCCTAGAGAGTTATCCTTTGCAAATATCTTGTTTCATTCCATTGGCCTTGTGCTAACTTCATCTATGGTGTTCTTGGGACAGATATCTTTAATTTTGATGTAATGAATTCCATCCTTTACCTATGTTATCATCTCTAATGTTGATATGTCTTCAAGAAATTCTACTCCCTCCTGTTGAAGGTCACAAAATATTCTCCTGTTATTTCCTTCTGTTTGCTTTCTGCTTTTTTGCTTTTTATGTCGAGGTATTTAATGCATTTAGATTTTATTTTTGTATATGGTGTGAGGTAGGAATCCACCTTGATTTTTCCCTCTTGAGTAGTTGAGTTGTCTCAATATCATACTCAATAATTCATCATTTCCCCACTGTCTGTGATTCTACCTGCCTTTCTATTATCTATCTATCCATCTAGTTTACTTTGCTCTCCATTTTGCTCCATTTGTCTTTTAAAAAATATACTATTAATATGGTTGTATCTATCTATCCACTTTATCTCTGCTCTCTATTTGCTCCATTTCTCTTTTAAAAAATATACTCTTAAAATGGTTGTAATCAACAGTGGCAAAAGCTAAGCATCTCAGTAGGGTTATAGGAAGTCGAGTTTGCAAAAGGACTTTAGAAATTACTTTGTCTGATCACGTCTATCACACATGGGCAATTAGGCTCAGAGGATGGGAGCTCCACATTCAAGGACACAGTCAGAAATAGATTTCTTGTGTCCTGACCCCCGCTCTCATTAGGCATTCCTGAATATTTGTTCCCTTTCGTGACTCCTGAGGGTGTTTGGATGCAAGCACCTTTTAGGGGCAAACATATTCCAAGCCTTAATGTTAAATTAAATACCAAATACCTTAACATTTGAAAAAATGACATTTATTATACTGAGTTGTAAACAGAGGAAAAATTACAATAGAATCCAGTGTAGGTCTTACATAAACGGCACCCATTCAGTGTAATGACTCTGAGAATGTCAGTGCTAACAAGCACATAATTGGCACCGGGGAGATAATTTTTGCCACCTTATGCAAAGGGGAAAACGTTCTGCATAATGATTTTACCTAGGAATATTCTTTATTCAACAGGCCCATTTACATAACCCTCCCAACTTCCTTGAGTTAACACAAAATGCTCTGGAGACATTGCCAAGTCTCTTCCAGAAGACGTCTGCTTCTTTTTCTTCTTTTTTTTTTTAACTTTCCTACTCCCCATCCCCAGCTTTACTGAGATATAATTGACATATGACACTGTGTTAAGTTTACGATGCCCGCTGCTTGAAATCAACTCCCCTCTCTCGAGCATGCGGGTGTTGTGTGCCAGGGCTGTGCTCCCTGCCTCAAGTGCGTGATTTGTATTTGCACTTAGAGTGTGCTGAAGTTGGACTTTTTTTTTCGAGAGCTGGATTCTTTTCTGTTCTGTTCTTCACGAGATTCCTGACATTAGCAAAGGGCCCCAGCTGCAGGAGGGGCTGACTGTTGTCGAATGAACATGTGAGTGAGCGCCTGTCATGACGATCCTAGGAGGTCGAGTTTTTGTCACTAGAAATTGAAATTGCTGGGTAAACTCGAAATGCCAGTCAGCGGCCAACTGGGATTTGAACACAGATCAGCCGGACCCCAGATATATTTATCTTACAAACATATTCCATCTTTCCCTCAGGGAGCACAGTGTCTAGTCTCATGCTGTCCAATATGCTAGCCACTAGCCACGTGTGGCTCTTTACATTTAAATTAAATAAAATTTAAAAATCCGCAGTGTTAGGTGCCATGCGCAGGCTACTGTAGTGGGTAGATCAGCAGTAAAGTATTTTCATCCTTGTAGGGAATTCTGCCAGACAATAGTGCGTTTATGTCTACTTGTTCTGAGTGTCAACTCTGTGTTGGGTTGTGTCTTAGATCTGTGCACAGCTCTGGTTTCAAGCAGATGTGGATTCAAATCCTCGCTCAGGACTTGACTTTATGTGTGAGCCTTAACCTCTCAGCAGCTGGGTTTTGTCTTCTGCAAAATGGAGATGATAGTAGGCCCTCAAAAGGGCATTGTGAAGGTAAAGGGTACAGATACGCAGAAAGCATTTAGTGTAGTCTCTTGTCTGTGAAGATTAGGCAAGGGTCCCCATTCCACGAGGAGGAAGCTGGCATTCTGAGGAGTGATGGAGCTTGTCAAGGCTCTCATGCCTTGAGCAGGCACCCTGGGATTTGAGCCAGTGTCTGCCTGGTGCCAAAGTTGTAGGAACTTTCTGTTACTGTGGACACCCATCTCTTGAAGCCCTGCTTCTTACAGGATGGGGAAGATTGCCGTGTCCAATAGTTAGAAGTAGTCCAGAGACTACAGGGAGTAGATTATGGATGAAACGTGTTCACGGCAGTGTTGTCCTCCTATACCCAAAGAAATCACCGTTCTGCACAAAAGTTTAAAGAACACATTTTGTTTAAAAAGAGAAAAATTTAACCAAACAAAAGACAGGTTTTCTTTCATATATGAAAAAATTAGTCCTGGTAAGGTGGGAAATGAGTGTCCTAGGATCACCTATCTGCTTAATCTAAGAACTAGAGTAAAATCTCAGATCTAAGAACCTCCAGCTCAAAGTCCCACATTTCTGTATTTCAGAGATGATTTACAAAGAACTAGATTTGGGACGGAGAAGGTGATGGCACCCCACTCCAGTACTCTTGGCTGGAAAATCCTATGGATAAAGGAGCCTGGTGGGCTGCAGTCCATGGGGTCGCTAAGAGTCAGACATGACTGAGCGACTTCACTTTGACTTTTCACTTTCATGCATTGGAGAAGGAAATGGCAACCCACTCCAGTGTTCTTGCCTGGAGAATCCCAGGGACGGGGGAGCCTGGTGGGCTGCCATCTATGGGGTCGCACAGAGTTGGACGCGACTGAAGCGACTTAGCCGCAACAGCAGCAGCAGATTTGGGAAGCTTCCCTTATTGATCAGGGCTCTTTAAGTAACAAATGCCAGGAATCCAAATGAAATTGTACTCATCTAGAAAAGGAATGTGTTGGTTTATATGAAAGGAATGAAAGGGGCACCAGATTCAGGTATGGCTGGTTCCAGCTGCTCAAGTGATATCAAGAATATTTGTGTTTTCCTCTCTTTGGCTTGGCTGTTCTCTGAGTTGACTCCATTTTTGGGGAAAGGATTTCTCTCTGGGGTGGTAAGATGACCAGCAGTGCCTGCAACTCCATCTATTTTTTGCCCCAACCCATTCCCAGAAAGTGTTCCCTTTAAGTTGCAGCAAAAGTCAAAGGACTGGCTCTCATTCGGTGGATTGAGTCACGTGCCCATTCCTAAGCCAACCAGGGAGAGGGATTTGTGCAACTAGAGCCCCAAGGACTGAGACTGGAGGAAGGGCGAGTGCCTAAAGGGGTATAAGCACCTTGTTCCCAGAGGCCAGGGGAGTGGATGTTAGTCAAGAATAACAGATGTTTGCCGTGCATTGCCCAGGTCAGGGCTCACAATTTCCCTGTCCACTCGTCTGGCATCTGAATTGCCACCGTGTGGTCTTCATCAAAACAGGAGTATAAAGAGTAATAAAAGGGGAGCATTTAATTCTTTGCACCCAAGACTAGGGTAGTTTGAGCTCAGTGAGCTCTGGATACGGAGAGAGGTGCCATCAAAAGGGCCGTTGACACCAATAGCGATGAAGTCACATCAGCCATGAAGTCACCTCAGCCGTGCTCAAGGTTGACTCGGCTTATAGATGAAATTTCAGTTTGCTCAGCAGGAATCAGGAGCTGCCTTTGGAAGATGTGAACAACTGGGAAGGCTCCTGGGAGTTGGTGATGACTGAGCTGGGCTTTGATTTATCAGTGGGATTAGCATGGACCAAGGAGAATTCAACTGAAAAGAATGTTCATCTTGAGACTATGTGGATCATCTTAGAGAGATGCAGAGTGAAAAGATCCCTCCTCTCTCTTACCTTCCTTTCATCCTTCCGTCTAGGACTGTGGTTCATCCACTTGGCACCTCTGTGCAAATGAGTGAAGGGCTCCTCCTCCCGATACAGCCTACTTCTGCCCAAGATAAACAGCTTCGAGCTACACTGTAAATTGGATTTCAGGCCCTACCTGTCCCATTGGCTGAGCATCCTTGAACAAGCAGTGACTCAAACAATTGTCCCCAGGGGTCTTCTTCCTTCTGCCGCCCTTTCCATTCTTCCTTCCATCTCTCTACCCCCCAGCCCTGGTTCTTATTATGCATGTCATGCAGACCTGGCCACTCTCGTTTTTGGGCTTCACGCCACCTCTCCCCTCTTTTATCCTGAACCATCTCACCAGTCACTGTCATTGCAGGGAACCCTTGACCCCTTCACCTTCGTCTGGGAGCCCCCACCTCTGAGGCCACCGGAGGACCCCTCTGTTGACTGCATCCACCTCCAATTCCTCCCTAGCTGAAGGGCTTTAACTCACAGGCCAAGGCTCCCCTTTTGACAGGCTTGATTTGGCTCCCTGCATATCTGGGCCTCCCATCTGGCCCCCGCACATCGGCTGTGCGGGTTGCTTTATGGATATAATAAATATTACTTCCTTAATATGATTTTGCTTAGGTTCCCAGTGACTCACTCAAGCAAATCTTCCATTTAACACATGACTTTCTCTTCAGAGGGAGCAGAGAAAATATTGTTATTGGAAGAAGCACAGCCGTGAGGGGTTTGGCAGGGGAGTATGTCCACATAAGCTCAAAGTTTGCCGCTGCCTACAGGTCTGGCGAGACCTCAGCATTCCAAGGAGCTGCATTCAATTGTGGACTGGAAGATTTCAAGAAATATCAATCCATGCTCAGTGGGGGTAGCCAGAAAAGCACTTCAAATGTCATCCTGCCCAGTGCTGTCTTGGGTCTCACCTCCGCTGCTTGGGGCATGGAATGGGACCAATTCTATTACATCATTCATCTGGATGGGGGAGAGGACCTAACTTACCATCTACAGGCAGTTTATCAGAGGCATGCAGACAGCCTTGCAATACAAATTGTTCACGTTACAATTGGAAGGTAGTTTTATCTTATTTGGGGCTAAAAGTGAGTGAATGGGTCTGTCAAACTGTAGAACAGCATACTGTGTTAGCGACACCTACTGGTGGAGTGGGATATAGCAACCTAGCTCTACCTGTTTTACTACGGCCGCGAGGCAAAAGAAATCTACACTTAATTGTCTGCAGAAGACTCTTGAGAGTCCCCTGGACTGCATGGAGATCAAACCAGTCAGTCCTAAACGAAATCAACTCAGAATATTCATTGGAAGGACTGGTGCTGAAGCTGAAGCTCCAATACTTTGGCCACCCGATGCTAAGAGCTGACTCATTGGAAAAGACCCTGGTGCTGGGAAGGATTGAAGGCAAAAGAAAAAGGGGGTGTCAGAGGAAGAGATGGTTAGATGGCATCATTGATTCAATGAACATGCATTTGAAGATAGTGGAGGACAGAGGAGCCTGGTGGGCTACCCAGGGTTGCAAAGAGTCAGACATGACTTAGCGGCTGAACAACAAGCAACATGCATCACTCACTCACTTTAGTAGTGAAAGTGGAAGTCACTCAGTTGTGTCCGACTCTTTGTGACCTCATGGACTATACAGTCCATGGAATTCTCCAGGCCAGAATACTGGAGCCTTTCCCTTCTCCAGGGGATCTTCCCAACCCAGGGATTGAACCCAGGTCTTCTGCATTGCGGACAGATTCTTTACCAGCTGAGCCACAAGGGAAGCCCAAGAATACTGGAGTGGGCAGCCTATCCCCTCTCTAGCAGATCTTCCCAACTCAGGAATCGAACCGGGGTCTCCTGCATTGCAGGCAGATTCTTTACCAACTGAGCTATGAGGGAAGCCCCACTTACTTCAGTAAATACTAAATCATCATCGTTTCCCTTTAAAGCCATGCTTATTGAGGTATGACTTATCTGTAGAACAATTTACCCTTCTAAAAGTGTGCAGTTTGTTGAACCTTGACAGATGTATAACGTAGTATAACTGCCAACACTATCAAGATATAGACTGTTTTTCTCGCCTGTCCCCCAAATTCTCTCGTAGCATGGTCAATTCCCTGCTCCCAGACTCAGCTCCCAGACAGGACCGATTAGATGACCAGCCCCGTGGTTTTGTCTATTCCAGAGCATCATACACTGGGACCACACCGTATGTAGCCTTGTGTCGTTAGCTTGTTCTACTTCTTGTAATGCTTTTGTGATGTTTCCGCATTATTGTCTGTATCAGTAAATAGTTCACTCTTTTTTATTGCTGAGTAGTGTTCCATTGTACAGATACATCATAGTTTGTTTATCCATTCTTCTGTGGACATTGCAATTATCTTTTGGGTGGATACATTATGCCCACTTTAAGGAGAAGAAAACCGAGACTCAAAGAGGTAAAGAGTGAATGTCACTCAGCTAAAAAGGGTCTGGGACACATGTACACCCATGGCTGATTCGTGTCAATGTATGGTGAAAACCACCACACTATTATAAGATAATTAGCCTCCAATTAAAATAAATAAATAAATTAAAAAAATTTTTTTTAAAAAGGGTCTATCCCAGACCTGATCCCAAATTCTGGGTGTAGTTATAATGCTTATATTTACTCTCTTCCTCTTTAGCCGAATGACTTCACTGATCAAGAAAGGCCTGCTTCCATAAACTTCTTTTCCTCCTCCCCCTCATTTTTCAGTAAATGTTTGATAAATAAATAGGTAAGGACCACCAGGACTGGCAAGAGATCTGACTTCAGCTGTGTTGCCAGGAGTGAACTAGCCACCTTCAGCAGAGGCATGCAAATCTTTGCAGAAAGATGCCTGGTTGCAGGATTCTCACCTTGGAATGGGAGGTTAAGTTGCATAGACTCTAATGTCCCTTCCTTCCTGAATTTCTCGTTAGAGGCAGGCTTCCCTTGTGGCTCAGCTGGTAAAGAATCTGCCTGCAACACGGGAGACCTGGGTTCGATCCCTAGGTTGGGAAGATCCCCTGGAGAAGGGAAAGGCTACCCACTCCGGTATTCTGGCCTAGGGAATTCCATGGACTGGATAGTCCACAGAGTCGCAAAGAGCTGGACACGACTGAGTGACTTTCACTTTCACTTCACTTCATTTGAGGTGGAGAAAAACCTCAGCTCAAATTCTGTTCTGCTGTGTAATACTGATATCCTCAACTTTCCCATCTGCAGAATGGACTTCACCCTCCCTCTGAGTCAGGGAGAGGATCCTTGGAGGTGACATGTCGAGGCTCCCCCACAGCACGAAGTGCCCTGCTGACTCTCACCCCACATCCTCCCCACTGAGCCGGGTAAGGGCAGAGTTCTGCCCACTTGTGGTTTCTCTGTGAGAGTGGGTTTTTCTTCCGCGAAGTAGGAAATGTGCCCTCGGTTTCCTGGGAATTTGGAAGGTGTTAGGAATCCATTCACAGGCCCTGCCTTTCTCCCACATATGCCTCCACCTGGCAGATGAACTAGGGATCAAAGTGCTGTGCATTAATTCTGCCAAGGCGTTTACATTGGCTGGGGGCCGTATTTCACGGCAGAGAATGGCTCCATTCCTGTCTTATCACAACCACCTGGGCCTGTCAGTATGGTGCTGCCTGCCTAATCCCTCTCCCCAGGCCACACACTCCTCCCCAAATCCCCCTCCTGAGCTGGCTCTCAGGTTCCATCCAGCTTGCCAGGAAAGAGCCCTGTTGGTCCAGGACCAGCGGAGCAGTGGGGGCTGCCTTGCATGTCCCCTGACTCCTGCCTTCCTGCCAAGCCTTGTGGGAGGCTGCAGCTGCCCTTGTTTCTGGCCACCACGCCCCACCTAGACTGTTGTCCCATGAGGACGAACGAAAGGGGAAGCCAAAGCTTGGGGAGAGGACAGGATTGCTTAGGGCAACAGAGCGACCAGGTAACAGTTTCCTTGCAATTGAAATCGTCCTCCACGCAGCACTTTCTGCCGAGTCTTACCGATAT
The DNA here is from genome assembly GCF_019923935.1 of Bubalus bubalis. Taxonomy (NCBI): domain Eukaryota; kingdom Metazoa; phylum Chordata; class Mammalia; order Artiodactyla; family Bovidae; genus Bubalus; species Bubalus bubalis. The sequence continues at coordinate 6,135,656 of NC_059173.1, read as the reverse complement.
GCATTGAGAGAGACCCTAGACAAATCCCCATTTCTGAGGTGAAGACCCTGATGCCCAGAGAGGTTAAGCCAACTGCCCAGTGTCACACAGCGGGTACCTCTTGAAGCTGGGAGTTATACCCTGGTAAACGGCCCCAGGGTGTGCGCTTTCAGCAGGCACACTGTGCTGCATTTGAACAGTCAGTCTGTGCAGGACGCTCCAGTCGGCACTGCATCTCAGACTGAGACTGAGCTTGCCCTCAGGAGACTACCAAAAAGCTGGGTTAATGTATCAGTGCAGGAAAGGCATTGCTAATAAAGCCCAGAGGCGATAATGCCTGGGACAAATAGGACATCATTTGATTTGACCTTTGGCTTCCTTTGCTCTGTGTTCTTTGCCACCCCCCCCCACCCCCCCTCCCCTGATCTTTCCTTTTTCCCCTCTAATCTTTTCTTGTGCTCTGTTTAGCAGTTTCCTACTGCCCAGCCTAGAGCAGGAGTTTGATAATGGTTGTATTAATCCATCAAGGGAGGAATGGCAGTGTTGCAAAGAGAAGGAAGACACCGAGGAAGAGACGAGAGAGGAGCTGGCTCCAACCTCAGGGAAATCCTGGCAGTGCGTTGGTGGGCTGGGCTTTAGCTGGGTGTAGATGGAGAAACCAGGGCTGTGGGACAGAGGAGACTGTTCAAGACCAGCCTCCAGGTGGGCAGCGATACCTCTGCAGCTGCCCTGGCCTCGTGCTTCTTCTTTTGTCGAAATGAAACACTCCCCCCGGCCCCTGGCGTCCTAGGCTTGCTGTGAGGTTCTGATGAGGGAAGGGACAGCCTTAGAAAATGATGACCATGCTAAACCACAGCGGGTATGGATTCTGAAGACTCTAGTTCATGTCCTGAAGACATTGAAGGTTTCACAAGGTCTGTTTGGCCCACCCCAGACCCTGGGGCAGTAACTGCTGACTCCAAACGTCTGACTGTGAGTCCATGAATGACCAGAGCACCTTTGACTTTGGGTGATGTTTCTGCAAAACAGAGCCCAGCATGGCCTGGGGGACGAGAACCCTGATCTAAGGCTTTGGGAGATGTTGGTTCTATCTCAGGTTGGCTGGGCTCCACATGAGGCCTCACCTAAGCCATTCCTTTGCAGAACCCCCCCTTGGATCCTGCTGTGCCCGGAATGAAATCCAGGGTCCTTGCTGAGCCCTGCCACCTCTCTGGCCTATCTTCAGCCTCTCTCCCCTTCCTCCTGAAGCTCCATTCTGACTTCCTTTCTGTGCTTTCCCAGTTGCATATGTTCCCACTGCAGGACCCTTGCACCTGACTTCTCCCCTTCCTGGAACGCCCTTCCCAGATCTGCAGACAGCTCACTCCTTGGCTTGCCTAGGGCCCTGCTCCAAAGTCACCACAGTCCCATCCTTGACCCAACCAGGCATGCATCCCACTCTTCAGTTTTTGCACTTGTTCATTCCCTTGTTTACCTCGGTCTCCTTTTGAAGACGAGGACCACATCTGTCTCGTGCGCAGTGGTGCCCTCAGGGCCTAGAACGGTTGACACTTATTAACTATACGGTGGATTAATTAATTAATGTGGTTTCTCACTCTCTTGGCCTCGGGCTCCCCCACTCTGCAAAATCAGGGAGGGAGTCTTGGCATCTTGGAAGGGGTCCCTGTGCTCTGTCACCCATCACACCCCGAGGGAGGGTGTGTGGTGGGCAGTGATAGGCCTTGGGTGGCCCAGAGTCTCCTGACGAATGAGGCTGATGCCTGCGACGCGGCCGTTATTGATCTAAGCAGGTTGTCGGTGAAGGGGAAGTTGTAATTGCTGCTGTAGTTTCATTGTAACCACCAGCCCCGAAGGGAAATTAAACTTTGCAGCTAATGGGGCTATATGATCCTTCAACCTCTGATGTATTGAATCCAGTGTGGTCCCTGGAATACTGAGTGGCTGCTCAGAGCATCATTTTTAAGCAGAAGCTGCCTCAAAGCTGATGTTCTTTCTGGGCCTGGGGAGCGGGTGGAGTGGGAAGGTTCCCCCATTCTTCAGTTTCCCTAAGAGGCTTACACCATCTCTTAGAATCAAATCGTGAGGTGTTTGAGCTTGAAGGAACCTTAGGGCATCAACACCCACCTTTAACCTCACCTGCTCTAATTCGCCCTCAGACAGTAGCCAGACAAGCTCCTGCAGGCTTGATCTGACTCTATCACGTTCCTGCTTAAAAACCGTCATCATGGTCCCCATGCTTAGAACTTCACCACTCAGTGTGAATCAGCAGCTTCACCTGCCCCGGGGAGCTAGTTAGAAATGTAGATTTTTGGACCTTTTACCCCAGGACCTACTGTTTAAGGAATCTGATTCCTGTGCACAATAAAGTCTGAGAAGCACTGAACTACAGGATAAATTCTAAGCTAGTTTTCATGGCATATATGCAATTTTGATCTGAAGGTATTGCAGTATTAAGAATCCAGGGTCTGGGACTTCCCTGGTGGTCCAATGGCTAAGAATCTGCCTTTCAATGCAGGGAACATGGGGTCGATCCCTGGTCAGGGAATTAAGATCCCACGGGCCATGGAGCAAACTAAGCCCATGTGCCCCAACTCCTGAGCCTGCGGGCCACAGCTAGAGAGTTTGCGTGCCACAAAGAAAGATCCTACAAGCTGCAATGAAGATCGGAGACCCTGTGTGCTGCAACTCAGACCTGACACAGCCAGATAAATAAATAAATATTAAAAAAAAAAAAAGAAATCCAGGGTCTGGACTTACACAGACATTGGGTTAAATCATGACTTGGCCACCTACCAAGCTGTGGGCTTTATGCGCTTTCCTTCTCTGCTTTGATTCCTGCAAAGTTGTTGTGAAAAATCAAATACACTTTTACATGCAAAGTGCTTTTACATGTAGAGTGTATGGCATATGGTAGACACTCAACAAATCGCAAGTCCCTTCATCAGCTCTTAAAAAGCCTGCATATGGGCTCTTCATTCATACTAAAGTGTGAGTGACTGAAAAGTCAACTGATAGTCAACATGTTAAAGATTCTTACACAGGTTAATTGTGTGCAAAACTTTTCCATTTTTAGAAGGGAGTAGAGAGGGGATTAGGAGAAGGCAATGGCACCCCACTCCAGTACTCTTGCCTGGAAAATCCCATGGATGGAGGAACCTGGTAGGCTGCAGTCCATGGGGTCGCTAAGAGTCGGACACGACTGAGCGACTTCACTTTCACTTTTCACTTTCATGCATTGGAGAAGGAAATGGCAACCCACTCCAGTGTTCTTGCCTGGAGAATCCTAGGGACGGCGGAGCCTGGTGGGCTGCCGTCTATGGGGTCGCACAGAGTCGGACACGACTGAAGCGACTTAGCAGCAGCAGCAGCAGCAGAGGGGATTTAAGCACAAGGCTTCTGACTCTAGAGTCTAGGTGTTTAAGTTCAACTGATACTTGCTCTAGTTAATTTTTTAACCAGTTATCTGGCAGGTAGATTTGCAGATGGTGAAACAAAGGCCCAGACAGATGAGGTGTCATCTAGGATTTCCAGTTCAGGGACTGTGGGGCTCCAAGTTTTTCCATTCAGCTGGAATTTATGGAGTATATATGTTGCACCAGGCATCATTTGAGGCAGTAGGGATGCTGCAGTGATTGAGACAGGTCCATTCCATCTGCCAGAGCTCAGAGTGGAACCAGGGCTTTCTTACACTCATCAAAGGTGTTGGATCTCACTTTCAAACATCTTGGTGACTTGGAGAACTTTTCCCTCCTCCCACCTTCTCTGCTGCCTGCCCTTCCCCCCTCCCCTTACCCATCCATATACCTCAGCCCAGTGCCCGCATACCACATGTCCTGGGCTTGCATCCAAGCTGAGTTGGAGATGGGGCATATTTTATCTTGGCACTATTTTTCATCCCTTCATGGACTTACAGGAAATTGCCATTTCTTCCCAGCCAGGCTTCTCCCCTCGTCATGTCTCTTGGGAGAGGGACTACGGGTGGGCCTTCCATGGAGACCCCAGTGATTGGACTGGGGATCTGATTTCTCTGGGGCTAGTGGCTGCTACTGTGCAAGGTCCTGGGAATGGGGGTGCAGGCAGCTTAAGACAGAGCACTGGGCCAGGAGGCAGGACCACTGGGCTTGCATTCTTGCACTGCTGTGATCTTTTTTTCGCGAGCTCGAGCAAGTCCTATAATCTCCTTGGGCCTCTGTGTCTTTCCCTTTGATATGATGTTCAACACGAGACTAAGTACATACAAAAAGGCTCCCAGTCCCCATTTAGAACAATTTCCTGTGCTAAGATATGTAAGCATCTTTCAAGATACATGTGACACTGATAGTATGTGATACTCAGGTGAGGAAGCAGGCATGCGGGGCTGCAGAGACCAAGGGAGCCTGAGCTGCTCCCCTCCTGCCCACACTCCCTCAGACGCCACTGGAGGATCTACAGTGTTCTGGCATTGTATGCTGGCCATTCTACACTCCATCACAACCTCTCCAGAGAGGCGTCTCAGTGTCCTGGGACCAGACTCTCCCAAGTAAAACCCTTGGGAGAGGGTATGTAGATGGAGATGAAAATATGAGGGTTATAGTAGACACTGTTGGTGTCCTTACTCACATCCCCATAGACTTACCTTTATAGAGCTGGCTGGGATGAACGCCCACAGCCTAAGGCTGTCGCTGTTGGCTGGAGCCTGCTCTGCTTGCAGGCAAGTAAGCTAAATGTGTCTGAGAATTAACAATCCAGGAGTAACTTTCAACTGATGATTGGAGGGAGTTCATGAATAAATTGTCTCAGCCCCCTGGTTCCTCAAGTGGGATAACCCTGTAGAGCGTTTCTACACTACTTCTCCAGTGGGGTCTGGCTCTAGCTGCCCATAGTGGTCACTCGTGCCTGGAAAATCCCATGGACGGGGGAGCCTGGAGGGCTGGAGTCCATGGGGTCGCAAAGAGTCGGACACGACTGAGCGACTTCACTTTCACTTTTCACTTTCATGCATTGGAGAAGGAAATGGCACCCCACTCCAGTACTCTTGCTTGGAAAATCCCATGGACAGAGGAGCCTGGTGGGCTGCAGTACATGGGGTCGCGAAGAGTCGGACACGACTGAGCGACTTCACTTTCACTTTTCACTTTCATGCATTGGAGAAGGAAATGGCAACCCACTCCAGTGTTCTTGCCTGGAGAAACCCAGGGACGGGGGAGCCTGGTGGGCTGCCGTCTATGGGGTCGCACAGAATTGGACATGACTGAAGGGGCTTAGCATCAGCCGCAGCCCGTAGTGGTGTCTGGCTTGACTTTGTACCTTTGGTCGGCTGCCTTTCCTTCCCTGTTTCACTTCTGCCTACTTCTTCCCATTGTTTCTTGCTTACACTCAAAACTTTCTGCTTATGGGAGAACTCAAACTAAAATGAGAGTCCTCCCCACAGAACTGGATCATGGAGCTCAGGGCTGGAGGCAAGAGAGAAGCAAGTCAAGAAGTCAGAACTTAATCTTGGGTAAAAACATGCAGAATTGGGAAGGGAGGTCAGAGAGAAGGAGAAAACAGAGAAGGCAAGATTCTGGGAGCCAGGAAGGAGAAGGGTTTAGGTGTGTTGGTCACACAGTAGCAGGGCCTCCTAGGAGCTGTCTGTGGTGCTGAAATTGCCTGGGTTTCCCTTGTAGCTCAGATGGTAAAGAATCCACCTGCAATGCAGGAGACCCCGGTTCGATTCAAGGGTCAGAAAGATTCTCTGGAGGATAGGCTACCCACTCCAGTATTCTTGGACTTCCCTGGTGGCTCAGATGGTAAAGAATCTTCCTGATATGCAGGAGACCTGGGTTCAATCCCTGGGTTGGGAAGATCCCCTGGAGAAATGAAAGGCTACCCATTCTCACCTGAAGAATCCCCATGGACAGGCTACAGTCCATGGAGTCACAAAGAGTCAGACATGACTGAGTGACTAAGCACATCCTTGAAGCACATCATATTGGGGAGGGGAGTCTATCTGTAGCTCTGGTCCATGGTCTCTACCTCTGATAGAACTGGAATAGGCTCTCAGACATAGCAATTATATCATTCACCATTATTTTCAGAGCAAGTATGGTATGGTGAGAACAGAACTAGATTTCCAGAAGTAGAGTGAGGTGGAACAAAACACAAGTGAGTATGATTCAGTTCAGTTCAGTTCAGTTGCTCAGTCGTGTCTGACTCTTTGTGACCCCATGAACCGCAGCACGCCAGGCCTCCCTGACGTCCATCACCAACTCCTGGAGTTCACCCAAACCCATGTCCATCGAGTCGGTGATGGCATCCAACCATCTCATCCTCTGTTGTCCCCTTCTCCTCCTGCCCTCAATTTTTCCCAGCATCAAGGTCTTTTCAAATGAGTCAGTTCTTTGCATCAGGTGGCCAAAGTATTGGAATTTCAGCTTCAACATCAGTCCTTCCAATGAACACCCAGGACTGATCTCCTTTAGGATGGACTGGTTGGATCACCTTGCAGGCCAAGGGACTCTCAAGAGTCTTCTCCAACACCACAGTTCAAAAGCATCAATTCTTCGGCACTCAGCTTTCTTTATAGTCAAACTCTCACATCCATACATGACCACTGGAAAAACCATAACCTTGACTAGATGGACCTTTGTTGGCAACGTAATATCTCTGCTTTTTAATATGCTGTCTAGGTTGGTCATAACTTTCCTTCCAAGGAATAAGCATCTTTTAATTTCATGGCTGCAATCACCATTTGCAGTGATTTTGGAGCTGAAAAAAATAAAGTCTGACACTGTTTCCACTGTTTCCCCATCTATTTCCCATGAAGTGATGGGACCAGATGCCGTGATCTTCGTTTTCTGAATGTTGAGCTTTAAGCCAACTTTTTCACTCTCCACATTCACTTTCATCAAGAGGCTCTTTAGTTCTTCACTTTCTGCCATAAGGGTGGTGTCATCTGCATATCTGAGGTTATTGCTATTTCTCCCAGCAATCTTGATTCCAGCTTGTGCTTCTTCCAGCCCAGTGTTTCTCATGATGTACTCTGTATATAAGTTAAATAAGCAGGGTGACAACTTACAGCCTTGACGTACTCCTTTTCCTATTTGGAACCAATGTGTTGTTCCATGTCCAGTTCTAACTGCTTCTTCCTGACATTCATACAGGTTTCTCAAGATACAGGTCAGGTGGTCTGGTATTCCCATCTCTTTCAGAATTTTCCACAGTTTTTTGTGATCCACACAGTCAAAGGCTTTGGCATAGTCAATAAAGCAGAAATAGATGTTTTTCTGGAACTCTCTTGCTTTTTCCATGATCCAGCGGATGTTGGCAATTTGATCTCTGGTTCCTCTGCCTTTTCTAAAACCAGCTTGAACATCTGGAAGTTCACAGTTCACATATTGCTGAAGCCTGGCTTGGAGAATTTTGAGCATTACTTTACTAGTGTGTGAGATGAGTGCAATTGTGTGGTAGTTTGAGCATTCTTTGGCATTGCCTTTCTTTGGGATTGGAATGAAAACTGACCTTTTCCAGTCCTCTGGCCACTGCTGAGTTTTCCAAATTTGCTGGCATATTGAGTGCAGCACTTTCACAGCATCATCTTTCAGGATTTGAAATAGCTCAACTGGTATTCCATCACCTCCTCTAGCTTTGTTCAAAGTGATGCTTCTTAAGGCCCACTTGACTTCACATTCCAGGATGTCTGGCTCTAGGTGAGTGATCACACCATCGTGATTATCTGGGTCGTGAAGATCTTTTTTTGTACAGTTCTTCTGTGTATTCTTGCCATCTCTTCTTAATATCTTCTTCTTCTGTAATGTCCCTACCATTTCTGTCCTTTATTGTGCCCATCTTTGCATGAAATGTTCCCTTGGTATCTCTAATTTTCTTGAAGAGATCTCTAGTCTTTCCCATTCTATTGTTTTCCTCTATTTCTTTGCATTGATCACTGAGAAAGGCTTTCTTATCTCTCCTTGCTATTCTTTGGAACTCTGCATTCAAATGGGTATATCTTTCCTTTTCTCCTTTGCTTTTTGCTTCCTTTCTTTTCACAGCTATTTGTAAGGCCTCCTCAGACAGCCATTTTGCTTTTTTGCATTTCTTTTTCTTGGGGATGGTCTTGATTTCTGTCTCCTGTACAATGTCATGAACCTCCATCCCATAGTTCATCAGGCACTCTGTCTATCAGATCTAGTCCCTTAAATCTATTTCTCGCTTCCACTATATAATCATAAGGGATTTGATTTGGGTAATACCTGAATGGTCTAGTGGTTTTCTCCACTTTCTTCAATTTCAGTTTGAATTTGGCAATAAAGAGTTCATGATCTGAGCCACAGTCAGCTCCCAGTCTTGTTTTTGCTGACTGAATAGAGCTTCTCCATCTTTGGCTGCAAAGAATATAATCAATCTGATTTCGGTGTTGACCATCTGGTGATGTCCATGAGTCTTCTCTTGTGTTGTTGGAAGAGGGTGTTTGCTATGACCAGTGTGTTCTCTTGGCAGAACTCTATTTGCCTTTGCCCTGCTGCATTCTGTACTCCAAGGCCAAATTTGCCTGTTACTTCAGGTGTTTCTTGACTTCCTACTTTTGCATTCCAGCCCCCTATAATGAAAAATACATCTTTTTTGGGTGTTAGTACTAGAAGGTCTTCTTAGAGCCATTCAACTTCAGCTTCTTCAGCATTACTGGTTGGGGAATAGACTTGGATTACCGTGATATTGAATGGTTTGCCTTGGAAACAAAGAGAGATCATTCTGTCGTTTTTGAGATTGCATCCAAGTATTGCATTTTGGACTCTTTTGTTGACTATGATGGCTATTCCATTTCTTCTAAGGGATTCCTGCCCATAGTAGTAGATATAATGGTCATCTGAGTTAAATTCACCAATTCCAGTCCATTTTAGTTCACTGATTCCTAGAAAGTTGATGTTCACTCTAGCCATCTCCTGTTTGACCACTTCCAATTAGCTTTGATTCATGGACCTAACATTCCAGGTTCCTATGCAATATTGCTCTTTACAGCATGGAAGCCTGCTTCCATCACCAGTCACATTCCCAACTGGGTATTATTTTTGCTTTGGCTCCATCCCTTCATTCTTTCTGGAGTTATTTCTCCACTGATCTCCAGTAGCATATTGGGCACCTACCAACCTGGGGAGTTCATCTTTCACCATCCTATCTTTTTGCCTTTTCATACTGTTCATGGGGTTCTCAAGGCAAGAATACTGAAGTGGTTTGCCATTCCCTTCTCCAGTGGACAACATTCTGTCAGACCTGTCCACCATGACCCAGCTGTCTTGGGTGGCCCCACACGACATGGCTTAGTTTCATTGAGTTAGACAAGGCTGTGGTCCACGTGATAAGATTGGCTAGTTGTCTGTGATTGTAGTTGCAGTCTGTCTGCCCTCTGATCCCCTCTCTCAGTGCCTACCGTCTTACTTGGGTTTCTCTTACCTTGGACGTGGGGTCTCTCTTCATGGCTGCTCCAGCAAAATGCAGCTGCTGCTCCTTACCTCTGATGTTAGTATTGTGAGTAGTATGTATGGGGTAGTGAGTATGATTAGTTTTTGACAAATATTAAACATATTTTATATGTGGTGCACTTTCCCGTTTATACTATTGGGTCTTCAGTGCATTCCTAAAAGTAAGTAATGATACCTATTTTATGGATGAGGAAAACAGAACTCACAGTATTTAGGAGGACAAACTGTAATCGATCCTTGACAGTGGAAGAAAGGAATTGCATGATGGAAGTTGAGGGAGAAGTGGGATATAGAGTTGCTGTTTGTAACACCTACTCTTTACAAGCACTGAAAATTAGTAGGTGTGTAGTTTTATGCTTGCTATTTAACTTCCATATGCCTCAGTTTCCTTATGAGAAAGTGGAGGTATTTCTAGTATAACTACATGGAGTTTTTATGAGGACTTAATTATTATATATAAAACATTTAAAATAGTGCCTGGTAAATGGTGAGCATTTAATGAGTTAGTAATTATTATTTTTATTATTAATGTTAAATTTATTATTACTAGAGATTCTGTGATGTATATGTACATCATTGCTAGTTTCTATGGCATGGTAAAGATAGGTGTCATCTCCAGTTTACAAATGAGATAATTAAACCTTAGAAGCTTGCCCAAGGTCACAGAGCTAGAAGAAATGAGCATATTTTTGAATCCTTCTCTACCTGATTCCAAAGCCCATTTTATTCCATTGCATCAGGCTCAGGCAGAGTTTTTTCCAAGTCAAAAGTGACTTAGAGTTTTGTAAGGGAGAGGAGAAGGGAGAAATTGAATACAGAAAATAATAAGTGTACAGCACGTGTGTCTACTGTTGTAGGTTGGAGAGTGTGATCAAAAGTCTGAATTTACAGGTTTACCCAGACCTTGGTGCACAAGCAGGAAAGAAAGTAGAAGGGCAGGTGGGTCTGGCATTTTGTCAACAGTGCCTTGTAGATGAAAGCCTTCCTATCTGGGGCTTTTTGCCATCCTGAGAAAATTAGGTTTCATATTTTTGAGCTATGATCACAGCAGAAAGGAAGAAGGAATGGTTAAAAAACAATGAAATTTGGCCTGGTTATTGCCAGGCATCATGGAATAATGAAGAGAGAAAAAATAATTCAGTATCCCACAAGGACCAGAAGGAATGTCCCAACTTTCATCTGGAATAGGTTAGCTGTGTCCTAGGGGCTTCCCTGATAGCTCAGTTGGTAAAGAATCCACCTGCAATGCAGGAGACCTGGGTTCAATCCCTGGGTTGGGAAGATCCCCTGGAGAAGGGAAAGGCTACCCATTCCAGTATTCTGGCCTGGAGAATACCACAGACTGTATAGTCCACGGGGTCACAAAGAGTCTGACATGACTGAATGACTTGTGTTTTACTTAGCTGTGTCCTGCTCCTAGGTTGAGAGTTACAGGTTTTACTGGCTCAAAGATCAAGGAGGTCCACCGAAGACAATGTAATAGGGTAGAAACATCATGGACTTGAGTCAAAAAATCTGGATTTGAAGCCAGGCTCTGCCAGTTCCTGGTTATGTGACTTGTGTCCCATTAGTGCCCTGCTCTGAGCCTTAGATTACTCATCTACAAAATGGAGTTAATGGTATCTTAATCACAGGGTGACTGAGCAACCCAATGAGATTATGTTTATAAGTGTGCTTGAAAAGTATCAATAGAAAATGGCAGTAGGGGCTTCCCTGGTGGCTCAGTGGTAAATGCATTAAAAAAATGTGATAATAAATGCAGGAGACACAGATTCAGCCCCTGGTCTGGGATGATCCCACATGCCACCCAAGCAATTATTCCTGTGCCCAACAACTACTGAAGCCTGAGCACTATAGAGCCTGTGCTCTGCAACAAGAGAAGCCCCTACAGTGAGAAGACCATGCACAACAACTAGAGAGTAGGCCACTCATTGCAACTAGAGAAAAGCTGAGCAGCAATGGAGACCCAGCACAGTTGACTAAGTAAATACACAAATAAACAGCTCAAAATGCCAGAAGTAGGCATTAACAATGTCATAGTTATAATTTAGGATTTCCCCAGTTCCTAATATAAGATAAATTGATGTCTCCCTGTGGACCTTGCTTTCCCCCATGGGGAGGCTAACAGAGCTGGTGGTGTTTTCTCCACATTTGCCTTTTATGGACTGGATCCGAAGGATGACAGATTATCGTTGGTCCACCTTTCCTCAAAGGGTGGTTTGGTGTTCCAGACTCTCTGGAGGTCAGGAATGCTTCAGAGGAAACCCAAGCCAAGCACTTTGTGGGAAATCTTTATCTAGGCTGAGGCCCCATGGAAGAACTGAGGCTATGAGGTTGATGGTGTGGCTTTGTGGGTGGTTGAGTCCTCTGTAAATGTCCTTCCACCAAAAGGAGAAATTATGACCCTCTGGGGAGAAAAGTCCACTAAGGTCTTACTTACTTTCCTTTTCTTTTAAAATTAATTGAACAATCATTCACTGCACATTTACCACAAGCCAGTAAGCTATGCAAGGGTGAGCCCTAGTGAGCCTACGTCTAGGGAGCTGTCCGTGGTTCTGAAATATTTGTCTTAGTGCTTACATTGTGGAGGGGAGCCCATTTGTGGCTCTGGCCCGTGGCCTCTACTCTGAGAAATCCTCTTGATTTTCTCTCCATGATACAACCTGAAGGTTATGACGCATGTCCTATATGCTCAAGAATAATATGCAACCATATCACAGCCCCAAGCTTTGTCTAGAATCATCTACCAACAGCTTTTGTCATTAGCTCTTACTAGAAGGTGAATGGGCGGTTTGAACCTCTGACATGGTTCCCAAGTTTATATTCCAAACCTCACATGAGACCCAGTTATTCTGTACCAGGATATGTCTGGCAGACTTCTTCAAACCTTCTTTAAAGAAGGCTGTGTTCTGCACAAAAGAGAGGCTTAGGGTAGCACAAAGACTTGAATTGAATCATTGTTTCAATATTGACCAGATATGTTTCTTGCACAAATTGTTTACTCTCTCTGAGCCCCAGTCTCCACATCTGTAAATAGAAGGGGGCAGTTGAAGAGATAAACAATATGGCTGTGTATAGGATATTTAAGGAAAACAGGTTCCATAAACAGCATGTTTATAAATGTTAGTATAAGGGATCTTTCAACCCCAATCTTTCCCTTTCACTCTTGTTCCTCAAAAATGCTCACCCAACATTTCCTCCTTATTCATCTGTGCTCCTATTCCCTGATCTGAAAACTGGAGGTGATGATGATAGTTTTGGTGGTGAAAGTCCCTTCCATTCATAACCTGTGAACTGTGTGGAGGAGAAAATTTATTGAAAAGAATCAGAGTGATATGTAAACTGAGTTTCACTTTGAGTTTGTCATGCTTCATCCTTCCTGGGCTTAGTTGCTCCATGGCATGTGGAATGTTTCTTGACCAGGGGTCGAACCTATGCACCCTGAATTGCAAGGTGAATTCTTAACTACTGGACCACTGGGGAAGTTCTGAAAGGGTTTTGATCAGGAGAAATGACTTGGTCAGATTGCATTGCAGAAAGTGGCCCTGGTTGCAGCATGGGTATTTGCTGGAAAGGAAGGAGACCAGACTTGGAGACCAGTATGGTGAGTGTTGTAAGAATGCAAGTGCCCAGTGTTGGTGGCTAGGCTGGGGTAGTGATAGTGGGGTGCAATGAAGCAAATAAAATTGAGAGAGGTTTGCATGGTCCTGTCTACTACTGGATGTAGATGCCAAGAGAAAAGGAACTGAGTTTTCTAGACTGGGAAACAGGATGTCTAGAGGTCCACTTATGAGCAAAGAGTACAGATATGGGAACAAGTGGAACTGGAGGCAGAGGTAATGCTTTGGTTTGGGGGTATTTTGAACTTTGTGGGGCTGTGGGGAATCCAAATTAAAACACAAAAGTCCAGAGCTGAGAAAACAGGAATTGATGAAGGATAAAGATAGAGTTAAGATGCAAATGGTTATGATGCCCTCTCTTTCTATACTCTATTCCCCAAAGGATGTTTTCCTTCCCTGAACACTTTGAGCTTGTTGGTGCCACACAATTAGGCACTTAATTGCTTTCTAATTGATATGTGCCTCAGCCTGTCTCACCAGACACATTTGCAAGCTTCTTGAGGGCAGAGGGTTCCATGCAATGCCCTCCCAAGCGTCTCCCTGGGCACCACATTAAATTTATGAGATATTTGAATGGAGAAGAGGAGAATGGTTAGCTTGTCAGTCAGTCAGTCATTGGTGACCACACCCAACCTCAGTCTTTCCATCTATAGGATGGGAATCACCAGGCTTCCTCCAGTCCTTCCGTGATCATTTAAGGTTTCAAGTTTTATTATTCATCCTTCAAAATGGTGATGAGGGACCCAGGGAGGGGGAGAAGAAACAGCTCATTAGACTTCTAGAATGCATTCCGTTGACCTGGTCCGACATCAGGATACTTAGACAGGAAATAGAAATAAAAAAAAAAAATAGGAGGGATGCAAATTGTGTCTCTCCAGTAGTAGCAGTTGCTCAGCAAAACAAACAAGTCTACCAGAATGCTTTGGCGATTATACAGACAAACAAATCACTCTCCCAAAGTGCTTCTTGGGGGAATTAGGGCTCCTGGAAATGAAACACAAACAGATTATTAAAAAAGAGCTCCCCGTTGGGAGAGAAACAGTATTTACAAGAGAAGATGTGCCTAGCCGGACCTCTAATTGCCGTTCATTATCTCATATTGATTTAATTAGCTGCTGCACTCAGGTCTGAATTGCCTGCTGCCCGCAGCAGGGGACTGGCGGAGAGAGGGGGTTCAGATTGACCGAGCAGCCTCCCGCCATCTCTCACCCTCCTCCTCCCTTTCTCCTGAAACATGGGGGTCAGCTCATGGGGTGTCATTGTGGTAGCAAAGTGGCGGCCAGTGGCTGGAGGCAGCCAGCCACGTCCGAGGCCTTGCGGGCTGCTCTGTCTCTCATGCACCTCAACTGGGGTGGCTGTAAGGAGCTAATTAGCTGCAGTAATTAGAGAGAGTGTCTTCATAATGTGGAATTAGAGTGGCTTGGTGAAGGCATGGGGAGATATATGGCCCAGGATGGCAGTGGTAACAGGGTGGAAGCAGGCAGGGGGACAATGGGGCAGTCTCCCAGAATGTCCTCTGGCCCCTGCAGGGTGACTTTTCTGCCCCCTTCTGCAGGGTGGCTGCTCCCACATCAGGCTATTCAGCTGCTCCTGGCCTCTCCATCCTTCTGTGACCCAGAGACTCCAGCTGAGCAGAGCTTTCCAGACGAAGAAGGAAGGTTATTAGCGATTCTCTCTAGTGGGCGTCTGGGACCAATTGTTTTGAAGATTTGGGGTTTATAATTGCAAGTGATTAATGGAGGAGTTGGCAATCAGGCTTAAAAGGTTGCTAATTGCTCTTTTAACATAATTGTGTCCGAGTGAGAGTAGTGTGCGCTCACAGGCTCCGCATGTGGAATGCACGGTGTAGGGAATTAAATGGTGTCATTATCTTTCCTCCCTCCATCCATTCATTCAACAAATCTTGACTGAGCATCCATGAAGCTTCTGGCCCAGGGCTGGGTGCTAGGGATACAGCTGTGCATGAGACAGAACCCCTGCCCTCAAGGGGCTTGCTGCCTGGTGGGCTTAGGAGACTGAGATATTCAGTTCAGTTCAGTTCAGTCGCTCAGTCGTGTCTGACTCTTTGAAACCCCATGGACTGCAGCACGCCAGGCTTCCCTGTCCATCACCAACTCCTGAAGCTTGCTCAAACTCCTGTCCATCAAGTCAGTGATGCCAGCCAACTATCTCATCCTCTGTTGTCCCCTTCTCCTCCTGCCTTCAATCTTTCCCAGCATCAGGGTCTTTTCCAATGAGTCAGTTCTTCACATCAGGTGGCCAAAGTGTTGCAGTTTCAGCTTTAGCATCAGTCCTTTCAATGAATATTCATGGTTGATTTCCTTTAGGATTGACTGGTTGCATCTCCTTGCAGGGACTCTCAAGAGTCTTCTCCAACACCACAGTTCAAAAGCATCAGTTCTTCAGCACTCAGCTTTCTTTATAGTCCAACTCTCACATCCACACATGACTACTGGAAAAATCATAGCTTTGATTAGATGGAACTTTGTCTTCTAATGTCTTTGTCTTTTAATGTGCTGTCTAGGTTGGTCATAGCTTTTCTTCACTGCGGTGTGGAGTTCTGCTATTCAGTCTACTTCTGCCAAGGCAGCAGAAGCAACTTACACTTATTAGAGGACTTCTAGGAGCTTCCTGGGTTTCCAGGTGGCTCAGTGGTAAAGAATCCACCTGCCAACGCAAGAGACAGTGGAGACATGGGTTCAACACCTGGGTTGGGAAGTTCTCTGGGAGAAGGAAGTGATAACCTGCTCCATTATGCTTGCTTGGAAAATCCCATGGACAGAGGAGCTTGGTGGGCTACAGTCTGTGGGGTCACAAATAGTTGGACATGACTGAGCACACACACAAAGCACGGCACAGGAACTTACTAAGAGGAATCTTCAGGCTTCCTGCCTTAGAGCTTAATAATGTCGTGCATGCTTAGTTGCTTCAGCCGTGTCCAACTCTTTGTGACCTATGAAATGTAGCCCACCAGGCTTCTCTGTCCATGGGATTCTCCAGGCAAGAATATTGGTGTGGGTTGCCATGCCCTCCTCCAGGGGTCTTCCTAACCCAGGAGTCAAATCCATGTCTCTTATGTCTCCTGCATTAACAGGTGGGTTCTTTACTGCTAGCACCCTCTGAGAACCCCAAATAAAGTCATAGTTATGCACAATTATAACAAGTATAATAACCTTGTTACATCCTGATTTTTCTTATTACCACAGGTAAAAAGCAGTGCTATGTGTACAGAACACATCTTATAAGATATACCCCATCACAGAAAAGGAAGTTGAGGCTTATGTAAATTATGTTTCAGTCTTCTCATCTCATATTCTCTGCATCAGGTTCATTGTAGATGACCAAAGATCAAACAGAAAAATACTTTAGAGTTTATTGTATTAAGAAGCGGCAAGTAGTTTTCATCTGGCTCACAAAGTTTTCATTTCTTAGTAATGGCTGCTTGGAATTAGTATTCTAAATGTGTATCCAGTCACAGGGGGGTGGAAAATTGTCAGTGATTGATTAGTAATGTCTGCTTTGACTCAGGGAGAAGATGCAGTGGTACAGATACCACAGATTTGCCATCCTTGTTACAATTTGGTCTTATCTCTCAGTTATGGAAGCCTCTGGTTTCCTAAGGGCCTTGGGCAAGTCACATCCATTCTTTGAGACTAAGAATGGATGTGACTTGCTCAAGATCCTTAGGAGTCAGTTGAGCAAGGATTTATTCACCCACATTCCTAGGCCCAGTACTGCAAAGAAAATAGGATCCTTGGCTTGGGCTCTTGGTGACCTTACATGTTACAGAGACATAGATAGTATATGCAGAGACAGTCCAGAGAAATGGTGAAAGAGGGCTTCACAGAGGAGGAGGGTCATGGAGGACTGAACTAATTTGTTCCCCTGAATATACTGAGGGAAAGTAGGTCTCCATACTCTCCCTCAAAAATGACAAAATGATCTCAGTTCGTTTCCAAGGCAAATCACTTAGCATTACAGTAATCCAAGTCTGTTCCCCAACCACTAATGCTGAAGAAGCTGAAGTTGAATGGTTCTATGAAGACCTACAAGACCTTCTAGAACTAACCCTCAAAAAAGATGTCCTTTTCATCATGGGGGACTAGAATGCAAAAGTAGGAGGTGAAGAGGTACCTGGCCTTGGAGTACAAATGAAGCAGGGCAAAGGCTGACAGAGTTTTGCCAAGAGAACACACTCATCATAGCAAATACTCTCTTCCTACAACATGAGGGATGACTCTACACATGGACATCACCAGATGGTCAATACTGAAATAAAACTGATTATATTATTTGCAGCCAAAGATGGAGAGGCTCTACACAGTCAGCAGAAACAAGACCTGGAGCTTACTGTGGCTTAGACCATGAACACCTTATTGCAAAATTCAAGCTTAAATTGAAGAAAGTAGGGAAAACCACTAGATCACTCAGGTATGATCTAAATCAAATCCCTTAAGACTATACAGTGCAAGTGACAGATAGATTCAAGGGATTAGATCTGATGGACAGAGTACCTGAAGAACTCTGGACAGAGGTTCATGACATTGTATAGGAGGCAGAGACCAAAACCATCCCAAAGGAAAAAAAAAAATGCAAGAAGGCAGAGTGGTTGTCTGAGGAAACCTTACAAATGGCTAAGAAAAGAAGAGAAGTGAAAGGCAAAGGAGAAAGGGAAAGATATACCCATCTGAATGCAGAGTCAAAGAATAGCAAGGACAGATAAGAAAGCCTTCTTAAGCAAACAATGCAAAGAAATAGAGGAAAACAATAGAATGAGACTAGCGATCCCTTCAAGGAAATCAGAGATACCAAGGGAACACTTCATGCAAAGATAGGCACAATAAAGGACAGAAACAGCAATGACCTAACAGAAGCAGAAGATATTAAGAAGAGGTGGCAAGAATACACAGAAAAACTGTACAAAAAGGTCTCAATGTCCTGGATAACCACGATGGTGTGGTCACTCACCTAGAGCCAGACATCCTAGAGGGTGAAGTCAAGTGGGCCTTAGGAAGCATTACTACAAACAAAGCTAGTGGAGGTGATGGAATTCCAACTGATCTATTTCAGATCCTAAAAGATGATGCTGTTAAAGTTCTGCATTCAATATGCCAGCAATTTGGAAAACTCAGCAGTGAGCCACAGGACTGGAAAAGTTAGTTTTCATTCCAGACCCAAAGAAGCCAAGTAATGCCAAGGAATGGTCAAACTTCCATACAATTACTATCATTTCACACGCTAGGAAGGTAATACTCAAAATCCTTCAAGATAGTCTTTAGCAGTACATGAACCAAGAACTTCCAGATGTACAAGCTGGATTTAGAAAAGGCAGAGGAACCAGAACTCAAATTGCTAACATCCATTGAATCATAGAAAAAGCAAGAGAATTCCAGAAAAACATTTACTTCTGCTTCATTGATTACCCTAAAACCTTTGTGTGGATCACAACAGACTATGGAAAATTCTTAAAGAGATAGGAGTACCAGACCACCTTACATGCCTCCTGAGAAACCTGTATGCAGGTCAAGAAGCAATAGAACCAGACATGGAATAATGGACAGGTTTAAAATTGGGAAAAGGGTTCATCAAGCCTGTTTATTTTCACCCTATTTATTTAACTTATATGCACAGTACATCATGTGAAATGCTGGGATGGATGAAGCACAAGTTGGAATCAAGATTGCCAAGAGAAATATCAACAACCTCAAATATGTAGATGATACCACCCTAAAGGCAGAGAGTAAAGGAGAACTAAAGAACCTCTTGATGAAGGTAAAAGAGAGTGAAAAAGAAAGAAAGTAGAAAGTGAAGTCTCTCAGTTATGTTTGACTCTTTGCAATCCCATGGACTGTAGCCTACCAGGCTCTTCCGTCCATGGGATTTTCCAGGCAAGGTTACTGGAGTGGGTTTCCATTTCCTTCTCCAGGGGATTTTCCTGACCCAGGGATTGAACCCAGGTCTCTCGAATTGCGGGCAGATGCTTTACCAAAAATGCTAGCTTGAAACTCAACATTCAAAAAGATAAAGACCATGGCATCCGGTTTCCATCACTTCATGGCAAATAGATGGGGAAAAAGAGGAAACAGTGGCATATTTTATTTTCTTGAGCTCCAAAATCACTGTGGATGGTGACTATAGCCATGAAATAAAAGATGCTTGCCATTTGGAAGAAAAGCTATGACAAATCAAGACAGTGTATTAAAAAGCCGAGCCATCACTTTGCCAACAAAGGTCATATAGTCAGAGCTATGGTTTTACAAGTAGTCATGTACTGACACGAGAGTTGGACCATAAAGAAGGTTGAGCACTGAAGAATTGGTGCTTTCAAACTGTAGTTCTAGAGAAGACTCCTGAGAGTCCCTTGGACAGCAAGGAGATCAAAGCAGTCAATTCTAAAGGAAATCAACCTTGAATAGTCATTGGAAGGACTGATGCTGAAGCTAAAGCTCTAATACTTTGGCCACCTGATGCGAAGAGCTGACTCACTGGGAAAGACCCTGATTTTGTGAAAGACTGAGGGCAAGAGAAGAGGGCAACAAGGATGAGATGGTTGGATGGCATCATTGACTTGATGGACAGGAGTTCGAGCAAACTCTGGGAGATAGTGAAGGACAGGAAATCCTGGCATGCTGCGGTCCATGAGGTTACAAAGAGTCAGACATGACTTAGTGACTGAACAACAGCAAAGGCCAGGTGGGGGTAGAGCAAGGGCAAAGGAAACTGTGGAAAGAGACTCGTGTGTGAGATACGCACCTGAGAGAGTACCACTGGGTGGAGGCAGTACCGCTAGAGTGGAGCCTGTGAGTCCGGAAGTGGCAGATGATGAAACTAAGAATCCTGTTAAAAAAGAGGATCTCTCATCACTTCCGATCCGCTGTAATGATTATGGTGCCTTGCACACAATAGGTGCTCAATAGGTGTTGAGTCCATCTCTTCAGTCCTCCTTTTCAAGTCATTAATTCACTCAGCAAACATTCAGTGAGTGCTTTGTATGTACCAGACTGAGGACTCCGTGCTGGGGATATGCTGACAAATAAAGGAGACATGGTGGCTGTTCCCATGGCACTTATCATCCAGCAGGAGAGGCTGCAGGGCCAGATGAAAGAGCCGAGGGCTGGACATCAGGAAGCCTGGGCTCTGAGCAGGTGCAACCAGGAATTTGCACTGTTATTCCGAGAAAATCACTAGTCGTGTCTGAGTCTCTTTTCTCCTCTTTGAAGCCGAGAGTGAAGATGAAAAACCACAAATTGAGTCTTGTCACTAGCTAGCTTAGAGGCCCTCCAAGTTCTTGCCATCACCACATTTGGGAGTACCTTCAAAGGCTCACCCTGGTGTTCCTGCAAAATGGTGCCCCACACCACTCCCTCCTAATCTCCCATCACTGCCTGCCCCAATCTCTCTGCTCCAGGCTTCCTTCTGCTCTTGTAAACTCTGAGGTCATTCCCAACCTAAGGTGCTCACAGATACCTCCTTCACTTTGCACCTGACTGGCTTCTTCTCATCCTCTGGGCCTCACTGTGAGCACTACCTCTTCTGAGAAGTCTTCCCTGATTACACTATCTCTGCCAGGGCCTTTTGCTCCCTGTCAGTCCTTTCTGTTCCATGCAGCTCCTACCTCACTTTGCAATCACCTTTTACTAATTGGCTACCCTTTTGCCCTTCTCCATCTTCCCACTCTAGTTTGAGGGCAAGGATCCTGTCTGCTTTTCCCTTATTTTGTTCCCACTGCAAAATGGCAGTGGGGCCTGCTCTAGTTATAAATTGAGTAGAATGAAAAAGTGAATAAAAGTATGGGCCTGGTAAATTAGAGTTAGTCCATTGTACATTGGGTTTCTCTGGTGGCTCAGGCAGTAAAGAATCTGCCGGTGATGCAGGAGACCTGGGTTCAGTTCTTGGATCAGAAAGATTCCTTGGAGAAGGGAATGGCCAGCCATTCCAGTATTCTTTCCTGGAGAATTCCATGGAGAGAAGAGCCTGATGGGCTATAGTTCATGGGGTCACAAAGACTTGGGCATGACTGAACAACTAACATACTGGTGGGTTAAAGCTGCCGGAAAGCCAGTTTGACTGGACTTTTGCAGAATCAGGGGTCAAGACCTCCTGGTTGGGATTTTGGAAAATCTGGATTCAAATTCTAATACTCTCCAGTTGTGTGACCTTGATTCAGTTCCTTTACCTCTCTGGCTCTCAGCATCTTCTTAGTAAAATGGTGGTAATCATTGTAGCCCCTGCAGGGAGTTGTCTTAGGGATAAAATGAGATAAAGGGGCACTAAACTCAAAGTCTGATGCTCAGAGCTACCCAGGTAAGGCTATTTATGACTTATTCTTGGTGTTTCCAAATTGCAGGATGAGCTGCCTTGGATGGTGCAGGGAAGAAAGGGAAAGGGTAAGCCTGGTAGGAGGCAGGAGAGCCTCAACTATATAGAACTGGAGGCAGGAGATCGGACTAGATCTTCAAGCACCATCCTGCTCTGCACATCTGTCTCTCACTGGTCCTGGGCTATAAAGAACTCAGCCCCATGGTGCTCTGATTTAATTAGCTCAGTGATACTGCCCTATCGATCACTCATTTCAAGTCTGCCAACTGGGGGAAGTGTGGTTTGCCCATCACCCTCTCACTTATTGAAAGGAAAAGCTGACATCGACTTGTTTATTCAAGCACAGCTGGGGAGGCCCCTGAACCCCCTCCCCTGTCCTCCTTGCGCACATATTTGAGTTTGGATAAATCTCTTCTTCATGCTTATCACCAAGCCCTTTGTCCCCTGTGCCTGGGCTTCCAAGACTTTCTCCCCATTGCCTCTTTTCCAACTGAATTAGTTTTAATATATATATATATTTTTTTTTTTGATGGAAAAAGTGTTTGCTTTATCTCTGGTGCTAAATATCCTAATTGTTTCCTTCGTCTTGGGTAATACGTCATTAATTTAATGGCTGCCTGCCTCTTCTCGAGCAGCCATAGCTGTTGGGGTCCTTTTCTGCAGTGGATTGATGATGCTGGACCTGGAGGGCACCCAGTCGACTTGGGGTTTTCGGGGGGCCTCTTCTCTCTCTCATCCTCCTGTTGATCTGTAAGTCTCCACCCTTCTTTCCCCTCTGCTGCCCTCTCCTCTTTCTGCCTTTCTCTCTGCATCTTTCTCTCCCTTGCTCTTTCCTTGTATCTCCCTCACTCAGCTGCTCCTCTTTCCCTGAAAAAGAGAGCTGGTTGGACGAATAGCTTAAACATGAGATTCTGGCAGGAAAGTGGCATATGCTATTGCAGCTCAGAAGGGCCAGCTGGGACCTGTGTGCACTCTGACCATCCCCACCACTGCCTGCCTGCTGGCCCTATTTTCTTCCCTTGAAACCGCAGCAGCCATGAACCCAGTGTTTCCCCAGCTGCGTGACACTTAGCCCCAGCCCCAGGGATTCTTGGTCAGGGAATGGGAAGAGAGGGGCCTGAGGTCTAATAAGTTGGGAAATGCTGCCCACAATGTAGGGGGCTGTTGGAGAATCACAGAGCCCACTGGGAAGTTAAAGGCTCTGAGAAGGCCTGCAGTGATGAAGTCTGTTGAACGTTGTTTCATCCAAAAATTTCTGAGCAGATCCACTAGCCAGGTGCTACAAAGAATGAACTCTTTCAGGAAGTATTAGCCTCATCTAAGTGGGCTTTCTCCCCGCATTGCTCCTTCTTTGACAATCAAAAGACTACTTGCTCTTTTATTTTCTTCTATTTTTAAAGATCCTTTCTATGTTCCATCTTCTCAGATTCACCAGCTTCCCAAGTGTACCCCTCATCTGTACCAGAAGAGATGAATTTGGAAACTCTCCAGATAATGATCACAGTCACCTCTTCAGAGTTTGCCTCTGGCTACGTAGTCCTTAATGGCAGGGACTAAGAGGAAGGAGGCTGCTTGGCTGTCAGACACAAGTTCTAATCGCAGCTCCACCACCTGGTGGCTGGGCCTTCCTGGACTCAGTGCTAAAACTCTTGGACTCAGCTTATTCCCATGTTAAATAGGATCTTGGCACCCACCTTCCAGGTCCCCAAAATATGGGGCTTCTGAAGGGTCTCAGTACTTTCTGGTATGTGTGTGTGTGCGTGCGTGTGTGTGTGTGTGTTTGTCAAGGTAAATCTCACACAGCATAGAATTAGCCATTTTAGAGTGTACAGTTCAGTGGCATTTAGTGTATCCACAGTGTTGTACAATCACATGCATCTTGCACTTCATCCAGTTCCACAACATTCTCATCACCCCAAAGGGAAATCTCAGGCACTCAGTCCCCACTCCCTTTCCCTCAGCCCCTGGCAACCACTTCTCTGCTTTCCATCTCTATGGACTGATCTACTTTGAATATTTCATGTGAATGGACTCATACAACACATGGCCTTCTGTGTCTGGCTTCTCTCAGCATCAGGTTTTTGAGGTTCATCCATATGGTAGCATGTTCAACGCTTTGCTCCTTTCTATGGCTGAATCATATTCCACTGTACAGCTGTGCCACGTTTTGTTTATCAGTTCCTCATGGAGTACATTCTCTGTTAGAATTTTTGAAGGCACTCTCTTCACTCCTTTGAATAAAGGGTGAAGCTTAATTCCAATTGATTTGTAGGAAGCACACTGGATTTAGAATGAAAAGTCAATACAGGATAATGGAGTTTGCTGGGTAGAACTCTGGACTGAAGTCAGGAGTCCTGGACTGTGCAACCTTGGAACTCTCCTTTCCCTGCTCTTGGCCTCAGTTTTCTCATCTGTAAAATAGGGGTTGGTAAAGATGATTTCCTAGTTACCTCCTGCCTCAACATTCCACTGTTCTAGATGTCTCTGGATTTTTCCATCCAGTAGTCATGTTCAGATGTGAGAGCTGGATCATAAAGAAGGCTGAGCATTGATGAATTGATGCTTTTGAATTGTAGTGTTGGAGAAGACTCTTGAGAGTCCCTTGGACTGGAAGGAGATCAAACCAGTCAATCCTAAAGGAAATCAACCATGAATATTCATTGGAAGGACTAATGCTGAAGTTGAAGCTCCAATACTTTGGCCATGTGATGTGAATAGCTGACTCATTGGAAAAGTCCGTGATGCTGGGAAAGATTGAAGGCAGGAGGAGACAGGGGATGAGATGATTGGATGACATCACTGACTTGATGGACATGGATTTGAGCAAACTCTGGGAGTATTCTTGGGCTTCCCTTGTGGCTCAGCTGGTAAAGAATCTGCCTGCAATGCAGGAGACCTGAGTTCGATCCCTGGGTTGAGAAGTTCCCCTGGAGAAGGGAAAGGCTGCCCACTCCAGTATCCTGGCCTAGAGAATTCCAGGGAGTGTATAGTCCATGGGGTTGCAAAGAGTCAGACATGAGTGAGAAACTTTCACTTCATTCACTGGGAGATAGTGAAGGACAGGGAAGCCTCACGTGCTGTAGTTCATGGGGTCGCAGACTTGGACATAACTGAGCAGCTGACCAACAAACACATCTGAAGGAAACTCTGCTTAGGAATATCAGAAGTCTATTTTGTCAGATGTCCCTTCATGTATCAGGCTTACAGGGGACAGAAGCAGAGGGCCTCAGATTTCTCTGTGCAGAGTGAGAAGGGTAGTGTTGAATTACGCTTAGTTCTGTGCTCCTGTGAATTACACGCTAAGTGTAACGGATCCAGCATTTCTGCAGCTCTTCCCGGCCAGCGTGCTGATGGGCCTGGGATTAGTCACACTTGAGTTAAAAAACCAATGCTCATGAGCAGGACCCATCTGTCAGCAGTCTGGTCAACAGCTCTCCAGGCAGATAGTTCCATTAGATCCCCATTGTGGTCTCTATGAGCACCTAGAATTCAGAGTTTCTCTTTGGTAGCTCCTCATCAAGACCCATTTTGACAAGCTAAGACTGTCCACATTTATTTCTGTTAAAACAGAGCACGTGGTGAGCAGTGTCTAATTAGACATTCATGAACACTCCCGCATGGACGCCCCACTATTGACCTGAGGACCGTGTTCACGGGCTATGCCGTGCATGTCAGTGGGGAGAAGGGGAATCTACTCGGCATTCAGGGAGATCCACTGTGCTCACTCTCTGGGTTTAGGGATCTAGTCTAGGGATGGAGACTCACAGCTGGGCCTTGGAAGAAGGGTCTCTGGCCCATTATTATCTGTGGGCAAACAGGAAACCCACACCTTGTGGGTGCTCTGCGACCAAGAGCTGCCACCTTGGGTAAGTCATAAAAGGCAGCATCAGGCATTAGATTATTTGCTCCAGGTGGGGAAGAACCTTTTTTTTTTTTCTCCACACTTATTTTGCTCACTATTTTCTCTCCTATGTTGGCACAGGTCTTCCTCCATTGCATGTGCTCATAAATATTTGTAATGTGCCCTGAAGGTGGGATGCTGGAAGGTTTTTAGGTGTGGGATTTGAACCCAGGCAACTTAGAGCAAAGCATATGGGCTTCCCACCTGGTACAATCTTTCTTGTCCCATGTGTATCACAGTGCTGTCATGGTCCATTTCCTCCATGGCACCATAAGCAGCTCAAGAGTTTTTAATCTTCACCGTCATATCGCAAATCTCCAGCACAGGGCAGGATCTACAGTAGGTGCTCAGTAAATGCTCATCATATGAATATGGATGAGCTTGTCCATATGAATATTGGATAAGATCTCAGTGAACCAGGGCAGACTTTCTGCAGCAGGAGAGACTAGTGTTTCAGACTGAGAACTAGGACTATTATGTATCCCAGGCCCCAGCCTGGAGCCCAACCTGGTATTTGTAAGCTAAACGGAAATGTTCATACCAACCTCATTCAACCCAAGAGAATGAACCCATTGCAGGAGGGACACTTAAAAATGGGGTCATTTAATGTATATCACCTGAGCACCAATTATGTTTAGGCCACACACTCATCGCCCCCAGTTTTGAACTGAAGCTCATGGAGTTATCTTGGATTGGGTTACCAGGAAACAGATTCTGAGTTGGAAGATTATATGTGGAAGGTTTACTGAAGAGTGCTCTCAGGGGATAAACATGGAAGGGAGGAAACAAGGAATGAGGGTATGGATGGAAGAAGGAAGTAAGGAAAGATTAGTGGAGACAAGGCTTTGATCCACCTTGCAGTTGCTACTGAGGCTTCAGCTGATGATACAGGGAGCTCTGGTCTACCATGCCCACTGTCATCCAGTATGGAGGGCTAAGGGCTTCCCTTTCTTCCAGCAGAGGGTGGATGGTGATGGCCCCAGATGGTACGTGTGTGGTGATAGCATCTGACCAGCAACCCCACCAGCCCTCCGTGCCCCAGGAACACTCGTACCTGCTTTCTCCATGCTCATCCTGGTCAGGCAATAATTTAGGAGGTGTGTCTTTAGAGAAGACTGACTTCACTTCCACCGACTCCACAAGATTTCTCTGGAGAATCATCCATTCCAGATCTGCAAGCCACTGTCTAGCTCAGAAGAAAGGTATGCTTGTGAATTTCTCGCAAGTTTCCTTTACTAACCCATCCAGGACTTTCAGGAAAGGGAGGCTGCATTGGGAACCCCCGAGTCAACAGAAGGATGTGCTTCTTCCTCTGGCTGGCCTAGCTGTGTGAGCCTGGGGTGGTGTCTTCCCCACTTCAGTTCTTTGCTTTGTTAAATGGGGTTAATACTTATTAATGAACATTAAATGAAGCAGCACAAGCACAGTTCCAAGGATACACTTAATTCTATCCCTTCTTTCTTTTTCCTGCAGCGCTGGAGTGAGGCAAATGGGTTTCTTTTTACGTGCATCTTGTGAGTGTGGTATATTTGGCTCCAAAACCAAAGCCACATTCACCAGCTTTTAATACAGGTCTTTTCCTTACCCCCAAGAGAGGTCGTTTGACTACATGCCAATGTTTTGTTGATTTAAGGACTCAGTGTGCCTGTCACCTCCAAGGCACTACACATCCTGAAAAGTTCCTCCCAGTCCAGTCATTAATCACCCTCTGTAATTAAATAACACAGCAACCTGTAATTAGGGTATTGATTTGTGGGTTTAATTGTTTACTCGTGGGTTCTCCCTTCAGCCTGGTGTGAGCTCCATGAGGGCAAGGGCTGTGTTCATCTTTATTCACAGCGGGGTCTCCGTTGCCTGCCCCGGCTCTTGGCACAGAGATGATTTTCAATAAACGTTGGTTGAATAAAGGAATGAGTGGATACAGGAGTTCATGGCCAAGCTTCTCTCAGGTATTACACTCAGTGTGAGAGGAGGGATGGCAGTTAGCAAAGAAACTCAGTCAAAATGATTCTTTGTGTCTGGACTGCGTGTTACAACTCAGATAGCACTGAGAAGTGCTCATGGTGAAGATGATGATGGTGGTAACGAAGAGAATAAGGATGATGAAGATGATGCCTGTGATGGAGATAAGGGTGATGGTTTATGGTGGTGGTGATGATGATGGCGATGATACCGTTTCTAGAACTCTTATTATTTTCCAGGTAGTTCACATGCATTATTTCGCATGATTCTTGCCATAGCTCTACACTTATTATTTCCACTTGTATAACTATACATTTACGTCCCATCATTTCTATTTTACATATGAAGGAATGAAACGAAAGTCTTTTCCTAAAGTGATCCATCAGGTAAGGAGCAGAACTCAAGTCTGCCTAACTATGCTCTCACCCATGAAATTCTAATGCTTTCGCAGCATTCATCGTTACTGCAGTATGGTTGTTTTACAATGCTGCGTTAGTTTCTGCTGTACAGCAAAGCGAATCAGCTATCTGTTTACATATACCCCCTCTTTTCTGGATTTCCTTCCCATTTAGGTCACCAAAGAGTGCTGAGAAGAGTAGAGTGGAGCCTACGTATACAGTAGGCGCTCATTAACTGTCTGTTTTACACGTAGCATCAGTAGTGTCTATATGTCCATCCCAATCTCCCAATTCATCTCACCCCCTCCTAACGCTTTTTTTTTTTTTTTTTGTGGCCAAGGACTCAACTAATCTCATTGCTGTGATAAGGCAGTCATTATTATCAATATAGGTGATGAAAGAGCTTCAGAGAGGGAAAGGCCCTGGTCAAGGTCACAGAGCCCCAGAGAAACAGCGCTGGAACCAAAATCCCACTGTTCTTATCTCCAGCGTGAAAGTTTCCCCATTATAGGTCGAGACTCAGAGACGTGGGCGTCTGGAAACAGAAGGGATCATAGAGGCAGGACACTCACATCCTCATTCCAGTATCACCTCCTTCTCGCCACGTGAATGCGGTTGTGCCACTGTGTCTCACACAAACTTGGCTTTCTTATAGGTGAAATGGGAGCAAAGAGGCCCACCTCACCGGGAGGGGATGAGGTTTTACTGAAATCACAGGTGCAAAAGCGATTCGTGAACAGTAATATCTGTCCCGTTGGATGCTGTCAGTTCCGGCGCCTTGATAAGTCAGCATCTCCATGCATTTTGTGCACTCAGTTTCACAGCTTAAATGCACCACCTACCTCTGAGGTCCTTGCTCCGGCACCCTGTGACTTCCAAGTAGCAATATCAAATGCTTTCTTCAAAAACCGAAAAAAAAAGTCTAAATCTGAACCTCAATGTTGGTTAGATTTATAAGAAAAAACCCCTTCCCTGCTATGCTCCAGCCACCTGGCTAGACTTCCTGTCCATCAACAATAGTCCATTTTCAGGCCCGCCTCAGGGCTTTTGCACTGGCTGCTTCCTCTTCTTGGAACTGGCTTTCTCCTCCACTCAGTGGGGTGTCAGCTCAGATATCACCTCCACAAAGAAGTTTTCCAGTTCATCCGTCTGAAATATGCCACCCGTCCCGTCCCCCATACCCACACCCTACATTGTTCTCTGCTTCTTGAGCTTTCACCAAACCAGCTGGAATTACCTAGTCAGTTTATTCTTTTCTCTGTCTCCAGCATGAAGACATATGCCCCGTGAAAGCTGGGCTGTGTCTGTCTTGATCATCGGGGTATTTCCAAAGTCCAAATAAGTGACTGGCAAAAAAATAAAAATAAAAAGGCCTTTAACAAGCACCAGTGGGGTGAAATGCTGAATAAGTGAATTCTGTCCCATGTTACTTGGGGTCTGCGTGTAATGGGTAGACTCTGACTCAGTCTCAGTGAGGAGATGCCATATCCCATTTCCAGTCCCCTGAGTCACCAAGCGTCACAGCTGATAAATGGCCACCCTTGTGGGAAGGCGTGAGGTCTTATTTCTCAGCTGGATGGGACACCAGGGGCCTCCTGCCAAACATGACCAAGGGAGCTGAGTCCACACTTTGAAGGGCCAGGAGAAGGTGGGCATCCTAGTCCGTGCCGTTCCTGGAAAAAGCAGTCCAGTTTCCTCGTTTTTCTCTACTTGAGGAATCCACTGTCACCCTTTTGTAAAGATGTCTGAGAAAGTGTAAAAGCACATTTCCCGGATCTGGGCATGCAATAGTTTGCGCAATTATAACCCAACACATCACAGAAGTCAGATTGGTGCTTGCTGCCTGCATAATTCATCACTCGGTTTCCTGTCAGGGTCTAAGACCTCTCATATCTGGTAGACACAGAAAATTAAGTTTACATTGCTTGATTAAAAATTCAGAAGTTTAAGGACAAAAAAAAAAGGAGGATGTGAGTTGTATCATCATTAAGTAGACAGAGATAAATAAAGCATTGGAAGAGGAAACATGGGGGAAGAAAAAGAAAAGCAAAGGGAGACAATGAGAAAAAAAAAACCCTCGCTGGTGACTTGTCATTTCTTAGACTTAAGAATGTCAGTGGAAACGTCACTAATTTCTTCTCTCCAGTGGTCAAGGCTCAGGGACTCAGAAGGTATCCTGATTCCTTCCTCTCTTCTCTCCCTCCATCCTTCCTTTCTCCCTGTTTCCTTCCTTCACCTCTTCTCTCCATTCCTCTCTCTTTTTGTGTTCCAAAAATTTAAGTCCCTGCTCTTCACAAGCCACATTGTAAAGTCCTTGGCATACGAAATGAATAAATCAGAGTCCTATATTGATAAAGGCCCTGCAGGCTATTTGGAGCAAAGAGAATTACAGCCCCGAGTGATCTGATAGTGGAAGCTGTGTGGACCAGAAGGGACCCCTGACCCAGCCAGAAAATGGTCAGGGATACTTCTAACAGAAAAGGGGTGCTCGAGTTGGTTCTTCTTCTTTTTTTAAAAAAAGATTTGTTTTTGATGTGGATCACTTTTAAAGTCTTTATTGAATTTGTTACAGTATTGCTTCTTTTTATGTTTTGGGTTTTGGGTCCCAAAGCATATGGGATCTCAGCTCCTGGACCAGGGATCAAATATGCACTCCCTGCATTGGAAGTCTAAGCCTTAACCACTGGACTTCTAGGGATGTCCCTAGCTGATTCTTAAAGAAGACATAGGTATTAATCCAGTGATAGGAGATGGAATGAAGACTGACATTCCACGTAGGAGTGAGCAACATTTGCAAAGGCTCAGAGGCACCATGGGGTATGGTGTGTATTTGCAGGGGATATATACTGAGTTGGAGAAGAAAATGGCAACCCAGTCTAGTATTCTTGCCTGGAAAATCCCATGGACAGAGGAGCCTGGTGGGCTGTAGTCCATGGGGATGCACAGGTTGGACATGACTGAAGTGACATAGTGACTGAGTGGGAGGAGGTGTGGGGAGTGAGGCAGGGATCAGATTCCCTAGGCAGGGCTCAGGTACTCAGCTCCCACTAAACTGAAGGTTCCTTGAGGGCAGGGACTATGTCTTCTATTCTCTCACCAGTGAGGCCTCATTTCCTAGCCCTTTGTTCATCACAAAACAGGACCCAGCAGGTATTGACTGGCTTTTGGATTCCAGAAGTCTTTGGGGAGATATGAAAGAATCTTGAATGCAGGAACAACAAGATCATGTTTGCATTCTAGGAAGGCCCTTCTGGATGAGTGAGGGGTGAACAGTGACTTGGAGGAAGAAGGGAGCCGGGTGGACTTGTGGTCAACACGGTTAACAGTCCCCCATTCTCCAAGTCCCCCTTCTCCTTCTTGGTGATAGATTCCCCTGAAGCTGAACAGGGCACCAGACTGCTTATCTAGAGACTACATTTCCCAGCCTCCCTTGCGTCTAGGTGTGGCCATGTAACTAGGCTCTAACCAATGAAATGTGGGTGCAACTTTTACACTTCCTCCCTAAAAAGGAAGCTGTTTACCCCATTTTCCTCTTTTTTAAAAAATCTGTTTTGAATGTGGTCCTGATGAAGGGGAGATAGCTTCAACCATAGTGATGAACTCAGAGATGGGCAAATTCTATGAACCAATGTTGTTTAGTCGTTAAGTACAGTCTGACTCTTTTGTGACCCCATAGACTGTAGCTTGCCAGGCTCCTCTGTCCACAGGATTTTCCAGGCAAGAATACTGGAGTGCATTGCCATTTCCTTCTCCAAGGGATGTTTCCAACCCAGGGGTCTAATCCAAATCTCCTGCATTGGCAAGTGGATTCTTAACTGCTGAGCCACCTGAGAAGCCCCTATGAACCAGTGATGGCTGGCCATTTGTTGTTGTTTTTAATGCTTTAAGTAATTAAGCTGTGTTGGGTCTTTGCTGTGGCATGCAGGATCTTTAGTTGTGTTGTGGGATCTAGTTTCCCGACCAGGAATCAATCCTGGGCTGCCTGCCTTGGGAGTGCAGAGTCTTAGCCATTTGGACCACCAAGGATGCCCCATTTGCTTTTGTAAATAAAATGTGATTGGGATATAGACATATATATTCATTTACCTAATGTCTGTGGCTGTTTTCTTGCTACAATAACAGAGTGGAATGGTTGTGACCAAGATTGACATGACTTTCAAAGCCAAACTGACTATATGTTTGCTTCTGGAAACTAGCTCAACTCTGCTCTAGTGGATGGCAGAATAACAATATGGAAGGAAATTGTGTTCCTGAGTGGTTTCATGGAGCAGAGACACCTACCCACCTTGGCAACCTATCTGTATCAAGAGTGAGAGATGAGAGAAAAATGAACTTTTCTCTGGCTTTAGATACTGACACTTTTTGTTGTGGTGGCAACTCAGTGGGTTCCGTATCTAATAGAAAGACTCAGTAATAGTTTCATTGAGGCATCTGGAAGATGGTGGAGGTCTGAACTAGGCAGAAGTGGTTGAGGAGGGGAGAAGTGAATGGACCCCCAGAGACACTGGGGAACTCGAGTGGACAAATCTGGTATCTGACTGGATGAAGATGTGAGGGAAGATTCAAAAATGATTCCCAAGCCTGCCATGATGAATGCCAGGGCTAGTGGAACGGGTTGGGAGAAGATGCTGGGCTCAGCTTTGCTGTATGGTGTTTGAGGTTTCTGCAGGCTCCGGAGGTTCTGGGAGAATGAAGAGGATAGTGTTGTTTTACAGAGGATGGTCCAGAGAAGGATATTTTGATTAAATGACTTTGAGCAGAGATCTGGATGAAGTGAGGCAGAAAGAAGCCACCTGGACATTGGAGAATATACTCTGGGCAATGGAAACAGCAAGTGCAAAGGCCCTGAGGTGGGCCTGAAACTCAGAACCACCTATGCTTCACTCTTTTCCGATGATGCCATTCCACTCATTTGTGCTTTCCCAAGCACCTAACATGTGGGTGGCATGGATCAGAGAGCAGAGGAGATCATGGAGTCTATTAGACACAGTCTCTGCCATCAGGGGGTTCACAGATTGGGCAGGGGCAGCAGACTCGTGGTGGACACAACCTTATGGTCCCAGGCAGATACAGAAAGGATGACATAAGATAGGAAGGGGAAGGGCTAGTCTGCTCAGGGAAGGACTTGCCCTGGATTCCAAGGCCAAGTGGAATTTCCTTAAACCCTTTGTCTTAACAGTATAAATACACCAAACAGTGCACAGCCTGATAAATTTTCACAAGATGAATGCCCTCAGGTAACCAGCAGCTTAATCAAGAATCAGAGTGACTAGCTCCCCAGAAGTCCCTTAAATCCCTTTCAGCTACACCCAGGTCTCCCCTAGGCTGGCTTCTAGCAGCCTAGGTTAATTTTGCCTGTTTTTACATAGTGCCTCCTCTCTTATGCATGGCTTCTCTTGTTTGAGACTATGTTTGCGAGATTCATCCATGTTGTGTGTAATTGTATCTCATTTATTCTCATTACTATGCAGAATCCCAATGTGTGAATATGCCGCGATTTACTTTTTTGCTCGCTTCGCTATTGCTGGAGTTTTGAGTTGTTTCCATTTTGGGCCATCCCGGGTGTTGCTGCTATGACATTCTGGTGCGTGTCTTTTGGTGAACATATGTGTGCATTTCTGTTGGGTGTGATCTAGGAGTAAACTTGCTGGGTCAAGGGGTGTGCATATGTTGAGCTTTCGTAATGCTGCCAAGCGGGTTTCCAAAATGGTTGCACCAATTAACACTCCCACCAGAAGCGTGTGTCTGAGCAACTTATCTTTGCTAACACTCGGTATTTTCTGTCATTTTCATTTCGTTTCATTTCCTTTTATTTTCATTCCTGGTGAGGGTGAGATGATATTACATTTTGGTTTTAATTTTCATCGTCTTGATGACTAATACAGCTGGGCATGTTTTTATATGTTTTTTTTTTTTTTTTTTTGGTCATTTACTGACCTTCTTTGGGTGAAGTGCTTGATCAAGGCTTTTGCCTATTTTTTCTCTTATTGGGTTATCTACTTTTTCTTATTAGTTGCATGGTGCTTTTTACATATTCTGGACACGTGTCCTTGATAGAATATACTATGGAGAAGAGTTCTCCCATTCTGTGGAGTGGGTTGCCATCTCCCCCTCTTAGTGGTGACATTTGATGGACAGGGTGTTTTTACATTTAATGTAGTGCATTTTATTTATTTATTTTCTTAAGTATATTTGAATGCAGAAATCAGACTTTTCCAGTGGGGAGAGGGGTGTGAGCAGAGGTGGGGAGGCAGGAACTTTGGAGCCTTGTGGAAAACAAGCACATTAGCTGTGGCCTGACGTTCAAGGGGGTGGAGGAATGTGGGGATGGGCTGAGGTTGGAGGATGTGGTGGCTTTGTGATGTCAGGGTGTGGAATTCGGACTTCCTTCCTGAAGTCCACAGGGGATGAAGTTTTGAGTAAGGGCTGCCAAGACCAGAGCAGGTATTAGGAATATTAACCCAACATTGAGTGTCAAGATGCAGGTGGAGGGGTGAGAGGAAGCTGGGGAAGGCAGGGATGTGGGGGGGCTGGGAGGGCCCAGCCTGGACAGACATAGACAGGGCTTGGCATTGCTTCCTCACAGATGGGTGTTAACTGAAGATGTGGTGTGGAGATGCACTCATGGATGACATCCTTAAGGATAGCGTCACAGCCCTCTCAGCCCCTGACAGTCTGGCGCTGTTGTTCTGCTCTTAAGTAAAAGCTTGGAGAACAAGCAGATGACTCAGAGGGTCACAGACCAGTCCTTAATCTATCAGCCATCTGAGAGCCTCAGAAGGGAAGGGGCAAAGCTGCCTGTCCTGTGTCTGGGAAGAATCTTGTTTCTCTGAGATGAAAGACACAGCAGAGGCCTGAGAAGAGCTGGGGGGTGTGGGCAGGAGACCCGGATTATGTGCCTCAGCTCACGTCTGTGTGTCCTTGGGGAGGTCCCTTCCGCTCTCTGGACCTTGGTGTCTTTATCCACAGAGAAGGATGCAGACTCAGATGAGCTCAAGGGCATGAAATGCTTTGTGACCAATACTTCACAAATGTCAAGGATTGCTGAGTCCCCTGCTCCCAGGAACTAGGGAGTCAGAGAACTCTGCATTTAGCTTGCTAACAATTATGCCAGAGGTGGCTCTAAGGAGCCAGTATTGCTAGACCTTACCCAGAATCAAAAGTGTTTGTTACCAGCACTTCCTTACTTCCTGCATTACCAAGACTTGGTTGCCAATGCCAGCTTCCCCTTTCCTATATCCAAACATCTTAAATCCCAGATATGGACATTGAAATGATCTCTTTTCATTGGTAACATATTCTTCAGTCCCTCTAAGGTGGCTGACAAGATAATGGCAACGTACATCCTCTGGGCAGAGTGTTGGCCGCTGTGTAGGAGATGCACTTGAAGGTGTGGGCAGAGGGGCTGACTTGAGCAGAGGCACAGGGTGGACAATAGTGTGGAGGACTCAAAGAGCCTGTGGTGGTGAGTCGTGTGTCAATGTGGCTGTTCTCTGGCATCCAGTGATTCAGTCAAACCCTATTCTGTTTCTGTGAAGGTATTTTGCAGATGTGGTTAACATACATTATCAGTTGTCTTTAGAGAAAATAAGTTATCCTTGACAGTAAGAGTGGGTCCCATCCAGTCATTTGAAAGGCTTTTAAGGACTGAACTGAGGGGTTTCTTTGAAGAAGAAGAAATTCTGCCCCAAGACTGCAGCCTGAGCTCTTACCTGAACACTTTTTGTGTGAAATTGCCCTACAGATCTTAGACTTGCCAGCCCCACAATCGCATAAGCCAAGGTCTTGGAATAAATCTAACCCACAGGTCTGGGTCTATGCCTTTATTTATGTGTCCTACTTCTCTTTCTCTGGAGACCCCTGATGGGTACAGAGCCCCAGGTGAGAACTTAGGACCAGGGTCGGTGGGAGGAGCAGGAGAGGAGGACCAGCCTTTTCCATTCTTCCCTTCATTGCTCCAGCCGCAAAGACATTTCCAGTCCTCAGATGTGCCAGGCATGATCATAGCTGCCAGACCTTGGTGTTTGCACTTTCCCCGCATTGAAATGCTCCTCCCCTAGGTACATGAATGCCCCATACTGCCATTTGGTCCAGATCTCTGCTTAACTGCCACATCCTGGGAGAGTTTGCTTGACTAATTTAAAACATCCACCACCATCATCCTTCTTTTACTCAGATTAATTTTTCTTCCAAACACTTACCACTTCTTGCTATTTTATATATTTCTTTTGTCTGTCTTGCCCACTGGAATATGAACTACTGAGACTAGAGACATTCCTTTTTCACTTCCTAGCACGGGGTTTGGCACAGAGAAGTCACTCAGTGGGCTCCAAATTGTGGTGGGTTTCGAGCACTGTGCTAAGTAATTACAAGGAGTTTAAACCAGCCTCACCAACCAATGTCCTCTTGACAGCTGTGGACTCCTGGGGAGTCACTGTGTGTGTGTTTGGGGTGGGTGTGGAACTCACAAAGAGATGCCTGTGAGAGACAGCTTGGAGGCACTTGACAATTTCCCCCTATCTATGATGATCCACGTTGCCTGGCCAAGTTGTTCATGAAGGAGGCCTTATGATGCATCTCAAAAAAGCAACCGTGGCCTCTCAATCACTCAGCACTTTTTGGAAGGAAAAACAGATATCAAAAATGAAAGTGCACAAACAGTAATATATGATATCAGATCCGTCATTCTTTACAGCAACATGGACGATGGCGCTTGGAAAACAGCAGTTGCACCCAAAAGATAGACAGGCAGTTTTGACATGTCTTGCCAGAGAAGAGTCACCCACCCCATCCCCGTCCCCCCACCCTCCCAGCCAAATCACAGGGAATGACAGAATTACAAACAAATCAATCAGGCAGAGAACAGAAGCAGCAGAGACTCAGGGCTCGGGTGGTAGTAACAGGATGGCATGCCAGCATATCTCAATCACAAGCAAATGGGTGTCTGGGGTCTCTTGCCTCCAATACCTTGGTTGGTGATCTGTCCATGGTGCTGAATCATACTACTCAGTGTTAATTAGTGTTGGAGAGAAGCAGTCCCAGGGGATAATTATCAGTCATTCACTCCTGTGTGAGAGTGAGTTTATTGTGGATTGATGAAGCTGGAGTTGGGGGACAGATACTCAGAAATTCCAAACACACAAGCCTACATGAGCCAGCAGATAACACAACAAGGGAGACAAGTTTGTAAAATGACAAGGAATGGTGGGGACTGTGGTTTAAGACAGTAGGAACTGTGGTTAACTAGATGGCACATGCCCCATCTAAACAGAGCAGCCACCTCTTGTTCCAAATGAATTGGAGGCCATGTGGGGGCTGTATGAAGAGCGAGTTCCATCAGAATTTGAACGAGGAGCCGTAAACCTCTTTTCGATGGACTCTCTGAGTTTTAAATGCTTGCAGCAAATTCAAAGACATTTTTGATTAGCCCCTTATTTAAAGATAGAGATCTTGGGCTCCAGAGAGGGGAAGGGACATGTTCAAAGCATCTCAGCATGTTGATGACAGGGTGGGGCCTAGAGCCTCAGTGCCTGACTCCTGGTTCAGTGACTTTCCCTCCACTTCAGTTTGCTCTCCTGTTTGACAGGAGAGGCCTCTCCTCTATGAGCCCTGGGCCTAGGTGATGTAGGTGAAGGGATAAAATACA
The DNA here is from genome assembly GCF_019923935.1 of Bubalus bubalis. Classification (NCBI taxonomy): domain Eukaryota; kingdom Metazoa; phylum Chordata; class Mammalia; order Artiodactyla; family Bovidae; genus Bubalus; species Bubalus bubalis. Next base: position 6,098,394 of record NC_059173.1, on the reverse strand, counting down.
GGGGAAGATGTTTGAGCAAATCAGTCCTGAGTGTTGAAACAGCACAATATAGCCACTATTATTTCAACACATCCTAGCTCAGCTAAAGTGCCAGGCCTAAGGGACAGAGGCCTAGGAAAAGAGACAGTGGTATTAGAGGGTCAGAAATGCCTTTGAAAAGACAAGTGCCTCTTCTGGACCACTTGCAGAGTCCTGGGACATCCCTCGGGGAGACCTTTGGGATCAGGGCCAGACACTCCCTCTCTTCCTCTCATCCTAATCAAGCTTCATAAAAGCAGCTCCTCTGGCTGCTTATCTAAACCCCAGAAGTGGTAAACTGTCCCTGTAGAAGTTCTCTGTACCAGACAAATCAGGATGATGATTATGGAGAAAATCCAGCCAGGGTGTATCTGGCCTAGCCAGGAGCCCCCACCCCCTCCCAAGTCCCAGCCTCCCTCTCCTCCTACTCCCAAGCCTGGGGCTCCTGAGCCCTTGTCCCCCAAAGCTGGATGAATCTTTCTCCCTCAGCAATGCTGGGGACACAGTCTACATTAGGCGAATCAACAAGGCCATCTCAGAAGAGACCAAATAGGAAATAAGAGGCCCCATTGCCTAATGGGACTTATCAATTATGATCTAGGGCCATATTTCTTTGAGGGGTGATTGTTTCACGGAGTCTGACATCTCATATAGCTTTAAATTACTCACAACCGGGACGGCTTACAAGATAGCAGTAAAATCAGGAGAGGATTGGGCAATGTAATTATAGTATGGAAATGATGTTGATCACTCAAGCAGGGAGCAGACCTTGAATCGAAAACCCTGCTCTGTCTCCCCACCCCCTTCCTTTTAGTTCTCCTGCTCGGGACTGTAGAATACACAAAGCCTGGGAAACATAGGAGGTAACCTCACTCCTGCCCAGGAGCTGGAATTGGCCAGGTCCCTGTGTAAGATTATATGAGGGATGGGGCTGGTATAGACCCAAAGGATCAGGACAGATCCAATAGGTCTTTAGGGTCAAGATCTAAAGTCCAAAAGGCAGGAGTCTGCAAGAGTTGCTGATTGCTCAGGTTTATGGAGGTCACAATTTCCTAAATTCTCAACATATGCTGATCATTATATCAGGATCTGAAATTATAGAGTATTGTCTTCATGTCAGACACCATGTAAAGCTTTGTGGATGCAAAGATGAGTTATTTCAACTGTCTAATGAACACATGCTGTGTGCAAACATTGTGTTGGGGTCCAAATACAGAAAAACTTATTACTCACATTATTCATTCAAATACTTATTGCTGATTGACTAGTTCATAGGACTGCTAATGCTATGCCATGCTAAGTCACTTCAGTCGTGTCCGACTCTGTGAGACCCCAGAGATGGCAGCCCACCAGGCTCCCCCGTCCCTGGGACTCTCCAGGCAAGAGCACTGGAGTGGGTTGCTATTTCCTTCTCCAGTGCATGAAAGTGAAAAGTGAAAGGGAAGTTGCTCAGTTGTGTCTGACTCTTAGTGACCCCATGGACTGCAGCCTACCAGGCTCCTCCTGGTAAAATCCATGGGATTTTCCAGGCAAGAGTACTGGAGTGGGATGCCACTGCTAAACTCCTCATCAAACCCATTTCCTCCTGAACACACAGTTAGGTTGCATTTCCCAGAATTCCTTGAAGTTAGGTATGGATGTGTAATGGAATTCTAACCAGGAGGATGTGAACAGAAGTGATGCAGGTCACTCCCTGGCCTGGCCCTTAAAATTCTCTTGCATGTGCTCTTCCATGCTCTTTCCCCATCCTGCCTACTGGGGGTCAACACCCAGGGCAGTCCTAGAAGGCCTCTTGTTGAAACTGGCAGAGCCATAAGTATATGGGGTTCCTGAATGAGCAAGTGGAGCATAACCCCTCCCCTATGCGAAGCCTCTGCTGACCTAAAACTACATTGTGTCATCAGGTGAGCAAAATATATACCCATGCTTTTTGAGCTGCAGAAAGATGGTTACTGTGGTTCTCTAGACCTTATACCAGTTATTGGCAGCATAAACATTGATGAGAGCCTTTCCTTGCCATTTGCTATGGTCCAGGCAGCATACTAAGTTCCAGGAACGTGAATAACAGTTCATTCATTCAAGTACCTGGCCCTGAAATTATAGGGCTACATGATAAATAAATAATAATCAATTGATTATTTCCACAAACATTAATTAGATAAGCAGTATGCTCTGGTCTTGGCATTAAACTCTGGGGATACAAAGAATAATTCATTCAAACATGGATTAATTTTCTGCCACATGCTAAGCACTCAGCATTTGGGGGTTAAAGATGAACAGTTCTTATCCTCAGGAGGTTCACCACTTGGTGGAAGAGCCAGGTCGTGGTGAAAGTGGAAGTGTTAGTCACTCACTTCTGTCCTACTCTTTGTGACCACATTGACTCTAGCCTGCCAGGCTCCGCTGTCCATGGGACTCTCCAGGCAAGAATATTGGAGTGGGTTGCCATGCCCTTCCCCAGGGGATCTTCACAACCCAGGGATCAAATCCAGGTCTCCTGCACTGCAGGCAGATTCTTTACCATCTGAACCACCAGGGAAGATGTAGGTCATGGTGGTGCAGTGGAAAAACTGAAAAATAAAACATTAAATGAGATTCTGCAGGAAACCGGGAAATGATCTCTTGGATCTGAAGAGCAGGGGAAGGGATCAGGAAAAACTACAAACAAATGGGGATTTTAGATCTGGGCTTTGAAGGATGCATATAAGTTTTTTGGGCAGAGAATAGGTGGAAGGGAAACCCAGGCACATGGAACAGCATGTGCTAATGTGATGTGTCTTGGGATCAGTGAAAAGTTTGATGTGAACGGAGCTCAGAGACATGTGGCGAGGGCAGAATCAGATGAGCAGGGCTGTGGTCTGAATCTAGGGCAAATGCTCTTGTCTCTCTATCTGTGGGTTGTGTTATTAGAGCTAGGAGGGTTCAGAGACTGCAGATTCCATCTTGGACTGAGGTGGGAGTCAATGCTCTATCTTAATTTGCTCCCAGCTCCATGGGCAGGATGGGCTTGCTTTTCCTTTCTAAATTATACATTTAATACACATGCAACTTTATGACATTATCCCACTAACATCATCCCCACTTTATCAATGAACAAACTGACTTTTGGAGAGGTAAATTATCCACTCAAATCACACAGCTGTCTGACCCCGTGGTTGGCATTTAAACTCCAGGTAAGGCCACCTTCCCAATGTGTTTGTGACCCTCAGCAAAGCAGGAAGTGGGTTTTCTGTCCCAATGATGCAAACGTTCTGAAACCCTCTGGGGTTAACACTGGATGAAGGTGGAGGAGCTTCCCCTCCCCAAAGCTGATCGGAACTAACTCAACACTGAGCTCATGTGCTTGTATGTGGTGGGAGTGGGGAAGGGTGGGGAAAGTCCTAGCTGAGCCCAGACCAGTGTGAGCTGTGCTGGGAAGGAATAAATCTCTTCATGAGCCAACATTAATACAAGCTTGGCAGGTTCTGGGCAGGCCCCTGGTTGATTATGCCAATGGATGCCGGGGAGGGGAAGATTGAGCTGCTGGGGGTGGTGTGAATACACACCATGCAAGGTATATCTTGAAAATATATAGCATTCAGCAGGCAGGCAGCTGAAGGCGGGGGTAAGGGGGGATGATGGGGGGGGGGCTGGCATCTGTTTGCAGTTATGATGGCTAGAACCCACTGCACGAGGCTCACAGGATGATGCCTAGGGGACTTACCCACCTGCATGGTATCCACCATTCATTTGTCATGTGTTTATTGAGGACCTACTCAGTGCCAGGCACTGGGTTCGGGGCTGGACATCCAAACATATTGCTGCCTTCACGTTGGTCCTAGTCTGGTGTGGCAGACAAAACTAAGCAAATCATCATGGCTATTGCATAAAAAGTGCATTAGGGATAAAAGCAAAGGAGTGGTGAGAACTTAGAGGCTGATGTAGAGGTCATGGAGGACTGCCTGGAAGAGGTGACATTTGAATGAGAGCTGAAAAATGAATTCAAGTTGTGCATTTATGAAGCAGGGAGTAGGGGACAGAAAAGAATCACATAGAGGCCCTTAAGTTGTGTTTGGAACGTGTGAACAACAGAAAGTAGGACAGGGCTCAACATATATCTAAGATTTAGACAGAAGCCAGGCTAGATATGGCCTTATGGGAATTGAAGTGATTGGACTTCATCATAGAGCAATGGGGAGCCACCAAATATTCTAAATGAGGAGAGTTACTGATCAGGGTCTCCTTTCTCAAGGTATCTCTTCAAATCCTCACTGTAGCCTGATCAGGTAATTATAACCATTCCCTCTTATTTGAGTGAGGAAACTGCAGCTCAGGCAGCAATTTGCCTAAAATCACACAGAAAAAGAGTAGCACACTTGGCCCGCTGTATCCCAAAGACAATGAACCACTGAGCGCAGATTCTCTAGCCCAGCATTCTGGACTTGTTGCTGAAAAAGAAGGTTTAGATTACAAAATATGGAAGGAGAACTCAAATCCCCAGATGTACCTTTGGTGGGAATCTGACAAAGGCTGGAAAGCTCAGATCAGAATTTAGGAGCCATGTATAGATAGCCTGGAGAAAGAACCCAGTGTCGCCATGACCTGCATGGGAGTCTCTCTTGTGGGTGGCTAATGGGGACCATCTGAGAGTGCCAAGGGTATGCAGAGAGCCAGATACCTCAACCAGACAGAGCAGAGAAGGGGCCGCCATGGGCTGCTCACTCTGGGGCATAGAGAAGCTGCCTCTAGCAACCATCCACTGTAAATTCAAAAGGAAAAAAAAAAAAAAAACCCAAATAAAAGCGGAGATCCTCTACCCCTGGAAACATCTTGTCAGCTCAGGTTTGGAAAGGGTAATCCGATTCACCTGCTACATATCTGCAGTCTCAGATTCAGCAAAAATTACAATGATAGAGACCATTAGTAGCAATGCATTCATTTGGCAAATAAATGAACACTACCGTGAGCCTCACCCTGAACTAGGCGCTAGGGCTACAACAGAGAAGGTGGAGATGGAGGCAGCCCCACTGGAGCTTACAGTTTGGTCCAGGGTGGTATGAGCTGTAGTTTGCTGAGAACCTGCTTTTGCACCATTGAAGCAAGATGAGCTGTGTGCACATCCCCTTCTTTAAACCTCAGAGCCGTTCTGTGGGGGTAAGAACTTGTAAGAGACATTGCTGGTCCCATCACCTGACAAGCCTCCAGCTTCTGTGAGTATAGGCTGCTGATAGCCCTCGTCTTCTGCACTTCTGAAGATACATCCTGGAGCTGCCTTGCTTAGAAATGCCTGGGGAGATATGCACACCCAGGGACAGTCTTTACTTGATGACGAACTCTTACGGAACTCCTCTGGCTTCCTGTGGGGCAAACATTTTGGTACCACTGATGCTCCAGGTCAGGTCAGGCAGAACCTGGACCTCAACCAAAACCACATCTTTGTTTCGCTTCTTCTCCTTTGCTGGCTGGCTCACCCCATCCTTAAAGGTTTTCTCTAGAACTCTCCTGCAATTAATCTCTTGTTATTGTTCAGTCACTCAGTCGTGTCTGACTCTTTGTGACCCCATGGACTGCAGCCCGCCAGGTTTCCTTGTCCTTCATTATCTCCCAGAGTTTGCTCAAACTTTCATCCATTGAGTCGATGGTGCCATCCAACCATCTCATCCTCTGTAGCCCTCTTCTCCTCATGCCCTCAATCTTTCCCAGCATCAGGGTCTTTTCCAATGAGTTGGGTCTTCACATTAGGTGGCCAAGTATTGGAGCTTCAGCTTCAGCATCAGTCCTTCCAGTAGAATATCCAGGGTGGATTTCCTTTAGGATTGACTGGTTTGATCTCCTTGTAGCCCAAGGGACTCTCAAGAGTCTTCTCCAGCACCATAGCTCAAAAGCATCAATTCTTTGGTGCTCAGCTTTCTTTATCGTCCAACTCTCACATCCATACATGACTACTGGAAAAACCATAGCTTTGACTATATGGAGCTTTGTCGGCAAAGTGATGTCTCTGCTTTTTAATATGCTGCGTAGATTTGTCATGGTTTTTCTTCCGAGGAGCAAGTGTCTTTTAATCTCTTGTACAAGAGTCTGTATCCGGGCCTCAGGAATAGGACTGGGGTGAGGCAAGAATTCGGGGTACAAAAGTAAAGGAGGCACTTCTTCTCAGGGTCTGACCATGCACCTGTGTGAGAATGAGGGTTTTCTTCCTGACAGATGTTTCCATGCTACCTGATTCTCATGGATTTTTGATAATGAGGACACTCTGCCCTTGTATGAAGCTCTGTATGCCCTTAGCGGTGTCAGCTAGTCTGAAGACCAGGAGCTGTACCCCTGCACTTTACCCATTCCCTGGCTCCTCAGCATCAATATAAATAAAGGCCTGAGCCTTGCAGCCACACTACAACGAGCTTCATTGAACCTTTCCCATCTCCATGCCACTGTCCAGACAGTCCTGCCTAATCCCACATTGGAAGGACGAGTCCTAATCAAAATCCTGATCAAAGGTCAGCAGCTAGTAAGAACCCCTTCTGAGTTTTGATGACAAGGATGCAATTAGAAGTTTAGAGCACTGTGTATTACAGAAGGGGGAAGGCAGGATACGATCATCGCTCTGCACTTTTATTTTCCTATAATCCACACGGCGAATAAAAGACTTGCTGGGTGATGTTCAGGAAGCCGATTCTCCTCTCTGGGCCTCAGCATTCCCCATCTGTTCAAATGGGTGGGCTGGATGGGCTCAGAGCCAAGCACTCTCTGGGATGGAGCATTACATGCTTCCTGTTGTGTCTTGCTCCGGTCTCACGGGGCACGAGGGTTTTGAAAGCATTCATCAGCTAATGCATCACTTGTTCATTAAAGATTCTTTCTGGATATCCTCGTAGCTCCTACTTTTCCAGGCATTCAACCCCCCAGCCCCCACCGGTGTTGACAAATTGCTGCTTGAAGTCCATGGTCCCAGAGGCCTCCTTAAAATGTCCAGGAATGCAGGCATGGGGAGGGGTGAAGAGGGAGACTGGGGAGGTGTTGGCTGGAAGCCACAAGCCGCAGCAGCCAGAGGTGGGTGTAGGGGGTGGGGTGCCGGCACCCCAAGATTGCTCAGCCATCGTCAGGGCGGTCAGCAGCGTCCTGACTTTGAAAGCGATCCAAAGCGAGGTCTGCATTCTAGTCTCCAGTGATGTCACAGCTAATCATTAGCCTGGTAATTACATTGAAAGCCTTCTGCGATCTTATCCTCAGCAGGGTCATTAATGCAAGGCAACCACACCAGTAAATGTCTCATTAGTCTTATTTTAGACTTATGTATTTTTCAGGACTACAGAATTTTAATAGTCTGCCCTCCCCCCGGCTCCCCCTTCTGTGACATTAATATCTATTCCACATGCCAGATTCTTCCAGCTCTCCCCACTTCCCTGCCTTCTCTACTCAAAGCCCCCAGAGGAGGTCCAGCAAGGAAGGAAGTCTAGAGTGGGGGTCAAGAAGGGCTGGGTCTTTGCCTCCCTCACCAGCCCCAGGTCTGTTTCTGGCCCCAGTGTCTTTTCTGTAATGACAACCCTTTCCCTAGATTTTCTCTGTCATCCTCAGGAAGCTTCACTCTTTTCATTTTAACCCTATTTAAACCTTTTTTTTTTTTTTGCATTATTAAAGAAATGCATGCTCATTACAAAGACAGGAAGAAAAAATTACCATTAATCTCAGACCCCCAGCTAAATGATCCTTTCCCCACTTCTTGTTCGCCTCGCCCCCCACCCGCAATTCTGGCTTTTCCTTTTTCACTGGATTGGGCCAAGTTTCTCCCCTCTAGGGGTCTTTGGACAATGCTGTTCCCTTTGCCCACATCATTTACCTCTCTTCTCTGTCCTTGGATGACTGCTACTCTCTCTCCAGGGTGCAGCCTAAACAGCACTTCCTCTTGGAGGCCCCTCTCTTCCTTCCTCCATTGAAGGTTATAGTTCTGCCATTTGAGGCCATTGCCATGTCCTACACACACACATCATAATCGCCATGAACTTGTCTACATGTAACACTCATTGTCTGGTTGCAGTCTCCCTGAATAGGCAGATTGCTCCAGGTGGGCAAGGAACAACCCTATATGGTTCACTAACCTTATAGTCCCAGTGGTCAACTTGGGCAGTCAGTACAAAGAGGCATCAGTAAGTACTTAGTGAATGGATGGATGGGTGATCGGATGGATGGATGGATGGATGGATGGACGGGTGATCAGATGGATGAATGGATGAGTGGATGAATGAATGGATGGGTGGATGGATGGATTGACGGGTGGTCAGATGGATGGATGAATGGATGAGTGGATGAATGGATGGATGGATGGATGGATGGATGGATGGATGGCTGGATGGATGGACGGGTGGTCGGATGGATGGATGGATGGATGAGTGGATGAATGAATGGATGGATAGATGGATGGGTCATCAGCTGGATGGATGGATCGATGGGTGATCGGATGGATGGATGGATGGATGGATGAGTGGATGAATGAATGGATGGATGGATGGATGGATGGACGGGTGGTCGGATGGATGGATGGATGGGTGGGTGGTCAGATGGATGGATGGATAGGTGGGTGGTCGGATGGATGGATGAGTGGATGAATGAATGGATGGATGGATGGACGGGTGGTCGGATGGATGGATAGATGGACGGGTGGTTGGATGGATGGATGATGGATGGGTGGTCAGATGGATGGACGGATGGATGGATGAGTGGATGAATGAATGGATGGATGGATGGATGGATGGGTCATCGGATGGATGGATGGATGGATGGACGGGTCATCAGCTGGCTGGCTGGCTGGATGGATGGATGGGTGATCGGATGGATGGATGGATGGATGGGTGACTGGATGGATGGATGGGTGATAGGATGGATGGATGGACAGATGAACAGATAGATGAATGGATGAGTGGATGAATGAATGGATGGATGGATGGATGGATGGATGGGTCATCGGATGGATGGATGGATGGATGGACGGGTGGTCGGATGGATGGATGAGTGGATGAATGGATGGATGGACGGATGAGTGGATGGATGGATGGATGGACGGGTCATCGGCTGGCTGGCTGGCTGGCTGGATGGATGGGTGATCGGATGGATGGATGGATGGATGGGTGATAGGATGGATGGATGGACAGATGAACAGATAGATGAATGGATAGACAAATGGAGGGATAGATGAATGGATGAGTAGGTGGGTGGATGGATGACCGGGTAGCTGAACTTATTTCAGAATATTCTCCCATCTTTCCTTTGCATTTTTAGGTGCTGTTGAAATAATACCACATGTAAATTTATATCTTTTTTATTCTGCATTTTTCTATGTGTTAACAACCGTCGGCATCTTTGATGACTGCTCAGTACTCCATTGGGTAGATGCTTCCTAACTTACTCAACTAATTTCCTACCAGCATGCATTTGGGAAGATGATGTTTCCGGTAAGTAACGGCTCCGGGTTCCTTCCCCAAGCACCAGCATTCAGATAAATGTTGTGCTACCATCTCGTGACATACAGTTACAGACAAGTGATATAATTTCACGGTGCCTCAGTTTCCTTGTTTGTAAACAAGGGTAATAGCTTATGGGGTTATTATGTGGGTGAAATCAGTATAAGTACATAGAACAGTGTCTGGCACCCAGTAAACGTTCATGATTACTTCCTGCTTGTTGACCGTGCATGATTGGGTGAGGGATGTCTGAAGGGGCGGAGCTTGATCTGCATCTCTATGATATTTGGATAGCCAGGACATCGCTAATATGTTAAACCTTGAGATGTCCAGAATAGGAACTGAAACATCTTCTTTACCCATCATGAGATCACAGTGTGGGGAGGCCTTTCTCCAAAGCATTTCTTCCAGCAGCCTGCACTGTTATTTTCCCATTGCCATTCCAGTCTCCAACCAGATCTTTCCTCTGAACAGTGTGGTGGAAAGAACCAGGGCTTTGGAGTCTGGGAGACCTGGGCTGGGGCCACCATGCTGTCCACTGTGAACCAAGAGACCTTTAGGAAGTGGCTTCTTGTGTCTGAGTATCATCTGTAAACGGGGCAGGTGCACCCAGCTTACTGGTGGCTGGGAGAATCAAATGAGCAAGTGTGTGTTTGGTATCTGGCCCATGTTAGGACCTCGACTTCAGCAGTCACCGTCCCTGGACAGGTGCATGGATGCCTCTCTGGGAGACCTTGCCTAGTGTCTCCTGTGTGCTGGACAGGGCATGCTTTAGGGTCTTGGTGTGCTATATGCCACTGAGTGAAGAAAGGAAGAAAGAAATAAGGTAGAGAAACAGGTAGGTTTCACCTATGGGAACCCAAGGATTCAAAACAGACTTTTCTTTATAAGCAGTAGCCCTGAAATGTTCCTGCTTTCACTGAGGTTTGGGGCAAGTAACTTCACTGCACTGACCCTCAGATCTTTTTTTTTTAGCATCAAGCAGGGAGAGCTGGATCTCTGCATGTTGGTGGTGATGGTTCTGTGAGATGACACTTAGTGAGTGCTCAGGCTAGTACTTTTTTGAAGTATATTTTTTGGTTATATTTTTATAAATATTAGTATTTTTTCCTGGACAGTGGTAAGTGAAGTGCCCCAGAGAACTTGAAAGTCACAGAATCAGAGTGATAAGGCTGAAGAAAACCTCACAAAACAGCTCTCTTTATTCCTGGGGCCCCTGTCCTGAGCCAGGCTGCCTTGGATCTCCAGGATTTATGCTTATCAAATTCATAAATGAAGAGGGAACTCTCACCCTGAATCTTCTCTTTCTGGTTACTTAGCCTGGAGGTTCTCCTCTCTGGGTTAACGCACCAGTTCATAAATATGTGTCTTGAAGTTTGGGGACCTTTCCACTGGTGTGTAGACTTCTCTGGTGGCAGAGTGGTAAAGAATCCGCCTGCCAGTGCAGGAGACCTGGGTTCAATCCCTGGGTTGGGAAGATCCCCTGGAGGAGGAAATGGCAACCCACTCCAGTATTCTTGCCTAGAGAAATCCATGGACAGAGGAGCCTGGCAGGCTACAGTCCACGGGGTCGCCGAGAGTCAGACACGACTTTGCAGCTAAACAACCACCACCGGTGCATGTGCACCAAGGGACATAATCGGTGTTGGTTGCTTTTGCTGCTGGGTGACCTGAAACTAGCACAGTGCCCGGCACACCCAAAGTGGGGGCTTAATAAAGACCTGCCACACGAGTGAATGCATGCGTTTCTACCTTGAGAAAAAGCTGCTGCTCCGGAGAGGCCAGCTGCCAAGCCTCCCTCCCTGGCTCTTTTCCCTGGGGCCTGTGATATTTAATTAATATGAGCCAAGCAGAGCCCACTTTATGGTGCTGGCCCAGGGGCCACCCATAATTGAGAAATGATAGGAGGCACCTGGAGACTTGACCTTGGCTAATGATAGATAGATCCACACGGAGATCAGGAGCCAAAGACCCAGGGGCTGGAGCATCTGTCTAGAGAGCCCAGGTGGAAGGAAGGGAAAAGAGATGTTTGCAGCCCTGGAATGCAATCTCAGAGGGTGGGGCCGGCTCCCAGGGAATTCTGATGATGTGCTTTTCCTGGGGGAAACCCACGGAAGTGTCATGGGCTCACCACAGGCCAGGCTCTGATGAACACTTTACAGAGAGCTTCAGAGTGGCATCAGAAGCTGCTCTTAGCCAGCGTCCTGACGTGCTGGGAACTCAGTACACATCTGTCCGATGGTGAGTGAATAAGTAAAAGACCTCAGGGGCTCTTTGAAGGGGAACAGAATGGAAGGAGGGTCCCACAAGCTGCAGGGTGGACAGGGGTTCAGGGGGTGGGGCACAGGTGGGTACCACCTTCTCCCTCTGCTCACGCCTTTGGCTCTGGTGAGGTTGTGGGCGGGGGTGGGGAGGATCTCTATGTCCCTAAGCTCAGTCTGAGGTCACCTACTTCACTCCCCTGGCTCCAGTGTCTCACCCACCGAAGATGCACCCCCTCATTTCCCTCCTAAGGGGGAGAGGACTCTATTTAAAAGAGTTGCTCCTGTAATGTGTGTCCCTGAGGAGTGGGTGGAGGGTGGCTGCAAGACCCTAGGGGTCTTCACCTCTCTGCTGAGCAATGTCTGGGTGCAGAGAGGAACTCGAGGGGCCCTGTCATGCCCTCATGGGGCACATCACAGTTGCCAAGGGCATGAATGGCAGAAATGGAATTCTGATGACAAGTTTCCCGGAGGGTTGTGGGGGCCTTTGGCAATGAGGGAAGGCATCTAAGGTCAAAGACTTATGGACTTCTGATGACCAGGAGGTATACAGAAAATGGCAATACAGCAGAGCACAGCGCTTTAGGGTTTATAGAGCATTTTCAGATTCATCTCTGGGAGGAAGAAGAGATGATTGATGTTCCTATTTGATGGAGGAGCTAAATGCTGCTTGGAGAAAGCAGCAGGCCCAGAGCTGGGAAACCTTGAGACTAACCAGGGATTCTTGACTGCTTCCTTGCCTGTGGCCCCCTGCCACCACCCCACCCCTGCTGGAACTGCTAGCTTTCCAGGGAGTGTACCCCCTCTCTCTTTCTTTTTTTAAAATTGTGGCAAAATACCCTTACAAAATTTAACCATTTACATCCTAACCATTCTTAAGCATTTAGTTCAGTGGTATTAAGTACATTCACATTGTTGTGTGACCCTTACCACCATCCACCTCCTGAAGTTTTCATCTTCCCAGGCTGAAACTCTGTCCCCATTAAACACTAACCCCCACCATCTCCCCCCTCCCTGGTGACCACCATTCTGCTCTCTGGCTCCATAAATCTGGCTGCTCCAGGGACCTCTGTGAGTGGAATCATATGGTGTTTTGTACTTTTGTGGCTGGCTTCTTTCACTCAAAATAACGTCCTCTAAGTTTATCCATCTTGTCTCAGGTGCCAGAACTTCCTCCCTTTTTAGCGCTGAGCAATATTCCATCACACGTTCATACCATGCTTTGTTTATCCATTCATTGGTTGGTGGGCATTTGGGTTGTTCCCATGTTTTAGCTATTGTGGGTAATGACCTATGAACATAGGCTGACTACTGTCCCTTCAAGACCCTGTTTTCCATTCTTTTGGGTATATACTCAGAAGTAGAATTCCTAGTGGGCACCTGCTAGGTCTCTTTAGTCATGTCCAACTCTTTGCAGCCCTATGAACTGTAGCCCATCAGGCTCCTCTGTCCACGGGGATTCTCTAAGCAAGAATACTGGAGTGGGTTGCTATGCCCTCCTCCAGGGGATCTTCCCAACCCAGGGATCGAACCTATATCTTTTTTGTTTCCTGCCATGGCAGGAGGATTCTTTATCACTAGCGCCACCTGGGAAGCCCAGAATTCCTAGATCATAAGGAGATCCAACCAGTCCATTCTAAAGGAGATCAGTCCTGGGTGTTCATTGGAAGGAATGTTGCTAAAGCTGAAACTCCAGTACTTTGGGCACCTCATGCAAAGAGTTGACTCATTGGAAAAGACCCTGATGCTTGGAGGGATTGGGGGCAGGAGGAGAAGGGGATGACAGAGGATGAGATGGCTGGTTGGCATCACTGACTTGATGGACAAGAGTTTGGGTGAACTCTGGGAGATGGTGATGGACAGGGAGGCCTGGCATGCTGTGATTCGTGGGGTTGCAAAAAGTCGGACATGACTGAGCAACTGAACTGAACTGATAGTAATTCTATTTTTAATATTTTCTAGAACTACCATACTGTTTTCCGTGGTGATTGCACCATTTTATATCCTACCAGCGATGCCAATTCCTTCACTTCCTCACCAACATTTGTAGTTTTCTGAAGAATTTTTGTTTCTGTTTTTGATTGTCCATCCTGATGGGCATGAGGTGATATCTCATTATAGTTTTGATTTGCATTTCCTGAATGATGTTGACATTCCTTAGTGATGTTGAACATCTTTCCAAGTGCTCATTGGCCATTTGTATATCTCTCTTTCATGTGATACAGAGAAAGGCCTGGGTTCTTTACAGTCCAACAGATCTAGGCCTAACAGATGCCTGAACCTCTCAGCTTTTTTGCTATGTGACTTTAGATGTGTGGCTTCCCCTCTCTGGGTTCCAATTTCCTTGTCAAGGTCCCAAGTTCAAACTATGGGTAGAACCAGTTCATGATCCAGAGGAAGGAGAATCAGCCTCTCAGAGCTGGGGTACGGGTTGGACACCTGAAGGATTTTCAGAGCTGATGTGTGGGATGCCAGCCACACACAAAGCTATATCAGTTTCCCAGGGCTGCCATACCAAAGTGCCACCAACTGGGTGGCTTATAGAAGAGAAATTGTCCACTCAGTTCTGGAGGTTGGGAGTAGTCTGAGACCAAGGTGCCGGCAGGGTGGGTTCCTTCTGAGGCTGTCAGGGAGAGAGCATCCCGTGCCTCTCGCCTAGCTTCTGATGGAAGCATCACCTCCATCTCTGACTCCATCTTCACCCACCTGGTGTTCTCCTCAAGTGTGGTTGTTGTTTCCTTTTTTTTCTTTTCGTGTTTATTTATTTACTTGGCTATGCGGGGCTTGGTTGCAGCACGCGGTATCTTCAGTCTTCATGGTGGCATGTGGGATCTCTTAGTTGTGTCCTGTGGGATCTCATTCCCTGACCAGGGATCGAACCTGGGTCCTCTGGGTTGGAAGCATGGCGTCTTAGCCACTGGACTGCCAGGGAAGTCCCTGAGTACGGTCATGGGTGAGAAGGCTGAGTGGGAAGGGGCCACACAGATGGGCCGCTGAGGCCCATCCCTCTCTGATGTCTGACTCGGTCCCACCTCTGACTCCCAGAGGGGTCCAGGCTCCCACCAGGAGCAGCCTTTGCTCCCAGTCACACTGCCTCTGAACCCTCCTGACCTGCTAAAGGTCTGTAGCCCAGTGTTTCGACTGTGAACTCGAGCATGAGTGCTCTCTGAACCTCTGCTTCCTCCCTTTTAAATAGGGAAGATTAAAATCCCTGCCTCTTTCGGTTGCTGTGAGGTTGGAAAAAGATCATGCATGTCATGATGACAATGATGAAGTTTCCTGGGAGACCCAGTTGGTCCCCAGAAGATCAGCATCTACAATGTGTAATCCTGGTGAGTCACAGTAAAACATCAAGTTCTGTGATCATGTCAGGGGTAGCCTTGGGAGAGCAGCAGCAAAAAGCACAGCCTGTCAGCCAAATCCAACCCACTGCCTATTTCTGTAAATAAAGTTTTATTGAAACACATCCATTTGTTCACACATTGGCTAGGGCTGTTTTTGAAATACAATAGCAGAATTGACTCATTGCTATAGTGACCATATGATCCACAAAGCCTAAAATATTTATTATAGAAAGAAGTTGCAGATCCCTGGGTGGCATAGGAACACATGGGGATTGGTATTTATAAGACCAGAGTTTAAATCTCAACCTTTGCCCTTCATTGCTGTGTGATTGATGTCTGTTATGTGAAAGTACCATTTCTAATTTGCCATATTGAAGTGATAAACTTATGCCATAGGATGATTAGGACAACGAGATGCTCATGTGACAAGCTCTCCTTGTGTCTGCTTGCAGCAAGAGCTCAGTCAAGCTTTTGACCATAAGTATTGGCTTCCCAGGTGGCACAGTGGTGGAAAATCTACCTGCCAATGCAGGAGACCCAAGGGATGCAGGTTCAGTCCTGGGGTTGGGAAGATCCCTGGAGGAGGAAATAGAAAACTACTGCAATATTCTTGCCTGGAAAATCCCATGGACAGAGGAACCTGGAGGGCTACCTACAGTCTGTGAGGTCACAAAAGAGTCAGACATGACAGAATGACTGAGCACAAGCAAAAAAAAAAAAGAAGAAAATCTCATTAGCATGTCACAATTTCTGGTATGCAGCATGTGCTCAATATATTCCTGTGGCCAAATGCAGGAAGGTTTCCATCTTCAAGGTTTAGACAGAGTTTGGTGCCCACCGTGTCTGGAGGAGTCGCCAGTCCCTTGGGCACTCAATTAATGAGGCCCCTTCAGACCTTTGTGGCTCAAAATGCAGACCCCAGTTCAAAAGCTCCTCTATGCCATTCTTTACCCCGGGGAGCTCTTTTCTGTCCTGGTACCCTGTACCGCACACTTGGCCCCCATCACGCATCATGTAAGTGATGGAAAGAAGTCAGTCAGAGGAAAAAGACAGATTGAGTGCCTCCGTGGCCCTGGCATTTCCCTCTAGATCCCTGGATTTCCATATATTTGAAAACCTAATATAAACAACAGAGAAGAAATTTGCATTTCGGGCAGCAAGGAATGAAAAATTGAGGCGGTGTAATGTATTGCTGGGTGCGGAAGAGGGATGACCGTGGTGAGACCAACCTCTTACGACAGACCCAATAGGCCGGTGGCAAACTCATTTCCTGGCAGAATATAGGGTTCATCTGCTGGAACATTTAACAGGCATCAAAGAAAGATCACTTCCACCTCTCCCCGCTGCCTGAGATGCTGCTCTCCTGCCTCTCTTTCTGCCGTTTTATTAAACCCCTTTATGTGGTTTTAATACAATATGTATGATCCACATGGAGACAAATAAATTCTTATGTACTTTTCAGGATCCAGAGTGTTCTAATGGTTATGTATGCTTTGTTTATATTTTCTGAGAGACATTAAAAGGGCAATGTATAAAAATACACAACCCAAACTGATGGTGATTTGTGGTTACTCACCGAGTGATGGCAAAATGGGAAGTTATGAAGTTAATTTCTAGATGTGTGGAGATGGAGATACTTGGGGAGGACTGTGGCCTGCAGGAGTGGCCAAGGGTGTATCAACTCTGACAAAGGCTGGGTTTGGTGGTAAGTAGGTCATAGGGATGCTCATGGGTCTGTAGCATTTTTGAGGCAGTGATATAGAGCCAACCAGTGGGAATGTTGCTGTTGCAGATGGGAAAGGGGGATGCCCAGAGAGGTTAAGGCAGTTTTCTAAGGTCACACAGCAGGCAAGTGGTAGAGTTGGGATGATAAGCCCTTCTGTGGCTCCTCCTTGGGTTGTCAGAAAGCTGCCTAAGAGTCTGTCACAGATTTCATGACCTCCTGGTGGCCTCCAGGTTGCAGGAAGCCATGGGACAACTCCAGAGTAGGCAAACAAAGCAAGCTAGTAACTTTGCGAAGCTTCCGTCCATGACCCTCTGCTGGGACACTGTGCAGGGCAGAGCAGAACTGAGGTGTGCTGGAGCTGAAGTTTACACTGGTGGCTTTGGGAATCTACACAGGGGAGGGGTGACCAGGGACCTGCAAGCTGGCACTGCCATCCACTTTATGGTCTAGGAAGGCATTAATTTGTACATGGCACTGGGCTTGGGATGTTGGCTTATTAAGCACCTGCAGGGTGGAGGGATTCAGAGCAGTCACACAGAAACAAACTCTGTCTCTCGGAAAGCTTCCACCCATGCCCTGCTAAACGGTCCAAACTCTGCCCTCCAAGACTAGAAGCTCTTAGTTTCTGAGTTGGTGATTCCAGGGAACACCTGTAGCCTCACGGTTAGAGCACAGGCTCTAGAGCCAGACTTCCTGGGTTCCAATCCCAGCCTCACCACATATGAGTTCTGTGACCTTAGGCTCCAGTGTTTAACTTCTCTAGGGGGTCTCATTTCCCCACATGTGTGGAGAGGATGATGACACTTAGCCTGGAGAAGTAGTGCTGTGGGCAGTGGATGGTCCATGTGTAGCCGGTTTTATCACAGCATCCCTAGTCTTCACACATGTTGATTTTCATCACTATTGTTATCCTACCTATCCTACCTTGGGAGGCTTTGCAGGTGACACAGTGGTAAAGAACCTGCTTGACAGTGTAGGAAATGTAAGAGATGCGGGTTCAACCTCTGGGTCTGGAAGATCCCCTGGAGGAGGGCATGGCAACCCACTCCAGTATTCTTGCCTGGAAAATCCCACAGACAGATGAGCCTGGCGGGCTAAGTCCACAGGATCACAAAGAGTCAGACATGACTGAGCATGGAGCATCCTGGGTAAGTTCTTATCACTCTCCGATTCTCAGTTTTCCCATCTGTACAATAAGGGATGGGATTGTGTCTTGGGTTTTAAGAAGGGGATTCCTAAATCTGGCTACTTGTACATTCACTAATGCTCATGGAATGATATTTACAAGGGGTCCCATCATCTCTTTGGCTCTGTGTACTGAAGACCATAAAAGCATTCATTTCCTTTGGCTCAGCAACTTTCACTTCTGGAGCTTTCCCCTTGGGGGATTAATCACAGGTGTACGCAAAACAGTAACTGCAAACATTTCTGCTGTGGCGTTTAAAATAGAGGGAAAATTGGAAGTGACCCAAATGGAAACAGAGGGGGGGACAGGTTAAATAAACAGTGCCACGGCAGTAGAATATCTGTGACCAATTGAGCACTTCCTGTATGCCTAGGTTCGGAGGAGCACTTGACACCGTGAGTAACCCTCACTCACCCGGTTCCCCTGTTAGGTTGCGATCAGTACTTATAGTTTGGCCCCAGGGAAACGAAGCTTAGAGAGAGAAAAAAGTATCACCCAGTCTGCACAGCTGGCAGATGGCAGAGCTGGGAGTCAACCGACCATCTGACACCAAAGCTGGCCTCTTTTTTTTTTAACATCACACTACTCCTCAGGTTGATGTCAGCAAGGTGGACCCGAGAAAAAATGGAGCATTGATGACAGCTGTGCATGGACAGTCCTCTGAGAGACAAGCCTTCAGCTGTGAGAACACACAGCTGCTTGAACATGGCTCTGAAACCGGCACCCATGACTTCATGTAAACCTTTATCTCCCTGTGCTTGTGAATGTGCCTTGACCACCTTGCTCTGGTTTTCCTCTTACGGGGAAGATTCATCTCTTGTTTATTTCAACACCAATCTCCAAGCTCCAGGATTCTGGTGGCCCAGTATCAGGTTCCTACTTCTATTCTCTGTTTCATTGGCCCATCTGAATGTACCACAGATAGTCATCAAACCATCTAGTCATGTCTGGAACCATCTCTCCATTATCCATCCATCAGTTCACCCAGTGATCCACATATTCACCTCCCCACTCACCTGTCCATTCACCCATCCATCCATCTTTTCATTTATTCCATTATTGATTTCATTCATTCAGTTATTCATTAAGTTATCGAATATTCTTTAATACCTTGCTTATACCAGGCACTGTGCTAGGCACCAGGGTCACAGAAACGAGCAGGTCAGACACAGTCCCTGCCTTGAAGGAGATCACAGAAAAGTAGACTCATTGGCTGAATGAGCAAATCATTGTGATCCCTTCCTGGTCAACACAGATTTATGTCACCTGGCTTTACTTTCCCGTCATGGCATCTATTGCAACCTGCCAGTGCACTGTGATGTTTGCTGCGTGCAGTCTGTCTCTTCACGTGTTGGCTCGTTTTGTTCTGTGACCACCGCATCTCTCATTCCAGAAGAGCGTCTGCCCAATACACTATTACCGAACCAATGGGAAAATGAATATGCGGGGTGGATGGAGATGTGATCTTGTGATGCGATCTTGGCCTCGCAAGCTTATGGTGTCGTGGGGACTTAGACGATGACTGAGTGATCAGAAATGTGTGTCAGTTGGGAGGGCGGACACGCAGTGTACAGCAAGAGGAAATTTGACTCAGTCTGGAAGTTTCAGGAAGGCTTCCTGGAGGAAGACATACTTCGCTGGAGTCCTGAAGGAGGGGGTCAGAGTTTGCTAGGTGAAGGTGTCAAGGTGGGACATGGCCCAGGGGACAGCAAGTGCCGAAGCTTTGAGTTCCAAAGAACTTTTAATATAGTCAAATTCTACCTGAGGACAGAACACTCTCTAGTTGGTAGATCAATTTTCTCCTCCATGATATTCTTTCTTATTCACAGCACATTTATGTAGCAAGGCAACCGTTTCCCCCCTCTTATTTTCAGATATAGAAGCTGAGGTCCCAGTAAAGTTGCATTTCCAAGAAGTCATGTCTGGACTGCAGGGCTGGTTGGCTACATGACCCTGCTATGTACCACCATGGTCATTGGTGTGGGGCTCTATGTAATCCTCAGACAATAGTGCTCTCCTCTCTCAAATTAGTCAAAATGACCGCTGAGTGCTTTGTGTACTGGTGAGCTCTGCTTTCAGGTGAGGGGTAATGTATGGACACAGAGTCTGGGGCCAAGTAAATGGGTTCAATCCTAGCTCCACCTCCTGTTCTCTTTATGCTTAGATTCACTTACTTGAAAGTAGAATGGAGACCCCAGCATTTCCCTCAACAAATGCTGGTGGAATCTTCTCCATCCAGCCTCTATCCTATGACCTGGAGATACAATGATGACTAAGATATTATTTTTATTTATACATATTTATGAGCTCTCTAGAACACCTGTCTCCTTGATGGCTTCCAAGGCAGATGGTCCCTTGTCTTCTCTGTGTCAGAACCCATGATTGTTTTGTAACTTTGGGCAAATCACTGGGCCACTTGGGACCCCAGTTTCCTCATATTCTCAATGATCTCTTGGGTCAGGCACTCAAGATTGCCTGAGTCCACATGTCCCTGTGATGGCATGGGACGTTGTGGCTCATGTGCCTACAGGTTTCCAGAGCTCTGGCAGAGCGGCAAGCCTACTTAATGATCATAAAATGGATCTTGGGGGATTCCCACAGGAATCTAATCCTGCAGGAGCTGACTGTCCCAAAAGATAGCTGACAAGGAAGAATTTATATGTGATTGTCCCAAAAGGAAGGATAAAGCCAGTTTGTAGGCAACATGCCCAGACATCTGAAAGCTCATTTGTAAGGGAAGCTTCCAAATAATTCATCCCTGAGATAGATCCTGCCAGCATCTCTGGCAAATTTGTGGCTGCCCTTCTGACCAAGAGGGAAGCCTCTCTGTCCAGGCTTAAGGTTCACACAGCACTTGGCCACGACCTACCAGAGCCTTCCTTGTGATTGCTGTGCATCACATGTAATACTCTCTTTACACACGAGTAAGGTGTCTTGGAAGGCTTCCCAGGAGGCACAGGGGATAAAGAATCCACCTGCAGTGCAGGAGACACATGAGATGAGGGTTCGATCCCTGGGTCATGAAGATCCCCTGGAGGAGGGTATGGAAACCCACTCCAGTATTCCTGCTTGGAGAATCCATGGACAGAGGAGCCTGGTGGCCTACAGTCCATAGGGTTGCAAAGAGTCGGACATGACTCAGACAACTGAGCACACAGCATGCCCACAAGGTGTCTTGGAGCAAAAACTTCCTCATGAAAGTTCCAGTATCTGGAAAAAATAACGTTTTCTAAGAAACTCAAAAGCATAAGGAGGGGACTTTTATCTCAATTATTCCCTCTTTGTCCCTCTAATAAACCCATCATTAGGTCCTACAGTTTTGGTTCAAGATACATCCATTTATCTTTTTGGAGTCTGACCACATCTGGCTACCTCTGGCACTCTACTTTGGCCCAGGCCACTGTCCTCTCACCCCTGGAGAGCAGTGAGATTCCATCTGGTCCCCCCACTTATTCCAGTCCTGCTTCCCTGTCCCTCCCAATCTTTTTTTTCACCAGCATGGTGGAATACTCTTCTTAAAAAAAAAAAAACCTAGATCAAATCCCATCTTTCCCTGTGGAAATGCTTCAGTGGCTTCCACGGATGGGGTTCCAGCTCCTTTCCTTGACCTAAAGGCCAAGTCTGCCCATCAATGATCCCCTAAGCATCATCTTCCCCTTACTCACACTATGCTCTGCTACACAAGACTTCTTTTATTTCCTTGAATAGACCAAGCCCTGTCCCACCCTGGGACCCTCTCAAAAGCTTTTTGCTTTGAGAAGGGATGTCCCCTGACTACAGCCTCATCTTTCAAGTCACAACTTGATCATCACTCAGCAGAGAGTCTTCCTCCAAACACCTCCTCAGGTGTATTCCCTGTAGCAGCATCTAGGTCATAAATCTTTTATAGAATTTGTCATAATTTAGAACTTTTTTTTGTTTATTCTTTACCTTCCATCTTCCCCTGTAGACTATAAACTCCATGAAGGCGGGGACCAGGTCCATTGTGCCCAGTGCTGTCTCCCTAACTCCAGTCTCCAAGCCTTCATTTCACACTGGTAGCATCAGAACAATGTCATTAGAATCACTGTCATCTTTGGGAAGCAAGCTAATGTTCCCAAGGTCCAGATGGAGTCATAGCTGTGGAAATGTCTTCACAAACTGGAATGGTGCATGGGAAGAGGGGGAGGTCCAGGTAGATTTCTGAGAACTTAGTGACTCTGGATCTTCTACTTGCCTGGGAAGCTCTGAGCTCAAGAAAATAAGCTTAGTGTGGGGGAGGGGGAAGAAAAGAGCCTGGACTCTGGAGTCAGATACACAAGTGTCTAGGTTGTTTTTTGCTTTCTCATGACCTACAAGGAAAGGGGCTCCACGTCACTGAGCCTGTTTTCTCACATGCTAAAACAGATCATGCCTCCTGCCTTTCAGGGTAGTTGATGGAGCTTCAGAATGGGCCATGAAAGAGTCTCAGTAAGCGTCAGTTGTTTGTTTAGTTACTAAGTTGTGCCCGACTCTCTTTGACCCCATGGACTGTAGCCCTCCAGGCTCCTGTGTCCATGGGATTCTCCAGGCAAGAATACTGGACTGGGTTGCCATTTCCTTTTTCGGGGGATCTTCCAGACCCAAGGATCGAACCCAGGTCTCCTGTGGCTCCTGAATTGACAGGAGCGTTTTTTTTTTTAAGCACTGAACCACCAGAGAAGCCCGGTCATGTCCTATTCTATCTCAGTTTTGCCCTCCTTCCTCCCTCTTCCTCTTTATCTTTCTCCATCTCTAAAGATACAACCTCCTCCTCCTTTTTTTTTTTTGTTATTGGAAATGGCTATCTTTCAGATGTTTAACAGATTTGTAAAAATAATTCCTGCAGGAGGAATTCACCCCATAGGAGTACACAGAGGACAGTACACAAGCAGGGAGCAGGACCATAAATTGAGCCTCGCCAGCCCACGATGCGCCAGCCTGGGGCGGGCCCGAAGTCATAACTTTCTCCTCATCCCCTCCTCGACCGCCAGTGCCCCGGGCCCTGCCCAACGCCATTCCATTTCCAAGAAGGCTCCCTTGACCCGTGGGTCCTTCATCCACAGCAGAGGTGGCGCCGGCTGGAATCCAGGCGTGAAATTATGAAAGAATTGGGCCTGCTACTGCCTCCAGTTGTGCCCTGGCCTCAGATGTGAAATTGCCGTTTTTCCCTCCCCCTCCTCGCACCGGCCTGTCGCATGCGGGGCGGAAAAGATTGTATTTATCACCTGTCAGGATCTGCCAGAACTGAGTTACGTGAGGCAGGACAGCATAAAATTATCATACACAAGCATGAAATTACAAAATCGCTCGGAACTGAACAACAAAATTATTTCATTTCGGAGGGAGGCCATTCCATTTTTTAGCTCTGACACCTTGACTGCCAAACTTTGAATTGAAATTGAGTGTGAGGGCCATGGAATAGAGACAGCAGTAACAAGAAGTAGCATGTCAACTAGCCATGCAGACACACTGCATTAATGGCCCCCGAAACCTCCCACCGGAGATACGTAACTAAATAAATGTCACATGTCCCTGTTACTCACCTTGCCTTCCAGCAGCTAGAAATGACTCAAGCCAACGTTAGAACCCAGGGCCAGTAGCTGAGGGTTGCTGGGAGGGCTTCAAACCCATAGAGTGATGCCCTGATGAAATAGAAAGCATGCAGGCTTTGGAGTCTGATGCATGTAAGTCTGAAGGTGGCCTCCAACACTAGTGAGCTGTGTGACATCAAGTGAGTCTCTTAACCTCTCTGAACTTCCATTTTACCATCTATCAAATAAAGACAATCCTAGGTTACTGTGAGGACAAAAATATCTCATGTAGTCTCTGGCACATAGTAGGTTTTCAATACAGGAATCATGAGTGTTGGGACAAGTGAGATTACCCACCCTTTTCTTTCTTCTTTCAAAGTTTTTGTGCCATTTTTACATTCTGTAGTGAAAGCATTTATCCAACGAGCTTTTTATTGAGCATGGAAAAGAAAACTGTGACAGTAACTTGTGTTTAGATATAAAACACAGCTGGGTTAAACGTTACTTCCGGTTTTTCCAACGTTCATGTACCCATACTCTGTCACGTGACTTTGCAGTCCCTCCCTCTGGGGGTGGGGCTTATTTCATCATCCAGTTGTTAGTGGACCTGGCCATATGACTTATTTCAACCAATGGTCTGTGAGCAGGTGATAACAGGAGCGGCTTGGCCCCTTGAGTTCCTGCTATTTGCTGAAGAATGGCCTGGTCTTGGTAGGTGCTGGCCTGTGGAGGAAGAGAGACAGAGCAGCTAAGAGTCAAGTTGAGCTAACCCATAGATCTGTGAGTAAGGAAAGTAAATGCTTGTGGTTGGTCAATGAGATTTTGGGGATTGTTTGTTACACAGCAAAAACTGACTCATTAAGTAGCTGAACTCAGATTAATAAACAGAGGTTTGACTTCATGAATACTCTGCAGAACATGTAAAATTCATGTGAGACTCAAGGTAGTTCTTTACCGAGTGGGACTGTTTCGTGAATTGTAGTATATTTAGAGGCTCTGTCTTCTGTCCCTTAATGTTCCCCGTCAGCATGGGAACTAGTCTAGGACTTCGGATCTCTACTCCAACAGACCCAACACTCTCTTTCCATTATGTCGATTTTATAACACCCATTTTACCATCCTGAAATGAAATTCATGCCTTTCATCTTCATACACACGTAATTTCAAAAAAAAATCAATATAATGCCCTAACTGTAATATAAAGGAGAAATAAAATGAAAGCAATTTATAATAAGATAATATCTATTTCAATATGTAAATTATCGGGAAACCATTCTCTGCCAGGAGACATAATGAAGCAGCCGGATGCTTGTACCTGCTTACAATGAGTAAGTTGAAATTTCAGACAAATATTCAGTTGAATATTGTCGACATTCTTTCTCTGCATTTGACATCTTGAAATAAGGGCTAAATTAGTACATTCATATGTATGGGTGGAATCACTGTGGTCTGCTGCAAATGTCGATGGATGCAGGCATGTAGCAACTCACATTCCAGGAGCAGCTTTGAGGTCAATGCCTGAATTATCCAAAATGGAAAACAAATTGATAGGGTTTTGGATAAAGCCAAGCGCCGCCCTCCCCCAATTTATACTTCAGCTTCATTCCATGCAAAGTGAAGCTGTTCGAAAGAAGATTTTGCTGTATTTAAAATGGATTTAAATTCCAGACTCAGATCATTACTAAGTAAAAGATTTACCAGCATGATTGCTCAAAAGGGCATTTGCAATCCGAGAATCAAAGACTTGGGATCATTCTTCTTGACATGGGACTGTCCTGGGCATTGCAGATCCAGCATGGATGATTTAAGTCCTTCCAATCTCTAGGCTGGGTTTCTCAGCCTTGAAACAATTGATGTCTTGGGTTGGTTAGTTATTTGTGGTGGGGAGGCTGATCTGTGCATCGTAGGCTAATTAGCAGCATCTCTGGCCTTGACCCATTGGATGCCAGTAGTACCATCTTTCCCTCCAAGTTGTGACAACCAAAAATATCTCCAGATTCTTCCAAGTGTCCCCTGGGGGTGCAGAATAACCCTCTGTTGAGAAACAGTGGGCCAGAATAATACCCCATTGCCCTATGTTCCTCAAATTCCCCTTGGAGATGGCACTACCTCCCTTAAGAAACACTTGTCCATTTTAGTTTCTTAAAGCACCTCCATACTGTTCTCCCTAGTTACTGTGTCAATTTATATTCCCACCAACAGTGCAAGAGGGTCCCTTTTTCTCCACACCCTCTCCAGCATTTATTGCTTGTAGATTTTTAAAGAATCAATATATATACACCATTGATACTATGTATAAAATAGATAACCAGTGAGAACCAATGTATAGCTGAGGGGATTCTACTCAGTGCTCTATGGTGACCAAAATGGGAAGGAAATTAAAAAAGAGGGGAGATATATATATGTGTGTGTGTATATATATATATATATATATATATACATATACACATCTATATATACACATACATATAGATACATATGGAGAAGGCAATGGCACCCCACTCCAGCACTCTTGCCTGGAAAATCCCATGGACGGAGGAGCCTGGTAGGCTGCAGTCCATGAGTCGCTAAGAGTCGGACACGACTGAGCGACTTCACTTTCACTTTTCGCTTTCATGCATTGGAGAAAGAAATGGCAACCCACTCCAGTGTTCTTGCCTGGAGAACCCCAGGGATGGGGAAGCCTGGTGGGCTGCTGTCTCTGGGGTCACACAGAGATGGACACGACTGAAGTGACTTAGCAGCAGCAGCAGCATAGATATATATATAGCTAAGTCATATATGTATATGAAGCTAAGTAGCTTTAGTTGTGTCGAACTCTTTGCGACCCTATGGACTTTAGTCTGCCAGGCTCGTCTGTCCATGGGATTCTCTAGGCAAGAATACTAGAGTGGGTTGCATGCCCTCCTTCAGGGATCTTCCTGACCCAGGGATTGAACCTATGTCTCTTACATCTCCTGGATTGGCAGGCAGGTTCTTTACCACTAGCACCACCTGGGAAGCCTATATATATATATATATATATATATATATATATATATATAATTTAATAATTATATAAAATATATAATTATTATATATAATAATTATATATTGTATAAATTATATATAATTTAAATAAAAATATATAATTCACTTGGTGTACAGAAGAAACTAACACAACATTGTAAAACAACTACACACCAATAAAAATTAGTTTCAAAAAAGAAACAAATGTCTGGGAAGCCCTGGGTTTCACTGTCATTTTATTCCAAGAACAGACACTGAGCACCTCCCATATCCCAGGTGTCAGGGATACCATGATGAATGTGACAGTCCTCTAGTTTGAGTCCAAGTTGCTCAGGCTCCATCCTGGAAATCTCCCCTGTATCTCTCTGTCCATAATGTCTTCACTCTATACTCCCCGCCCATTTCCCACACCATTCATTCTAACCACAGATTTAGTCTTGAATCTGTCCACTTCTCTCCATCCCCATTCCTTCTTTCCAGCCCTGCTTCCCTTCAATCTGTTATCTGCTCTGTGGATAGAGTAATCACAAGTTCAGAAATTTGGTTCTGGCACTCTCCTACTTAGAACTCTTCACTGGATTTTCATTGCTCTTAGGACAAAGTGAAAGCCAAAACAAGGTTCCCACCTGCTGGTCCTATCTTGCTGCTTCCTTATTTTTGCCCATGGGGTTGCAAGCCAGGGCTGGATTTCAGAAAGTCTTGAATGTCGAGCTGAGTGGTTAAACCTCAACCGTTGACCATTACGGAGCATTTTGTCTGCCAATGGCTGTGTCCACCAAGGCCAGATCATCTTCTGAGGAGATGTTGTGTCCGGCAGCTCCCTTAAAAAGGAAAAAAATAAAGTGGGAATTTAGATTTTTTCAAGAGGAAATCAGAGAGTAGAGGGCAGAGCTGAACTGAGATTCTGGGAACTTCTTCTGATTTCCTCTCCTCTGCTGGGAGCTGAGCTTTAGCATCCTATAACATCTTCTTAGTAGCCTTGCATGGTGACTAGTACTATTCCCATTTTGCAGATGATGACATTGATCCTCAGGGAGACAAAGTTGGTTGCTCAACACCATTAAGCTGGTGTCAAAGCTGAAATTTGAACCAAACTCTCCAAGGATGTCCAAAGCACCACTGATAACCACAGGGCTCCCCTTATTGGTTTCCTTGAGTCCATGCTGGTCACCCTATAGGACCTATAGGTCCTCCACTCCATGGTAGAGGGGTTTTTAAAAGTGCAGAACTGATCAAGACAACACATATCTGCCCTTTACACTGCTTTAGGGCGAAAGGACCTGAAAGACATTCGCCTTGCCCACCTCTCTACCCTTTCCTCCCTCCATCTCTGAGCTTCAGGTTGACAGTCCATCCCTTGGCAATTTCATCCTGCCACAGGACCTTTGCATATGCTGTTCACTTTGTCTACTTTGGGTGCTTTTTCACCTCCTGCTCTCTCACACCTCAGATCAACTATCTCTTCTTCCTGCAAGTCTCTCCCAAGCCCCCTCCATGCCTCCCCTTGTCTGGGTCAGGTCTGTTCCTTATATACACATGCAACAGTGTTCTTCTTTTACCTCCATGGTTAAATATCAAGCTGGTTTTCTCCACTAGAGTATAAGTTTCCTGATGACAACAACTCAGCATGCTTTGCTCATATTAGATCCCATCCCTTAGCTTAATGTATAGCACATAGTAGGTACTCAGTAAATGTTTAATCAGGAAGCAAGGAAGAAGGAAGGAGGGAAGGAAGGAAGGTATATGTTTTTTCCTCTGTACCCACCACCTCTGCATTTGGTTGCATTGCCATGAGGGGACTTACCACCTCCTCCTCCCCCTTGGATGGGTGCATGAGCGTCCTTCCGGGGACTATGGTGTCCACAGCTCCAGAGTGAGCTGGCCTCCAGCTGCCAGCACCCATGGCAAAGAACTGCCGGCTGCAGTGGGCAACGATGCTGTCATTTTGTAGAGTGCTAACAGCTACAGGTACTGGTCACAGGCCATTGCCTCCAGCCTTCGCCACGTAAATCCTCCACTAACGATTTGTATAAACTTCTGTTACACATGTTATTTATCACTGCAAATAACTTTGCAGTGGGTTGGGCCCTGTGCTTTGTTGCCGCACACACACGCCTCGGGGAAAGCCATGGGCCGAGCGAGTGCAGTCAGATAGCCTGGGTAGGATTCTTGGCTCCCCTCCCACTTACCAGCTGTGTAGCCTTGGGCAAGCTCCTATCCCTCTCTGTGCCTCCATTTCCTTGTCTGCTCATTAGGGATCATAATAGTGCCCGCCTCAAGGTGGGGAGGGGGCCTGGAAGGATTAAGTGGTACAAGGACTGGGAGCTGAAGACACACTGGTGACCACAACCCTGACTGCGGGGGCTCTCATTCCAGGGAAGAGCAAGAAGCACCAAATGTTCTTATTGTTCAGTTGCTCAGTCGTGTCTGACTGTGACCCCACGGACTGCAGCACACCAGGCTTTCCTGTCCTTCACTGTCTCCTGGAGTTTGTTCAAACTCATGTCCATTGAGTCAGTGATGCCATCCGTCTCATCCTCTGTCACCCCCTTCTCCTCCTGCCCTCAATCTTTCCCAGTATCAGGGTCTTTTCCAGTGAGTTGGTTCTTTGCATTAGGTGGCCAAAGTATTGAAGCTTCAGCATCAGTCCTTCCAATGAATAGTCATGATTGATTTCCTTTAGGATTGCCTCATTTGATGTCCTTGCTCTCCAAGGGACTCTCAAGAGTCTTCTCCAGCACCACAGTTTGAAAGCATCAATTCTTTGGTGCTCAGCTTTCTTTATGGTCCAACTCTCACATCTGTACATGACTACTGGAAAAACCATACCTTGGACTATATGGACCTTTTTTAAAAAGAACAAGGTTGAGGGGACTGGAAACGATGGAGCAGAGAGTTACACGTGGCCAGGTGAGCACTCTGGGAGGAAGATGCCATTTGAACAAAGACCTGAAGAAGGCAAGGGTGCAATATATCCCAGTCTCAGTGGGAAAGGCATTTCAGGAAGAGGCAACAGCATGTGCAAAGGCTCTGAGGTTGGTCTGTGCTTGTTTAAGTAACGGCAGGAAAGTCAGTGTTTCTGGGGCAGAGTGAACTCTCCAGGCAGATGAGGTCAGTGGGTTAACATGGGTCCAGATCCTACAGAACCTCTGAGACGTTATGTGGGCGATGGCTTTTACTCTAAGTCTGATGGGAGCCATGGTGGGCTCTCGAGCAGAGGAGTGAAAAGATTGGACTTACATTTAAAAATGTCTCTCTGGCTGCTACCTGGAGGATGCATCAGAGGGGATTGAGGGCAGAAGCAGGGAGATTCATTAGGAGGTCACTGAAGTGACCCTGGTGAGGGGCCACGGAGGTTGGGTTACCGTCAGCACACATGCCCCAAGTTCCTTCTCTTGGGGATGAAGAATGAGAAGCCTTTATTTTTGGCCAAGGCACTCAGCAGGCAGCCCTCAGAGTGGCTGTGGGGCCGTGCCCAGTTTAAGGGTGGGTAACACGGCTTCCTGAAGCTCCTTAGCCCTGTAGGACACTGACAGTTTCTCCCACCAGGCTCCAGTTCTGTCCACCCCACCCTGACCATCCCCTCTGCCCTGCCTGTGCCCTGCCAATCCCAGCCCGGCCCAGCAGCCTGTGGGCACCTGGGCTTCCTCCACCAGCACCTGGTCCACAGCTGCCCTCAGGGACCAGCAGCTGGCCTGGAGGAGAGTGTGGCTGAGGCCTGATGCCCCTGTCTCCTCGGTCTGGGCTTTGGACCGCTTCTGTCGTCAGGGTGATGCTCCCACCAATTTGCTCCAAGGGAGATCCTTTCCTTTCTCTTCCCAGCTTCTGGTGGTCTCCAGCAGTGCTTGGTGTTCCTCAGCTTGTAGCTGCATCCCTCAGCTCTGACTTCACATGGCTGTCTTCCCTCAGTGTGTGTGTGTGTGCAAATCTCCCTGTGAAGAGCTCCTGGGTGATTGCATTACAAAGTCAGGGCTGAGAACCAATGCTGTGCAAGTGATTCTCACGCTGGGAGACTTAGAACCCTGGGGGTTTCTAATAGCCTACCTCCCAATTTCTGATTCAGCAGGGCTGGGCAGCGTTGGGCAGGGCCAGAGAACCTGCGTTTCTAATAAGCTCCCAGGTGATGCTCCTGCTGCTGGTGTTGCCCCAGCATCTCAGCCTCAGTACTGGTGATACTTGGGCTCAGTACTCTTTCATGGTGGGGCCTGTCTTGTGCACTGTAGGAGGTTTGGTGGCATCCTTGGCTTCTATCATCAGATGCCAGCAGCATCTCCCCCGACACTTGTGATAAGCAGAAATATCCCCAAACATTACTAAATGTCTCGTAGGGGCAAAACTGACCCCATTTGAAAATTGGTGGACCCTACTGGTAATTCTCATCAGTGCCTCAGGACCTTTGCGTGTGCCACTTTCTTCCTAAGTCTCTCTCTGATTCACTCTTGCTGGCTCATCAGAGCTCTCCCAGCTTGGCCACCATCTGCCCCCAGAAGCCTCTTCTGACCATCACATCCCTGCCACCCCCCATAGCATCATTCTTCTCTCCCCAGTCTCCATCCTGTTGCCCTAAGCAACCCTCCTCCTTCTTCTCTCCAGATCCTCATAGTAGCACTCCATTTAGGCCAGTCGTGCTTCCCAGGTGGCGCTAGTGGTAAAGAACCTGCCTGCCAGTGCAGGAGATGTAAGAGACACAGGTTCGTCCCTGGGTTGGGGAAATCCCCTGGAGGGGGACACAGCAGTCCTCTCCAGTATTCTTGCCTGGAGAATCCCATGGACAGAGGAGCCTGGCGGGCTACAGCCCATGGGGTTGCAAAGAGTTGGAGACCACACCAAAGCCAACATGTTAGACCAGTCATCTGCCCGTTTGAAAGAGTATTGTGTTGGCCAGCAAGTTTGTTTGGATTTTTGCATAACACCCCAAACGAACTTTTTGGCCCAATACTTAACAACGAAGCAGTTAACATTTGCTCTCTATAAGAATAAGGTCATTGTACATTATAGAAAATGTGTAGCAAAATTCCTCTCCATCCATCCAATGAGTTTTTACTGTGCCCCTACTCTGTGTTGGAGTTATGCCGGATGCTGAATACACAGAGGCAAGTAAACCGTCATGCCATTCTTGCTACAGTGACTGCAGGTCACAGAATTGGGGGAAGAAAATTTAGAAATATTATTTTTTTCCTATTTCCCAGAGAAATCGACCATTAGCATTTTGCTGTATGTGCCTCCAGGATCGTTTCCCCATAAAGTGTATACTTATACATATAAATATATGTTTAAACAGTATATATATCTTTAAAATATAGCACCATACCATATATATTACCCCGTAACTTTCTTTCTTCACTTAATAATTTTTCCACTTAAGAATTGATTGTGAATGTCATGTCACATCCATATATCTTCTATAAAATCCCTCACAAAATACCAAGAAGAGGTGGGAGACATTTTTCCAAGGCTCAGCGGTTCCAGGACCAGTTATTTCTGTTCTTGAAAAGAAAAATGAGGACAAGTGTGATTGTGGGTGGGAATAGAGGGAACAACCCCCCCACCTTTAGTATAGGCAGCCCCCTGACATTTGGACCCCCTCCTATTCAAGATCTGGTCCCTTCCACACACACCCAAGGGCTCCGACCACACCTTCGAGGTGGGCACTGTTATCCTCTGATGGGTGCATTGCTGCTTTTCTTTTCATTAAAAAAAAAAAATTAAATATATATATATATTTGGCCACACCAGACAGCATGTAGGATCTTAGTTTCCTGACCAGGGATCGAACCTGCAGCTCTTGCATTGGAAGCTTGGAGTCTTAACCACTGGACCACCAGGGAAGTTCCAGGGACATTGCCGTTTTAATGGGGGAGAACTGCTCCCGGGATGATAACACCCTAAGTAGGCAGCTGCCTTGGTTACCAAGTGCATTCTCGAGAATCTAGCCCGTGAGAATCTGAGGAGCAGAAGCAAACAAATGCCCAAACTGCGCTTACAGAGCTCCTGAGCCCAGCCTCACCTGCTGCTGGCCCTCCCACCTCCAGCCTCAGACCACGGCTTCAGTACTGATGCTCCCCGCGTCTTTTTATATCCCTGGGGCTCAGCACATATCTTCCCCTCTGCCCTGACACCTGTATGGGCCAAAAGTGGCTGGTGGACTTCTGAGCCTTTTCCCACCAGTGCTCTCAGATGTGGAGGTCTGTGTCTAGTTATAAATCGTATTGTGAGGGGAGAGAGGGAGATGGGGAGAGGTGGAGTGAGCGAGAGAAGGAAGCCAGGAGGGAGGGAGAGAGAGAAAGACAGAGACAGAAATTGATATCTAAAAGAATTGTTTGCTACCCCCCCATCAAATTTTTTATTAAGTGATTACCCTTGGGGAGAGAGACTTTCGGGTTTTAATCTCAATTTTGAATTTTACAATTATTACTGTTTTAGTCCATTAATAAATATAATTTTTCCAGACTGCCTACGACCATAAGAAAGCAGCATTCAGCAGTGACTCCCTTTCAAGACCCGCCCCCTCCCCACTTCCTTAGAATGTGTGCACCTTCCCCTGGGATGGAGGGGTGAGCCCAGCCACAGGGAGTTGTCAGAGGACAGGGCCCGTGTCCCATCTGTCTCGGTCTCCAGTGACCTGCACAGAGCCTGCCAGGACAGAATGAGCCTTGTAAATGTCCGTTTAATGAACAGAGGAAGGAAACTCATTATAACACCATGTATCGTCCAGGTTAAATAAGGGAAAGGATTATTACAACAATGATGTTGCAGTGTACCCGCAATTAGCCACAACCATGAGGAGCGTCTGCTACCAAATAAGGGATCATTGGGAGGCAACTGGACTTTCTCTGGGGCGCCATGCACTTTGTTTGTTTGTATTTTACTTGTTTGAGATTTTCTGCTCACCACCGCCCTTCCAAAAAAAAAAATTCTTTTTAGGGAAGGGGCACTGATTCACCTCCTGGTCATATTTGGTTGAAGCTCATAATTAAACCAGTTGGCTTCTCAACAGAAGTGATGACCCTGCTGTGAGCAGTGGTTCTCAAGGCGTGGTCCCCTGATTTGCAACACCAGCATCGCTATCTGGGAACTTGTTAGAAATGCAGATTCTTGGGCCGACTCTCAGAAACTTTGGGGGTGGGACCCAGGAATCTATGTTTCAACAAGTCGGCTGGGTGATTGTGTTGTGTGCTCCAGGGTGAGAAGCACCGCCTCAGAGGCTGACCCTGTGGATTCTGGTGCTTTGCCTCGAATTCTGGGGATGCCACATAAGGCAGTGTGTCCTCAGGCAAGCCGCTCACCTCCTCTGCACCTCCATGACCCCACCTGTAATGTGAGCTGTCAACAGTACCCCCTCACAGGTGCTGAGGATGCTGAAATAATGCATATGGAGCACCAGCATAGCGCCCAGCCAAGCCAGTGCCACCTGTTAGCATATTGCACAGAGTAGACGCGGCCTTTGATTGTCAGACTCATCCCAATTTAAGATTGCGAATGTGGGGAGAAAGTTTGTTTGTGGAACAATGTATTTCAAACTTCAGTGTGCTCACATATCACCTAAGATGTTGGGATGCAAGTTGCAACTAGGTAGGGCTGGGGCCAGAGATTCTGCTTTCCAAGCAAGCCCACAGGTAGAAGGATGCAGCTGGTCCACGGACCATGCTTTGGGTAGGGATTGCCTCCCGTATCTGAGGCTCATACCAGGCTCGCATGATGAGCTGGCAGTGGTCATGGGCTGGTCCTCATGAGGCTGGTGGGGCAGGGTGTGGGGCATTTTGACTATTTATCTCTGGCCAGAATTACAGCAGTCTTTGGAGTGAGAATCAGAGATGTGGGCTTGAACCCCTTCTGTGGCCACTTAGCAGTCTAGACCAAGCGCCTCCCATCTCCTCTCTCAGCATCTCATCTGCCATGTAGACCACTCAACGCCCTTTCCCAGGGCAGGTGAGGGGAATCAAGCAGTCATTTTCTCAATGAGTGATTTGATGACACGCCTTTCCTTGGAATCGTGGATTTGCCAGATTTTAAGAATAGTGAAATGACTTGGGAAGAATTTAAAGGAGTCAGGGCAAGAAGATGCTGATGGAAGTTGACAGGTTATTACTATTATTGTTAGTATCCTCTGTGTTATTGGTGCAGGTGATAAGCCCTGGACTGGGGCTCTCCCAGAGCTGGTGCATTCTTCAGAGTCTTCTGACGGCTCCAGGGAACCCCATCAGGCCAGCCTCCTGGAATTCTGACGGCTCCAGGGAACCCCATCAGGCCAGCCTCCTGGGTGGGCTCAGTCCATTGAGGGCCATAGAGAGGGAGCCTCGAAAGCCTCAGATCCTTCTTCCTCCCATTATCCT
The DNA here is from genome assembly GCF_019923935.1 of Bubalus bubalis. NCBI lineage: Eukaryota > Metazoa > Chordata > Mammalia > Artiodactyla > Bovidae > Bubalus > Bubalus bubalis. Next base: position 6,063,555 of record NC_059173.1, on the reverse strand, counting down.
TTTACAGTCACTCTCGGATTTGGAGACAATGCTCACTTCCAAGGGGACGGGGCAGGGCTAGAGAACGAAGGGGTCATGTATGCTCATTTCCAGGGTAAACAAAGAACGCTATGGGGGAGAGGAAAACTGCCTCTTGCTCCCCTTCTCCTGACACATGTGCACAGAATACACACACACACACACACACACACTGCCCCAGCCTGCATGTCACCATCAATCAGCTCGCTCCCACTTGCTGTTTGCAGACAGAGTTCCCTACAGATGTGCTGAGGCGGGTGGGCTGGGAGAAGGAGAGGAAGGTGGAGCTGGAGGCTGGGGAGGGAGAGGGGGGCAGAGGTAACCTCAAAGAGTTAAAAACCTTGCCTTGCCAGACTGCGAATTCGCCTCGACTCTCCCCCACCCCCCTCAATCCAGCCAAACAACAGCTTGACATTTTCCATCCTTCACGAGAAAGACAAAGACAGGAAGATATTCCCATGATCCCTTTCTGCATGCCTAACCGTGAGCTCAGGTGCCGTGGTGTTGCCCTGCGCCGGCCCCATCAACGTGAAGGGCGAACTCATCCTTTCTGCATCTTTTTCTCGCCACTGCTTGATTAATTGGCTGACTTCTACGCCGGCGGAATACCTAATGCCTCTCCTTCCCCTATTCTTCCTTCACAGGTTTTTTTCCCCTCCTTTGCTCCATTTACATATACTTTATATTCCATAATTTTCACCCAAAAAGAAAAAAAAAGGGGGAGCGGGCCCATCTCAGTATAATTTGATGTAATGACGGCATGTCACCAAAAAGAGGAATTAGAAAAATCTGTAGGTATTTAATTTATTCTTGTTTTTTTTTTTTTTTTTTAAGTAGATCTCTCTGAGAGAAGCATTAATATTCATGGACCAGGAGAAAAAAGTATCCTCAATAGGAAAATTCCAGATTTTTTTTAGGGGGGAGGGAGGCAGCTAAATTCAATGCATTTTTAAGCACCATTATTTAACTAATAGTGCTCGAGTCCCTCTGGTCCCCGTTCCTCCCCTTCAATGAAAATAAGCGGGTTTTAGTTTGCCTCCAAGGGTTGTGTGTGTTGGGCTGACACCCACGCAGCTGAAACAGAAGAACCGGGTTCTGTGTTTTCCTCCCCTCCTGGGAAGATGCGAATAAAGAAGAAAAACATAAATAAAGGCCTTTTCGGAGTCCCCAAGCTGGAGTTTGGATCTCTCCCAGTTTCCCCCATTGGCTGTAATAGCGTTCTGATGGCTCCATGGTCAGAAAGTTTTCCCCAAGGTTTCCAGCAAGGCACCCTCTCCTTATTAGCTTGGATTCAGGTTTGGGGATGTTAATTAACTAGTTGTTTATCAGAGTAAGTGCTGAGTTAAACCACAGTCATACTGGTTTAAGATGAAGCAGGGGGATTCAAAAACCCCAAAGCATCAGAAAGACGCCTGGTGTGAGAACTGAGTGGAAATAGGTTTTCTCTCTGGGGCAGGTCTTTGTAAAGGTTCTCGGGGGTGGTTGGCCCTCCAAGGGTTGGTGATGTTTGGTGGTGGAGGTCCAGGATCTGAGTCTGGCTGGTAGGAAGGTGGGTTTCCAGCCATCAGGACTCTGGCTGGGACACAGATGCCTGTTCCCATTTTAATCAACGAGCTTCCCACATGGCTTAGCAGTAAAAAATCCACCTGTCAGTGCAGGAGACATGGGTTCAATTCCTGGGTCCGGAAGATCCCCTGGATGACGAAATGGCAACCCACTCCAGTATTCTTGCTTGGAGAATCCCCATGGACAGAGGAGCCTGGCAGGCTACAGTCCATAGGGTCACAAAGAGTTGGACACGACTGAGGAACTCAACAACAATGACAGCAATTGTAATCAATGGAATTGGAAACATGTCTGAGTTTCTGGGCCTGGGTACAAGCCATTTGCCTATTGTGGCAATAATAATAATAATTACCATTACCATTATTTTGTCTCTATGTATATTAAAATTTTTAAATATAATTTAAAAGGTTACTTTCCATTTACCATTATTGCAAAATAGTGGCTGTATTTCCCTGTGTTGTACAAGACATCCTTGAGCCTAAAGTGAAAAAGTCGAAGGGTTAGTTGCTCAGTTGTGTCCAACTCTTTGCGACCCTGTGGACTATAGCCTGCCAGGCTCCTATGTCCATGGAATTCTCCAGGCAAGAATACTGGGGTGGGTGGCCATTCCTTTCTCCAGGGGATCTTCCAAACCCAGGGACTGAACCTAGGTCTCCTGCGTTGCAGGCAGATTCTTTACCATCTGAGCCAGGGAAGCCCATCTCCTTGAACCTCACTTACACCCAAAAGTTTCTCCCACTTCCCTTCCCCTATGTTGCCCCTCCCCCTACATGGCCCCTCCCCATTCCACTGGTAGTTTTATTCTCTATATCTATGAGTCTGCATCTTTTTTGGTTATATTCACTAGTTTGTTGTATTTTCAAAGAATCTCACATATAAGGGATATTATGTAGTATTTGTCTTTCTCTCTCTGACTTATTTCACTTTAGCATAATGCCCTCCAAAGTCCATCCGCGTTGCTGCAAATGGCGTTATTTCATTCTTTTTTTTTATGGCTGAGTAGTATTCCATTGTGTAGGTAGCATTTTCTTTATGTTTTCACATCAAGATCAAATTCACATACAACAAGGCACATGAACACTAAGTATGGGGTGTAATATTGATGAATGCTTTACCCAGGTTCATACTCCACCCTAATCAAGACACAGAGCATTCCCAACACCCCCCTGGAACTCCTCCAGTCCCACAGCCCTCCTCAAGGACAGCCGCTCTTCTGAATTCCTGGACTACCAATGAGTTTTGCTTGTTCTTGAACTTCCTTTAAGAAAAATGATACATGATGCACTCTTTTGTGTTCAGACTTCTTTCTCAAAATCCAAAATTTTGAAGATTGGTCCATATTGCGATGTGTAATGGTAGTTCATTCTTTCTTTCTTTTTTTAAATTGCTGTGCCATGCTCCAGTATATAAATAAACCAGAATCCAGTCATCCACTCTCCTGTCCACAGCCATATGGGTTGTTTCTGGTTTGGGCTGTTCTGAATAATGCTGGCATGCACATTCGTCTATGTGCCTTGCAGTGGGGAGGGGGCGGGCATAAGCCCTCCTTTCTCCCTGGAATGCCCGGGCGTAAAATATCTGGTCATAGGGTGAATGTCCTTTTAGCCTTAGTAGAAACTGCCAAAGCATTTTCAAAGTGGCTGCATCCATTTTTACACGCCCACCAGCAGTGCCTGAGACTCTGATGACTCCGTGATTTCACCAACTGCTGGTAGGGTTGTCGTTCCTTTTAATTTTTAGCCATTTTCATGAGTGTGGGACAAGAGGAGACTCTGGCAGACACTTAGCAGGGAGAAAGGAGGAAGTGCTAACTTGGAGCAATGCTGAGAAGGAGATCCAGGAAGGCAGTGAGAGAGAGAAAGAGGGATAGAGGCAGGAAGAAGCAGAGACTCGCAGGCAGAAACCCAGACAGAGAGACAGGGATGGTAGGAGGGACAATGGCCCAGGCAGAGAGGGGAGAGACAGAAAGAGAGAAAGAGGCAAGAAGAGAGGAAGGAAAGGAAAACAGATGGAATGTGCAGAAGCTGGGAAGGAAAGGGACTGTGTGACGGAGGAGGAAAAAGCAGGGGAGTGGAGCGGGGAGGTGAGTGGCAACCCTGGGCAGTAGCCCTGGGGGGAGGGTGAGCCCCGAGATGGGTCTCCTGGTGTTTTATGAAACATGTCCTTTTTTTTTTTTTTTTAAGTGCTCTTTGATATTTTTATGTTTATATGTTTTAACTTGGGCCTGGCTTCATGGAAAATGCATGAGGAGTAAGCGGTTTCTGGGAATGTTTTATACATGACCGGGGAGTTGGGAGGATTTGGGGGGTGGGCAGGAAGGATGGAGGGCGTGGACTACTCCATCCTTGGGTCTCCCGGGCAGGGCTTCCATGGTGAGGGCCGCGGGCAAGCGGTCTGAGCGGATGGCTCTTCTCTTGAGGTTATAGGGCGGTGGACAAGTTGGTGTGGCCAGGATCCACCAGCCCTGTGATGGGGCAGAACACCTGGAGTCCCCTCTCTCCAAGCCTCAGTATTTTCCTCTGCAAAGCGGCATGCTCCTTGTATGTATGTGCTCAGTTACATCCTGCTCTTCGCAACTCAATGGACTGCAGCCCACCACGCTCCTCTGTCCATGGGATTTTCCAGACAAGAGTACTGGAGTGGGTTATCATTTTCTCATCCAGGGGATCTTCCTGACCGAGTGATCGAACCTGCATCTCCTTCATCTCTTGTGGGAAGCCCAACGTAGCATGCTAGTCATGCCCATTTGGAGGTGAGGTGGACTAATCTGACCTGGGCCAGGGGAAGCCATCAAGGTGAACTTTCTGATAGGGGGTCTCCAGGCTAGTGCTTGTCAGACTCAGCGTGTCCCTGGGGATCTTGGCAACAGGCAGATTCAGATCCAGCAAGTCTGGGGTGGGGCCTGAGATGCTGCATTTCCAACCTCATGTCCAGAGAAAGCAGCCGTTCTTTGGACACAGGGCTCTAAGGATGATTGGGTCATCAGTGGCTTCAAGGAGAGCACGAGAAACAAAAGGGCATTTCTGGACTTAACAGGACCCAAGAGAAGGACAACCCTGAGCTTCAGTAACCCTTCCTGATACATGTACAAGATCAATCCCTTACCCAGACTGAAGAGGGCTGGGGGTGAGTGTTGTGGGCTCCGTCTGTTCTCTTCCTTTGCCCCCACCTTTCTCACTCCACTGTTAAGGACTCGACCTTCTGCAACTAGAAATGGCTCCTCCTTCAATGAGACACTGATTCTTCAGTTCTTAGAAGGTGAGAGAGACTTAAAATGCCTTTGGACAGTCAGATGAAAAATTGCACAGTCTCCCAAGAACAAAGCACATTCCTACCATTCTGCATAGAATCTCACTGGCATCCAGCCCTCCGTGAATCCCATCCTGGACTCTGGTTCAGGGATCTGTAGTTCAAGAACATGGGCCCCCAGTCACTGCCTTTGTGGAAGCTACTCCTCAGCTTCACCCTAACTAACACCTGCTTCCCCCCTAATTCTGCCCCCACAAAGACCAGCCTCCCCAAGGCTTCCTTTGTTCCATCAAGTTGATGAGTCATCTGTTTGAGTGTCTTTCTCCTCCATGGTGTCTGGATCCAGGAAGGAACACTGGGGCTTCTTTCTGTCCCCTGGAGCTCCATGCGGGAGCTGGCCAAGAGGGCCCTCAGGAAATGTTAAATGTACTAGTGGGCATGTCTCCTTCTGTCAAGTCCACAGTCAGAGTGTCACGGTGGAGTGGGACTCTTCTAGAGCTTTTCTCCTAGAAGCTGGTCCTTGTCTCTGTGCAAGGATGAAGGCAGCCTCGAGCAGAAGTGTGGATTTGGGGTAGGGAAGGTGAAGACTTGGGACAGACATCCCGCTCTTTCCTGAGGGGTGTAAAGGTTTATGATACCCTGAGCATCCTGCATTCTCTAGTCAGCGGGGGTAGCCAGACTTGGTAGAGAGAACTGAACTGGGAGGAGTGAGGAGTGGGTTCCAGTTATGGGCTGAGTTATGTGCCCTCAAAGTTCCTATGTTGAACCTGCAGCCCCTAATATTAGTGGCTGTATTTGGAGATGGGGCCTCTGGGGAGGTCATTATGATTAAATGCTTAATGCGGTCATAAGGGTGGGGCCCTGATCCAATATGCCTGGTGCCTTATAAGATGAGGAAGATTCACCAGAGAGCTGACTCTCCCCATGTGCACACAGAAGAAAGGCCATGTGAGGACTCAGTGAGGAGGCGGCCGTCTGCAAGCCAGGAAGAGAGTGCTCACCAGAAATCAGCTCTGCTGATACCTTGATCTTGGACTTTCAGCCTCCAGAGCAATGGGAAGATAAATTTCTGTTGCTGAAGCTGCCTCATTTGTAGTCTTTTGTTACAGAAGTCTGGTCAGACTAAGACAGCTCCCATTGCTGCTCTGTCACCAGCCACCAGTGTGACCTTGGACAGGTTGCATCCCTCTCTGGGCCTCAGTTTCCTCATCTCTAAGTTGGGATCGGGAGGATCAAGGGTTAAGATGGGGAAATCGTCCAGGTTTCTTCTGATTCTGAGAGTTTGAGAACTCTAAAGATGTTCTTCAGGAAGCTGTGATTTATGTCACAAATGTGCAGGAGAAAAACAGTTGTGTGGGAATCAATTTTCTCTTGTAAATAGGATCTTTTTTAAAGCAATCCAGGGAGAAGAGTAGGAACAAACGTTTCTAGAAGGCCTACTATGAGGCAGAAGTCACTCTGTACAAACCTGGTTTCATTTATCTCCTTTGCTAAACTTTATTTACCTTGTAAATGTATTATATGCCTAAATTTTTTTAAAAAACTGTGATATTTTGTTTCACAAAGAAAGGAACTGCGTGCTCCAGAGGAATATGTGCAGGGGGAAAAAAAAAGATGTAAAAGGGAAAATAAATCACTCTTCCCATAGGTATTTATTGAACACCCACTATGTGCCAATCACTATACAAAGAAAAGTGGGTTTCCAAGCAGTTTTTAAATATATATAGATATATATTTGTAAGCATAGATTCTGTAACATTTAAATTGTACAATTTTATTTCTATTTCTATTATATTCATTTTGATGTTGTGATGCAGCTAGTTTTCAATCCGCCTACCACTTCAAGTCAGCTTTCTTTTCCTTGAGTTTAAAGGTAGCGCACATGTTTATGGAAGAAGATGCGGATGTTACGGCCACATAAAAAGAAAGAAAGACTGCTTGTAATCCGCCACCCAGGCTGTTTTCTATTTATGTGTCCAGACTCCCAAGACATATGAGGATAACCTGCTTCTAACTTTACTTCCTAAGGCCCCTGACTTCCTATTCATCCTCCCTCCTCCCTGCCACAACCACCAGACTTACTCATACTAGGACATAGAAAGCTACTTGAGGTCAGTACTTTCTATCACTGCTTTATATTTAGCACCCAGAACAGTGCCTGACACACAGCAGATGCTCCAGAAGCAGCAGCTATTGTATGTGATGTAAAGAAAGAATGAGAATGGGGTCGCCTAGGACGTGCAATTGTATAATCTGTGTTTCCAAAAAGTATTAGCGTGTCACAAGTGTTTACTAGTATTACAAAACATTCTACTGTGCTACCACTGATGTGGCCTGCATAGCATCCCGTCACATAGATGGGTCATAAGTAACTTCTCTAGTCTCATCTTGCAGCCATCCAAATAACATCTCCAGGAAGATCCTGGTGGTTATTCTTTGCACACCTTGTGAGAATTTTCTGGGCATAGATTTCCAGAGGTGAAATTGATGAGTCAAAACCCAGCATATGTAATGGAATATTATCCGGCCATAAAAAGGAATGAAGTACTGATATGTACTATAGCATGGACGACAGTGACTGCAGCCATGAAATTAAAGGACGCTTGCTCCTTGGAAGGAGGGCTATGATGAACCTAGATCATGTATTAAAATGCAGAGATATCACTTTGCCGATAAAACTCCATATAGTGAAAGCCATGGTTTTCCCAGTAGTCATGTACAGATGTGAGACTTGGACCATAAAGAAGGCTGAATGCCAAAGAATTGATGCTTTTGAATTAGGGTACTGGAGAAGACCCTTGAAAGTCCCTTGGACAGCAAGGAGATCAAACCAGTTAATCCTAAAGGAAATCAACTCTGAATATTCATTGGAAGGACTGATGCTGAAGCTGAAACTCCAATATTTGGCCACTTGATGCAAAGAGCCAACTTACTGGAAAAAACCCTGATGCTGGGTCAGATTGAGGGCAGGAGGACAAGGGAGTGGCAGTAGATAGCATCAGTGACTGAGTGGACATGAATTTGAGCAAACTCCAGGAGATAGTCGGAGAAGGCAATGGCACTCCACTCCAGCACTCTTGCCTGGAAAATCCCATGGACGGAGGAGCCTGGTGGGCTGCAGTCCATGGGGTCGCGAAGAGTCAGACGCGACAGAGTGACTTCACTTTCACTTTTCACTTTCATGCATTGGAGAAGGAAATGGCAATCCACTCCAGCATTCTTGCCTGGAGAATCCTAGGGATGGCGGAACCTGGTGGGCTGCTGTCTATGGGATCACACAGAGTTGGACACGACTGAAGTGACTTAGCGGCGGCGGCGGTGGCCAGGAGATAGTAGAGGACAGAGGAGCCTGGCATGTTGCAGTCCATGGAGTCACAAAGAGCTGGACACAACTTAGCAGCTGAACAATGCAACAATACTAGCATTGATGAATCTAGGAAACACGATGCTACTGAAAGAAGCCAGACACGAGAGATCTCATATTACATAGTTCCATTTATATTAAAAATCCAGGATAGGTAAATCCACAAAAATAAGAAAGCACGTTAGTGGTTTCTAGGGGCTGTAGTCTAGGGGTTAGGGGAGCAATTGATTAATGAGTGTGGGGTTTTCTTTGGGGGCTGTTGAAAATGCTTTGGAACGAGAAAAAGGCAATGGTCACACCGCATTGTGAATGTACCAAGTGCCTCTAAACTGTTCACTCCAAAAAGCTTCATTTTATGTTATATGAATGTTGCCTCAATTAAAAAAACTAAAGCAGACAAATCTCAAGGCCAACTTGCTTTTCTGATTCATGCATCCACCAACAATGTGTTTAAGTGATCATTTCCTCAAAAATTCAGTAGCACTGGTAAGTTTCTATCTACCTGGACAGGTTAACAGACGAAGTGTGTTGATTATCAGTGATACCAGTTTTACTTTTTTCCCTGGACTAGTGAGTATTTGTATCATACTTACTTCTTATATTTGCCCATCATCTTGGAGTGTTGGTCTTGCTGATTTGCTAGAATACATTCTCCACTGATATTCACCCTTGTCATGTACGTCTCAGACTTTACACCTTTTTATTATTTTGCCCTTTAATTTTAACATAATTCTAATTTTTTAATTGCTGCTAATCTACCAACCAGTGACTACCACCCTGTCCCACGACTGATCATCTCCCTGTTGATTGCCTATCAGATAGTCAGTCCTTTCTTGGGTTAGTTGCTTGGTCGTGTACAACTCTTTGTGACCCCGTTGACTGTAGCCTGAGGCTCCTCTGTCCATGGAATTCTCCAGGCAAGAATACTGGAGTGGGTTGCCATTCCCTCCTCCAGGGGATCTTGCTGACCCAGGGATTGAACCCACGTCTCCTGCATTGCAGGCAGATTTTTTTTTTTTTTTTTTTAACCATCTGAGCCACCAGAGAAGCCCTATTCCATTCTACTCCCACCTTTTTCTTCCTAGTAGAGTCCAAGTTCACCTTCATGTCCTGCAGGGAAACTGCCTCCAACTTCACAGGTGGGCCCTAACTGACCATGCCAAGCACAGTCATGCTATTTGTCTTTTCAGGGTTGCTTAGGACCTGGTACACAACACAGTCACAGGTGATGACATATGAAGGAAAGTTTGCTAGGAGCCTCTGGGAAGGGTTGCTTGACTTTTACAAAGAGACATTCATGAGACATTGACCCTGTTCTTTCTCTTCAAGTGGCTGGATCAGAGAGTGATGTCAGGACTCCTGCAGCCATCTTGTGTCCATCAGGAGAGCTAGAACAGGGACAGAGTGGACATGCAGGAAAGGATGCAGAGCCTGGAGGCATCCCATCAGTGCACCCTTCCCCTGGGTGTCCCACGAGGCGAGATAACAGATGTCCTGAGCTTTACAGGCATCTAGCTTGGTTGCCTATTACCTACAGCTGAGAGTATTCTAAACCAGACTTCATTCAGAGGCAGCTATTTCCTTGTTTGTTTGTTTTTAAAAAATGTATAAGCCAGCCACTTCCATAAATATTGATACCTTTTTAAATAAAACTTTTTCTATAATTTGACACATATCCTCAGATAAATTCCCAGAAGTGGAATTATAGGATGAGAGAGTATTAATTTTTAAAGTCGCTTCATTTTCATGTTTTCATCTGCCTTCCAGTTGGCGGCTCTACAGGCTTAGTCAGTCTCCCAGCCAGAAATTAGGGAACGGGTTTGAACCAAGGCAAAGTTTACATGCAAAGCTAGATATTAAAGGGGAGCTTTATCCCCTTTAATATCTGATCCTACATGCAAAGCTAGATATTAAGGGGGAGCTGGCCTTTAGTCCTGCTGAAGTTCATTCAAATCTGAAATCACAGGTAATGGCATTCAGTTTGCCTGAATAAAGCTTCCCCTGGAGAGCCAAGCCTGGCTCCTCTCATGCTTTTCTGGGCCTCCCACTTTATTGTGGAGGATTCTAGAATGTCAGGATTGGAGAGGACTTTAACAATCCGAGTTGGGGTGGGGTGGGTCAAGAACTCCATCAAGAACCTCATGCAATGTAAGGACCGTCTCTTAGACAAGTTTGCGCCTGTCCGTATTAGCGCCCAGGGGCTGCTGTAACAAAGTACCCCAAACAGGAGGGATTAGAACAGAAAGGTATTGTCTCATGGTCCTGGTGGCTGGAAGTCTGAAACCGGTGTGTCGGCAGGTTGGTGCCTTCAGGGCGAGGGCGTTGGGGAGGGAGAGTCTGCTCCATTGCGCTCTCTCTCTGCTTCCACTGGCCTCAGGCATCCTTGGCTGGTAGATGGCCTTCTCCTCGTATCTTCCATCATCTTCCCTCCATCTGTCTCTGTGTCCAGACTTCCCCTTTTACAAGGACACGGTCATCTTGGATGAGGCCCATCGTCATGACCTCATCTTAACTTCATCATCTGCAAAGACCCAATTTCCAAATAAGATCACATCCACAGCTCCTGGGGGCAGGACTTCAGCATCTTTTGAGGTGCAGTGGTGGTGGGGGGGTGGCAGAATACAATTCAACCCATAAACGCCATCCAGACACACAAGTTTGTGAATAAAACCAACTCAGGTTTACTAGGGACTCCCAGGTGAGATTCTATCTATTCTGACCTCTTCACTTTATTGTTTATTTAAATTATTTTTAACACCAAAGATGTTTTGTATTGGGGTTTATATGTTGTGACAGTTTCAGGTGAACAGGGAAGGAACTCAGCTACACCCGTACATGTATCCATTCTCCCCCGGTGGCAACCCACTCCAGTATTCGTGCCTGGAGAGTTCCACGCACAGAGGAGCCAGGCTGGCTATAGTCCATGGGATCGCAAAGAGTTGGACACGACAGTGTGACTTTCACTTTCATTCTCCCCTGAACTCCCCTCCCATCCAGGCTGCCACATAACACTGAGCAGAGCTCCGTGAGCTATACCATATGACTTCTTCACTTTAGAGGGAGAGGAAAACCGAGGCCCAGAGAATGAAAGGCTTGGGTCCAGGTCATGGGAATGCAGCCCTGGGGACATGCCAGGACTGGAGCCCACATCTCCTGGGCGTTCCCATGGCGTCTCTCCAGAATCCCAGCCCTCTACAGGTCCCGTCCTCTGGCGGCTGCAGAAACTGAGCCAAGCTGAAAGAGGACAGGTGGTCAGACTTTGAGGGAGGCAGACAGGAGCTGGTGGTGAGTGGGGTGCCTGCCAGGGGCCACCCCATCCCAAGTAGACGAAGGAGGCTACAGCAGTGGGAGTCAGAGTGCAGGAATGCGGCATGTCCCGGGGAGACTGGAGCTTGCGAAACTTGACGCAAGTCATGGAAAGCGTGGGAGAGGAAGCCTGCTCTCCTTGCAGACGCTTCAAGGTGATGGTGACGGCGGGGTGGGTTCTGGCTTCAATTCCCACTGGCCAAGGCCTCCCGACATTTAAGAGGGCCCTCCTCGCTGCTGCCCATGCCAGCTGCCCATCCATAGGAAGCCAGCATGTCGGCCCTCCAGCCCAGCAGTGCCAGCCCAGAGGTGCCAAGGCACCAGGCGCAGCAAAGCCAGCTGGCAGCTTATCGGAGAGCCAAGGGCCTGACCGGCCGGCCCATCTGCTCCTCGCTGCCAGCTGCATGCCTGTGGGAGGCGGGCCGGCAGCCCATCCAAGTGGCCAAGGTGCCAGCCACCGGGCGTCCTGGGCCAGCTGGCAAGCTGGCAAGACTGACCAGCGTCCCCATCTGCCAGCCGGTGCCAGATGAATGTGCAGGGCATCCGGGCCCAGGGACCTCGGGGTGCCAGCCCGCCTGGAGTTCCAAGGCACTGGAGGCCCTGGCTCTCTCTCCTCTTCCCTCTCTCCCACACTCCCTCCTGAGGTCTGAGATGTTATTCCGAAGGCCCTAAGGGAAGGCATGGGGAAGCATGCAGCAGGGCATGGATGGCTAGGAACACGGGCCCCGAGAACCGTAGCATCACAGAATGTTAGAAGCCCAGCAGAACGGTGGTTAAGAACATGGACTCTGGGCTTGGACGCCCTGGATCTGAATCCCAGGTCTGACATGAATTCGCTGTGTTATCTTGGGCAGGCCACTTCATTGCTTATAGCCTCAGCTTTCTCATCTGTAAAATGGGAAAGTAGCACCAACACTTTCATTGGGTTACAGTGAGGATTAAATAAGACACTTAGATGACCCAAATCTTAAGGACAGGTCCCAAGTCTCATCCTCAGCTGCCCTCTTCTCCTTTTGCCTTCAGTCTTTCCCAGCTTCAGAGGATGAGATGGTTAGATAGCATCACTGACTCCATGGACATGAACTTGAGCAAACTCCCGGATATAGTGGAGGACAGGGAAACCTGGCGTGCTGCAGTCCATGGGGTTGCAAAGAGTCGGACACAACTCAGCAACTGAAGAACAACTCGTGTCTAATTCAGGAACCTCAGGTATCCACAGCTCACCTCTTTGAAAGCCTCAGATATCAAGAAAGACTCTGGTATCCCTGAGCCCCTGTGCTGAGAACAATACCTGTTGTAGCTGGAGATCTATAAATCTGTGATGAATGAATGAGTGAAGCAGATGGAGCCTTTATGCAACCTGGTACAACTCTTTGAGTTTGGTGAATCAGCACTCTTACTGTCTGTCTGCCAACCAATAAGAGCAAGGATCTTCATGTTCTAAATCCTTCATCCTAGCTAGCTGCTCTTGACTCTCACTCAGAGCCTCGTTACCCTGATTTTGCACACAGTATTAATAAAGGCAGTTAGCTGGTTTGGTCTGCAGGTTACATGCAACAAATAGAAGGGAGAAGGAAGTGAACACCTTCAGGTAAAAGCAGATAAAGGTGGCTTCAGATGCTTTTGTGGGCCAGGAAGAGAAAGGACTTAGGAAAACGCCTCGCTTAATGTCAATGCCTGAGCCGTCTGGAGTCACTTTGTGTCGGGGAAACCCCCCGACATGTGCACACACTTGCATCTCTCTCTGGAAAATTAGTGATGCTCCTAATGATGGAGCTGAGATTCAGTTCAAGGGCCCCCATCCAAACGATCAAAGAGCAGAGTGCATTTTGCTGAGATCCCCATCCAAAATGTAATTTTCAAAACGGTAATTAAAGAGAGGTAATCGTCCATCAACCAGAAAGCTTGGCTTTCTCAAACAGCTCAGTCAGGGCAGGTTACACATGCTGCTGGGATCCGCTGCTCTTTGTGTGGACGGAGCTGACAATTAGAGAACTTAAGGGAAGACAAGGGAGAGGGCACGGCGTGGCGGAGATCAATCAGGACAGTGTTTCATCCCGAACATGAATGTTAACCCTCCCTCCATACCCGTGTGAAGGACCAGGCGGTGTTTAGAACTATTTCACATCTGTATTTCACCCCGTTTACTGGGCTTCTTGCCTGCTAAGAGGAGACACAAGCACATATGTGAACAGACACGCACAAGGACGTGCAGCTGTGCATAAGGACACACACTCATACACATCCTTATGTACAAACAGACACGCACACACACACATTCACACACACACGTGTGCCACAAACACATGCAGACATGTGTATACACAAACGCACATGTGCTTACATACATTTACACACAGAGAGGCACACGCATACACAAATGCATAGACACGCAGGCATGCCCACGCGTGCCGGCTGGCATGCCCACGCAGAGGGTGCACACACACACACAGACGTGCCTTTACACAGGACACATGCACGTAGACACACACTTACCCGGAGAGACACACGCATACACGAGTGCACACACATTCAGGCACGCACGCTCCTTGCAGCCCCTCACTTAATCATCTCAGCTACACTGTGAACAATGTCAACACCCCATTTTATAGAAGTGAACGCTCAGGAAAGGTGAGAGGAGGACATTAGGACGTTTGTCCAGCCAGCATGGTGCAGATCTGAGATTCAAAACAGGAGATCTGTCTCTAAAGCCTGCATTCCTAAGCCCCAGTACTAAGATACTCAAGAAGCAATAAGAGAGAAAACAATAAGAGAGAAAAAAAACGAAGAGAAAAAACACATCTTTGCAGATGACTGTACAGAATATAATCCCATCTACACAAAAAATGAAAATTAAATGAATTTATGATCTCTGTCACTCTTACACCATCCCTTATCCACTTTTGACAAATAAATGGTGTGACATAGAGGTGAAGGGGCTTCCCAATGCCAGGCGGCCGGGTTCAAGTCCAGCTCTGTCTAACTGCACAGTTTGTGGTGTTTGCACATTTTTCTTCGGCTGACAGCAGAGTCAATTGAACCAAAGAGTCGAGGAGGGGCTGCTTTTAAAGAGTTTACCCAAAGTGCCTCTTCTGAGAACCATCGGCTTCTCCAAGTACCGGCTTTGCACAGCTCTATGCATCTCAGAGGGCATAGGTAATGGCATGAGGTCGGAGATGAGAGAGTTCTGGGCTTCGTGAAATATGAGGCCGCTGCGAAGGGAGGATGCCTCCAGCGGATGGCCACTGGGAGACGCCTCAAATGCCCCGAGACTGAGCTACATGGCTTCCTGGTCTCCTTGCTGGGCACTGCATTTAGCTTTCCCAGGTGGCGCTTGTGGTAAAGAACTCGCCTGCCAATTCAGGAGATGTAGGAGACCAGGGTTTGATCCCTGGGTTGGGAAGATCCCTTGATATAGGGCATGGCAACCAGCCCAGTGTTTTTGCCTGGAGAATCCCATGGACAGAGGAGCCTGGTGCGCTATGGTCCACAGAGTCACAAAGAGTTGGATGTGGCTTAAGCGACTTAGAACAACATGCACCATGTAGCCTTACGAGTCTTTGCAAACTCCAAATGCACCACGGGGCTGAGGAAAGTGCCTGAGCTGGGGAAGGAAGACCTGGCTTCCAGTCCCGTCTCTGCCCCTCGCTTGCTGCCTCTTCTTCCTGGCTCTGTTCTCAGCCTCTGCCTCTGTTCACTGAGGAGGGTTGAACTTGGAGAGACAGTGGAGAACACAAGACTGAGGTTCAAGACTCATCTTGAACCTTACAAAATTTGCAACTTGAAACAACCCACGTAATCTCCCTGAGCCTCAGTTTCCTCATTTATGAGCTAGAAATGACACGACTCATTGGGCAGCTGCCATTGACAAGTTCCTAGCATGTTCCAGGCAAAGGAAACTGCAAAGATCCTGTGGCAAGCTCATGGTCACCACTTCCCTGATGAAGGCCCTGACTGTAGGGGCCGCCCCATGGTCCTGACTCCACCTTTATGGATGGGAAAGGAGAAGACTAGAGACGTCACATAGCTTGCTTGAGGTTGCAGAGCTGTCCGATGACAAAGCAAAGGCTGGAGCCAGCCAGGACTAGAAAGAGGAAAGTATTGGTCACAGAATTGAAAGGAAGGTTATCAATGATCCCAGTAGTTGAGATTAAAAACAAAGAAAAAAAAGCTTCAGTGAAATATTTTTTAAAAAGCGAAAGTCAATGCAAACAAATCTCTGATGAACAAAATATCAAAATTTTAAACAAAGACAGAATTAGAATGACTGATTTTTTTTCCCTTTTGCCTCAGGCGCCAATGTGACTCACACGGCACTTTATTTAAAATGTTTAGAGTTTGTTCATCATGGATTTTTGTTTGCATTAAATTTGAATTTTAAAAATACTGCATGAAAGCACTTCTCTTGATTACTGAACTTTTTAAGTCCCAGACACAGATGCCTCACTTACCTCACCCTAGTTCTGGCCCTCCTGGACTTGCTCTGCCAACCCAGACACCTTGTTCCTTTCCTATGTCTATTCACACACTCATTCATCTGCTCGTTTACTCATTCAGTCATTCAGCATATATTTTGGATGTCCATGATTCCAGGAGCCAGAAAAATAGCAGTGTACAAGATAACCATAGTTTCTGGCTTCCTGGCATGGACAGTTTAACTGGAGCAGCAGATGTGGGTCAAATAATCCCGTAAACAAATTGCACATAGAAGCGTGGCAGCTGCACCAAGGGAGCCAATGGGGGTGTTGACCGAGAGTGGCAATCAGAGCAGGCTTCCCTGAGGAGGTGATATTTGGGTGCGATGGAGATAACCAGATGGGAATGGATTGAAGGTATGTGGCTGAGAGTGTTCCAGGCAGAGGAAAGGCAGGTGCAAAGGCCCTGTAGCAAAGGCAGGAGTGTGGAGGGGGGATCTAGAGACACAAGAGGCCAATCCAGCATCACACTGAGAGCCAGGAAGGGTGTGGAGGCAAAACAAGGATGGAGCGGTGGGCAGGGCCTGAGGACGCAGTGGGGCAGGATTTGCCCTCCAGCCCAAGGGCAGTAGGGAGCTACTGGAGGATTTGCAGCTGGGGGTGACGTGACCAGGTTTGTTCCTGGTTGCTGGATGGAGTGTGCATGTGTGATCAGTCTCTCTGTTGTGTCCGACTCTTTGCCACCCCATGGACTGTGGCCCCCCAGGCTCCTCTGTCCATGGGATTTCCCAGGCAAGAATACTGGAGTGGGTTGCCATCCTCCAGGGGAATCTTCCCGACCCAGGGATCTAACCTGCATCTCTTGTATCTCCCGCATTGGCAGGCAGGTTCTTTACCACTGTGCCACCTTTGATGGAGTGTATTTCGGTGTTGTATATGGAACCCCGGCTCCCTAGGCTTCTAGTCTGGCTTCCCGTTTCTTGCTGTGTGACCGTGGATAACTCATACAGCACTTGTCTTCTTTGTGTTTCAGCTGCCCATCTGTAAAATGGGGTACCAGCCTCTCAGTGCTGTTAGGATTAAGTGAGAGGATAAGTATTGGTCTCTACAATGGGCCTGACACGTAGCAAGTGCTCTGTAAATGTTGGTCATAATTATTATTACTGAGGATGGATTTTAGGGGGTAAAAGAGAAGATAATAGGAAAGCAGACCCTACGCTCGGCCCAGGGGTGACGTAGCCTGGGCTCCTCTGCCTACAGCTCGCCGCCCCCTCATTAGAGAGCGGTTTTTCTTTCTGCCGCGTGCTCCCCGGAGGAGAGGGCATGGTGGAGGCTGCAGGAACGCTGTGAAGGTCTTAAAAGAAATTATAGCCTGCATAAAAATATTCACTCCAGTGGAGGGCCTTAAACCATTCCCCTGGGCATTGAACAGTGACTGAGAGTGTATTACTGTGCATTTAAGGTGACGGCAGCCACCCAAGGTCAGAGAGAACGGGAAGGGAAGCGTTTAAGCATGGAAGTTCCCCTAAATAGGAGCAGCCTTCCTCAAGCTGCTCCTCCCTCCCACCCACCGGGTGCCTGATCCGCTGTCCTCTGTATCTACAACCCCAAGGATAAGAACAACCCCTGAAATTCCTTAGGGAGCTGAGGGAAGGGGAGAGGAAAGAGAACAGGTCTGGGCTGGGATCAGGAGCGGGTTCAGATCTTACCCCGCCACGGTCTGGAAAGACTCGCTAAAAGAGTTCTGACCTCAACAGCATCATCCGTAAGATGGGAGCCGGGCACCGGCTTAGTTCTCATTTCTGGGAAGACTAAATGAGGAACCTGGAAGGCCGTAGACAAAGTGCTCAAAAATGATTGTCCTTCTTGGAGCTTCTTCCTTTCCACCTTTTTTTTTGTTTTGTTTTGTTTTCTAAATTCTAAGTGACTTCACTTCTTGGCAAGGCAAGTAGTCTCCCCAGGCCTTGAGTTTGCTCATCTGTAAAGTGGGTACAATAACAGGAAGGACTTACAAGTTGAGTGTGGGGATCAGTGAAATGTTTGGAGCTGTTGCATGCTGGGAAGACAGGGTCTCACCTGTCATAATGGTTTTAGTCTTTTCACAGCAGAGGTTGGCAGTGGGCGGTAGGTAGACCCTTTCTTCCCCTGCTACATCTGGGCAGTGTTCTGCCCTTGGAAGCATTAGTGTAAAAGCATAGGAGCCTTAATCCTGGACCTTAATGGGTCCAAGAATTCTCTGCATTTGAACACTCAGATTCATCAGATTTTTCGAGTGGGTCCCGGCACCCAGAGGACTGAGGAGTGTCTTGTTCCAGGTAGAAGTGCTCTGGGCCAGGACTCAGAATCCAGACGTGGGCTATCCCTGGCCCAGGGAAATGGGACTCTTTCGCCAGCTATGCGGGCCTCAGTGTTCTCATCTATAAAGGGGGAAACAGTGGGATGTACTTCATAGGATGATTGGGAGGGTTAGCGGTACAATGCCTCTGAAGGGCTTAGCACATAGTAGGAACACGGTGTCTATTAACTCCTTTTCCTCTTTCCTTGACCTCAGTGGACTCGCCATCACCATCCAGAATTCTCAAAGGGAACCATTCTGTGGAATACCTATCACAGTTCCTTTTGATCGCAGATCAATATAAACACAGGGAAAACACTCTCTCTTAATTAAGAGAGACTGTAAAAACAAAGAGAACTTAGAGAACGAAGGCTCCTTGTCTCACAGAAAGCCCCATCCCTACCAAGGAATGTTTCTGGCAGATGCAGGAACGAAAAGAAAGATTCTCTGGTTAAACAGGTTTGGTGAGCATTGTAAAGAAAGAATTAAGCGACTGTCTTTCCTGCAGGGCAGGTTGCTGTCCTTAGCGTGTGATGCGTACTTTGAAGCAGCAAGCTGGGCTTTGATTACTCAATGTTTCCCTCAGTTACATGGCCAGAGGATGCTTTGCTGGGCTTAGCTTCTGTAAGACGCATTTTTCTGGCATTTGTGGGGAGAGGAATAAAAACTGAAACTGCCCTTCTCTGGGACCCCTTCTTACTCTTGAAAGTTGATGTCTCCATTTTAGCTGTTTCATGTATATCTTTATTTTAAGTGGCTTCCCTCATAGCTCAGTTGGTAAAGAATCTGCCTGCAATGCAGGAGACCCCGGTTCGATTCCTGAGTTGGGAAGATCCACTAGAGAAGGGATAGGCCACCCACTCTAATATTCTTGGGCTTCCCTTGTGGCTCAGCTGGTAAAGAATCTGCCTGTAATGCAGGAGACCTGGGTTTGATCCCTGAGTTGGGAAGATCCCCTGGAGAAGGGAAAGGCTACCCTCTCCAGTATTCTGGCCTAGAAAATTCCAGGGACTATACAGTCCATGGGGTCGTGTTTCCTGGCATTTGGGAGGAGAGGAATAAAAACTGGAACTGCCCTTCTCTGGGGCCCCTTCTTACCCTTGAAAGTTGATGTCTCCATTTTATCTGTTTCATCTGTATCTTTATTTTAAATAACGCCCTTGTGTCATTTTCTTCTTTGTCTGTTCTTGGCTTAATGCATTTCGCAACCAGTGGTTTTCCTGATTTGGTTTCCCTCTTGCAAAGTCACTGCATGGAAGGACTTCCTGGTGGTCCAGTGGTTAAGACTCTGCCTTCCAATGCAGAGGGGTTGGAAGGGTTCAACCCCTGGTCAGGGAAGTAAGGTCCCACATGCCTCCCAGCCAAAAAACCCAAACACAAAACAGAAACAATATTGTAACAAGTTCAATAAAGATGTTAAAAATAGTCCACATAAAAAAAAAATCTTAGAAAATCATTGCATGCTGGTGATTTGCCTAATGAGAAGTTGCTTCAATTCCCTCTGGGGCGGGTGCTTATCCAGACGCCAGGGGGCTGGCCAAGGTGAAGCAGGACCCTGGCCCGGGAGCCTGCAGCCAGCCGAAGGAAGCTCCCAGCTCTCCTGCTGCCCTGTAATGATTAGTTGGAATCTAAGACAGCAATGCAAGAAGTGTCGTTGGTGGGCGTGATGGAGTGCCTGCTGAGTGGGCCGCAGATAAGCGCCCGTGATTTCGGAGGATGCTTCATCATTTCACCGTGGGAACATGTTAACGGGTGATTGTTTGAATGTCTCCAGCTAATAGGATATTATTCATAACACTCTGGCTAGTTGGAATGGAAGATGATAAGAAATTAAATCCTTAATGGCTTTCTTTAAAGGCAGACTTTTCCCAGGGGGACCCAGAACCTTGCGAATTCGCCCCCTGTGCCCTGGCAAGGTCTCTGTGGAGGAAACTGGCTTCAGATGAACCTCCCAGGGAGACGCAAGGGTAAAAGGAAGAGGGCAGAAAACACCTGGCATTAGTGTGGGCCCCTCTGCTGCTGGGTACCTGGATGTTTTATACTTTGTCCCAGCAACGTCTCTGTGGTGACCAGGTACTAGTAAGCCCATATCAGAGATGGGAGATTGGAGACTCCAAGAGGTGAGCTGACCCGAGATCTCAGTACTGCTGTCGGAGCTATGATTTGAACTCCAAAGCAAACTTCTTCCCAAGCGATGCAGTTTCTGGAGAGGGGAGTGGTGTGAAAGAAGGAGAAGCTCTTTGGTGAGATTTGAAGGTGGGGGAGGAGAAGCCACGATCCTCGAGAGAGCACTGCAGGGAGGTACAAGGCATCGGCAAAGGCAGGCAGCATCTGCTTTAACTTTGGGGATCGTCAGTTTCCAGGAGACATGCAAACCAACATTTCCCATGTGAGTCCCCGTGATTCCTGTGCTTCTGGATTTCCTGAGCTGTGTTCCCTTCTGTCTTTCCAACAATTAACTCCCTGTATTAAATCCCTTCCTGCTTGAAATACCTTTGAACAGTGACTCACCCCTGATAGAGTAACCCATCCGTCTTTTTATAAACACACACGCACAATTGAGCAGTAACTCACCCTCAACAGAGTAACCCACCAGTCATTTTACAAACATACACACACACAGAATCATCTTATAAGGATAACTTTCCGAGAAAAGAAGTCTATATCAAACATCCTTGGTGCATGTGATACTAAAATCATCATCATCATCATCATCATCATCTGTTTTGCAACATGGAAACCAATCTTTAAGAGTCTGAGAAAAGAACGAGCCCACACTAGTTGTTGCTGCTGTTAAACAACTGCTCTTTCCATGTGATTAAATCCTCCTTCTAAATAAAAAGGGCAGAAAAGGTGGTGAAATTCTTCAACAGACCAAATTCACTTTCAGTGGGCACTCACCACAGCAGCTGGCTGTGAGCATTGAAGACCAGATGCAGTGTTTGTTTGTTTCCATTTTTGTGGGGTGCAACTATCCAACGCTTCCCTAGCCTCCCCATGCTTTTTCTTCTGGGTCTCATCAGCCTCCACAGTGGAAGCTGGCTTGGTTTTCCATTTGCTAAGTTCACAATTCACCCAGCCATGAGCTGTGCCTTTAACCACCGCTAAATTGTTTCCTGACAGCCCTCGCTACAATTTTCTCCCTTGACATTTGATTTACATATGATCTTTAAGCACTGCCATGGCGGTAATAGCGATTTGGTTAATATTCCAAATGCTACCCCCATGGCCCACACCTTGCAGGGACATTTCATTGCTGCCGCGTGGCAAAATGCATGTACCAAATAAATGTATTGCTAATGAAATAAACGGATTAAGGGGAAGAATCAATTGCCCTGCTGCCTGGATGAGGCACCAGGAGTTAATTTTGTCTGGATCTGCAAGGGTAGCTGTTAATAGAATAGACTTTTTACCTAATTAAAGGGAAAGTAAATGAAGTACAGAAATATTCAGTGATGCATTGGATGAATTTACTCCATTTTCTCTCGGTCTTGCTTGATGACTGTTTACAACACAATAGAATTCATGGTCTCCCTCATCCCACGACCCCCCACGTTTTTCTTTTCTTTCTTTAATCTTCACTTGTCTTCCTTTTCTTTCTTTTTTTAAAATATCTCATTTTCTTTCCTTTCTTCCTCCAGCCTTTCTTTTAGTCCTTCTTTCCACCCATTCATACATCTATCACTAAACTCCTCCCTGTACCCTATATCTATCCACCCATCCATCCATTTCTTCATCCATGTAATAAACCAGGGTCTCAAACCCAAATATCTTCAGGAGTCAGTGATATAAATGAGTAAATCTTTGTGGTCCTGTGACAAAATAGAACCATCACCAACACCACTAGCTCCATGACTGACATCCTCATTGTCAACGTCGTCATCATCATTATCATAGTTGCCATCGTATCTGTCACTTATTGGATATGTCCACTTTCCCTCTGTCCTCTCAACACTTATTGAAGGCTTACTATGCTAGTCAAGATCCAACTCACCTTCTGTGAATATGACAAAAGACAAAAAGTTCAGCAAAGAAGTCCCTTAGACCAGTCCGTGTATCTGTTTGACACCTAGACTCCCACCCAGGATTTTTCTCTCTCTTCTTCTGGTGGAAGCATTGAGATTCTGTTGCAATGATTGCATTTGCCAAAGACTGGAATCAACAGGTGTTAGGTGAACTGTGGTCTGCTGCTGCTGCTGCTGCTAAGTCGCTCCAGTCATGTCCGACTCTGTGCGACCCCAGAGACGGCAGCCCACCAGGCTCCCCCGTCCCTGGGATTCTCCAGGCAAGAACACTGGAGTGGGTTGCCATTTCCTTCTCCAATGCATGAAAGTGAAAAGTGAAAGGGAAGTCGCTCAGTTGTGTCAGACCCTCAGCGACCCCATGGACTGCAGCCTACCAGGCTCCTCTGCCTATGAGATTTTCCAGGCAAGAGTACTGGAGTGGGGTGCCATTCAGACCTGTGGAATCAGAGGTAGGTGAGATCTCTAAAAAAACAAGAGAGAAGGGTAAAGGCATATATATATATATGAATTTCAGAGTGTGTTTTCCTAGCATGAGGGTGCACACAGGAGACTAGACATCAGTGGAAGTGACAGAATATGGCTTCCTGAATGAAGACAGGTTGTGAACTAAGATGGAAAAAACAGACTAGTAGAATGAGGCATTGAAGCCCAGGGCAGAACCAGGGACAGCTCCAAGGCCTTCCGATTGGGCAACTCTACCTGTCCAGGTCACATGACTGGTAAGAGGCGGAGCTAGGATTCCAACCCAGGATCCAGAGCCTGCAGTGATCCTCCAGCTTCAACACGTCGGAATCCCCTTAGGAGCTTATTTAACCTGCTTATTCTTGAGAGTGACAAAGACTCTTCCCTTTGAGTTAGGCTCCACTGAGTCCTCTTTCTGATTAGACTTGGGCCATGGACTCTGTCTTTGACTTACTTTTCCCAGTTTTAGCAAGAATCTTGCTGGGTCAGATTTAGCCAAAAATTCCCCATCCTTGGCTTGATCACCCTTGATATCTGATCGACTTCCCAAGCCCCTGACACTTGATATCTTGTCACTGTGGCCTGCCTTCAGCAAGAATCCTATTAAGTCAGTCTAGCAAAGAATTACCCTACCTCTTAGTAATTTTCCATCCACAGATTCCACATACCGTGCCCCCCCACCCCCCACACATCAACTCTGCTCCTTGACTATAAATTCCCACTTTTGCTTGTTGTATTCATTTAGAGTTGAGCCCAGTCTCTCACCTATTGCAAAATTCCCAGTGTAGTAACTATGCACCTCCTACCCCCTTGAATGAGGTCTTCCTCACCACTTTTAACAAGTGTCTGAATAACCTTTTCTTTAACAGGGGCCCAAGAATCTGCATTTGTAATCCATTTCCCAGCTGATTCTGATGCAGGTGTTCTGCAGACCATACTTTCAGAAACTCCACCTGAGTGTTGGCTGGGCCTGTTTAGACCTGTCTTCTTTTGTTCATCCAGCATCTCATAGCCATTCAGTGTTGTGATGCTTAAAAGAGAATTAAGGTGGGGCTGGGGTATTGGCATGAACACCACTTACATGCACATGGTTTTTTTTGTTGCTGTTTAGTAAAGATTTAGTTATATTTTCAAGGATGTGATGTCATCTACTTTAAAGGCACAATCCGCCATCTACCTATTGAGCCTCAGATTTCTGCCTGAGTCCAGAAACTAGATTTTTATTTCTAGTCAAATGCTCTGTGTAGGGCCAGTCATCTCCCAAGAGCCTGCTTTGTACCAGATACCATGCTTGGACACTGGGGATGCCGAAGTGAATCAACCTAGATTTTTGTCCCCCCGGGAGCTCAATGTCAAAACCACAGTCAGTCCCCCCATTCTGCATCTGTTGGGCTGGAGCCCTTAGAATGCATTTATCATCTCATTCAACTGTCTCCTCTTTTTCCCCTTCTCTTACCACAGACTTCTGTTTGTGTAAACTTTGCTGAGAATTTGAGCAGAAATAGTAAATAATGAAGCTCCAGAGGGTTGCACTAATTTCCCAGACATTTAATCAATACGGAGCTGCCCTGTTCATTACAGCTGTCAAAAATATGCAAAGTTGTCCATCTGGTCCTCTCAGGTATGAAGCTCTGAGCTGGAGTCAACCAGTTGCTTGGTTAATTACCACGCCCCATTTTCCCTCATTCTGAGGGAGGCTCCTCCATTAACCATCAGCTACCAGCTCAAGTGTAAAGGCAAACAATAAATATTTGAAATGGCATTGCCTGGGCTGGGGTCCTGAGCAGCAGTTGAGTTGGGTCGCTGCAGATGAGGAATACAGGTGGAGTTTTGTGGAAGAGCAGCCCCCCCTTTCTCCTCCCCCCACCACGAGTCTCCCCAGCCCTCTACCTCCTTCCTTCTGAGGCCCCTCCCTGCCCTTCAAATATGTAGACCTATTAAAAACCATTGGGGGGAAAAATGATCTATACAAAAGCTTTGCATAAAAAAGTGATCAATGCAAATTCCTCTGAGGAAATTGCTTCAACAGATGGAAACGGCCCATTTGCAACAAATGCCGCTGGCTGTGCAGATGGTAATTATGGGATGTATGTAAACATGCAAGCTCTGGCAAGCAGAGCAAACTGCACTGCTGAACTCAGCCGGCATCGAGGCCGCCTGCCCTGGCACTGCCCCTGCCCTGACTGCCCGGCAGACCAAGGGTTCCAGAGAAGTCCAGGGGTGCCTAAGGACTTGGGCTTGGAATTCCAAGACCTGTTTGCCCAGTTTCAATTTAATTATAGGTCTTCTATAAATGGTTCCTGGGGGCAAACCACACATCCTCTAATCCCTTGGTGAACCAAGGCTATGGTATGGCTTCCTGGAAGAAAGAAATATATATGTTGATGTATACTGAGCGTGCACTGTATGGCAGGTACCGTCTCTTGTTTAATCTCCACAAAGACCGTGGCAGGTTGGCATTATCCTTATCATCATTGCCACTATTTGCAAACTGAGGCTTGAAGCAGTAAAGGGATTTCACCCAAGATTATAAGGCTAGGAAGTAAGGGAAAGTAAGTATCAGTTAGCTGTTGCTGAGTAACAAACAATGCCAAAGCTCACAGGCTTCAAACAGTAAGTACTTATTATTGTCTACAAGCCTATGGGTCAGCTGGGTGCTTCTTCTGGTCTTGACTGGACTCAGCTAGTTGTGACTTGGCTCACTCATGCTTCTGGATGCTCTAGGATAGCCTTGCTTAAGTCTGTTGTTTGGCTAACTATTGCGCTGGGCTGATGGGGATTAAGAACCAAGTGTTTTCCATCCTCTAGCAGACTCATGGTAGATGGGCAAGTTCCAAAGTAAAGAACAGAAATGCATAAGGCCTCTTGAGGCCCAGGCTTGGAAAAGACATGCAATCTCCTCCTCTACCAGATGGCTAATCCGAACTAAAGAGCTAGAGAAATAGATTCTACTTCCCAACTGAAGGAACTGTAAAGACACATTGCAGATGGCAAACACACAGAGAGGAATAGAGAACAGGGCCAGTTTCGTAAGCAGTGTATTACATAAGACTTCAACTTAGAGTGTTCCCAGCCCATGATTTCCAAGGTCATCCAAGGGAGTCCATCATTCCAGGGGCAGATAGGCCTTTTATGGTTCATCTCACCTTAACTGCATCACCTTCCAGGTTCAGCCGTGAAATTAAAAGCCCTTGCTCCTTGGAAGAAAAGCTATGACAAGCCTAGGCAGTGTATCAAAAAGCAGAGACATCCCTTAGTCAACGAGGGTCTGTATAGTCAAACCTATGTTTTTTCCAGTAGTCATGTATGGATATGAGAGTTGGACCATAAAAAAGGCTGAGTGCCAAAGAATTGGTGCTTTAGAATCGTGGTGCTGGAGAAGATTCTTGAATGTCCCTTGGACTTCAAGGAGAGCAAATCAGTCAATCCTCAAGTAAATCAGCCCTGAATATTCATCAGAAGGCCTGTTGCTGAAGCTCCAATATTTTGGCCACTTGTCACGAAGTACAAACTCATTGGGAAAGACTCTGGTGCTGGGAAAGATTGAAGGCAAAAGGAGAAGAGGGCAGCAGAAGAGGAAACGTTTAATAACATCACACTCAGTGGACGTGAATTTGAGTAAGCCCTGGGAGACAGTGGAGGCCAGAGGAGCCTAGCGTACTGCAGTCCATGGCGTCACAAAAAGTTGGACATGACTTAGTGACTGAACAACACTCTGTCTTCTGTCTGCAGGTAAATTATGGCTCATCTCTTCCCTCTTTAGTGGTTCTCACTCCCCCTTTCATCCTTGGACATCTGGGTGGGACAGTGCTTTAAGCACTGAGTTCAGAGTCAGTATATTTGAGTTCTGCTCCCACCTCCCTCACTGATGCTCTTTTGGGCTTCATGGAATTTCTCACCCTCCCTGGATTTCAGTGTTATTTCTGTGCAACAAATAAGATGAAGAAGATTTGATCTGAATTTCCTTCCACTCAAATTCTTTGTGATTCTATGAATGGTAAGAGATTCTCCTGCCCCGGTGGTCCATACCATCATTTGCCTGTCCCCTGTAGGCATTTGATTTTTGCAGTCTATGGACTTAGGATCCCTCCAGCATTAATTTTTTCTGTGCCTGGTCTGTCTCAACAATCTTGTGAAGAAGGTAGTATTAGCATTACACCCACTTTACTGGTGAGGCGACTGAGGCTTAAAGAATTGAAGAGACTTGTTTGAAATCTCAGGGTCTTTGTGTATGACCTGGAGACAGAGTCCACATCTCTTGACCTCCAGCCCACTGAAGGAGACCAGAGATCAAGATGGGACCCTAATTTGGAACTAGAACCTCTCCAGGTTTGGGCACCTTGTTCCCCGGTTTTGTTGAATCACCCAGTTTCCTCACCCTACAGATGTTGCCGAGAAGCCAGATTCCACTCCCCGATGTCCTCTGCTCCTCCTGCATTGATCTTCAGCTTTATGAGGGTGACAAGCCATACCTTTTAATTGCATTATTACATCTTTATGGTCTGCTGATTGAGCAGGTCGCCTCTGCTGGGCAGCCGGGCCCTGGAATTTATATGCGGAACTGAAACATTTATTGGAATCATATTGATAAAGGCATATTGTGAAAAGGCCTGTGACTCTTAAGAAGAGACAGGGGTCCTCAGGGGGCAGGGGGAGAAGGCAGGTCAACTTACTCCCAAGGAGAGAGTCGGTCACTCGTGAGATATGAGGCAGCAATTCCCTCTATTCCCTGCTCAACTCTTAAATATTCCCTCTTTCATCAGCCTGCTAGGTTCTGGTAGGAAAGAGCAAGTGCCTGGAAAAGCTGTAGGGAGAGGGACTGGGAGATTTCCAAAGATGGGCAGTATTCCAGTTCTTGGACAAGTTGGCATTGAAGGTGGGGGCTGCTCCTGCTGTGAGATGGGGGTGCCCTTCAGGTAGAGGCTCGGTGGGAACAAAGACAGACAGCAGAGACTCCTCCTGGAGGAGATCTGTGAGGAAATTATCCAGCCTGCTTGCTGACTACACTTGAGCATTGAATATGTACCGTGCTACCCTCAACCCAAACTGATCCCCTCCAATTTAATTTGCAGACATGTCTGTTGCAGGAGTCAACAGACCCACCTTCCCAGAGGTTCAGAATGCCTTGGGGTCATCTTTGATCAAGTCTTCCCCTGAATTGATGTATATCTGGCTGCAGGTCTTCACTGCCACATGCAGGCTCTGTGGTTGTGGCATGTGGGGTCCCTTTTATGAGTTGTAGCATGTGGGATCTTTTGGCTTCCCAGGTGGCTCAGTGATAAAGAATCCGCCTGCATTCCAGGAGACCCAGGTCTTTGATCCCTGGGTAGGGGAGATCCCCTGGAGAAGGAAATGGGAACCCACTCCAGTATTCTTGCCTGGGAAGTCCCATGGACCGAGGAGCCTGGCGGGTTGCAGTCCTTGGGGTGACAGAGAGTCAAGACACGACTGAGCGACTAAACAACAATATGGGATCTTTGGTTGAGGCATGTGAACTCTCATTCGTGGTGTGTGGGATCTAGTTCCCTGTCCAAGAGTCAAACCCACGCTGCCTGCATTGGGAGCATGGTGTCTCAGCCACTGCACCACCAGGGAGGCGCCTCCCCTCCACTTTTAAACCATGGGCCATCCTTTTCATATATTTGAGAGACTCTGAACTCCTGTTGGGTTTCACTGTTTCTACTCTGCGTGGAGCCCCCACCAGCTCTCCTTAGATCATGTCAGTACACCTTGGAGTAAAGTCATTGTCCAGCTTTCTCCTTCTTAGAAGATCTTCTTTAACCCTGTTAAAAATCAGCATCCTTGCCTCACAGCACTGTCTACTGCCTGATCCTGCTCTCTTTTACATTTTTAAAGATTTTTAAAAATGCGGACTATTTTTAAAGTCTTTATTGCATTTATTATAACACTGCTTCTGTTTTATGTTTTGGGCCTCAATGCGTGTGGACTTTTAGCTCCCCAACCAGGGATTGAACCTGTGTCCCCTGCATTGGGAGGCGGAGTCTTAACCACTGGACCACCAGGGAAGTCCCCTGCTTTGTTTTTCTTCAGAACACGTCTCTTCACCTACTATGCTCTAGAATTTATTATTATTGTTAACTTTCTCTCCCACTAAAATGTGAATTCCTGGAGGGCAGGGACTTTCCAATTGCTTTATTCACTGCTGTATCTCCAGCACTGGGAACAGTGTCTGGCATAGAATAGGTGCTCAATAAATACTTGTTTAATGGGTTCATGAACAAATTTGGTTGCAGCCAGGTCCTGGGGGCCCTTCCATGTTGCACTGGGGGCTGGAACTTGTACCTTGAACTCTAATTTCCACCCTGAACCAAATGGTGTTTGTGGAGCCCTCATATGCATTCAAGGTAATCAGTGTGCCTTCCTGGAGGTCTGAATTAGTAATATCATGTGCCAGGGAGTCAACCCTAAATGAGGAATTTGGAAGAGGAATAGCTCAGGGGTTAATTTGAATATATTTCCATGTCTCAACACCAGCACATTCTAGGAAAGAGGAATTGCTTTGCATAGTAAATGGTGTTTGCTGCGTAGCTTCTTTCTTAAAGTATGACCTGGGTCGTCTGTCTTTTCGATCCTGAAAGGACTTTGGTACCGGGAGGGAGGGGTCTGTGGTGCAGTGTTAATTGGTGTCAACTAATTGGACCTCGTGTGTGAACTCCTGCAGGCCATAAGCCACCCACACTTGGGTCAGGGTTGTAATGACCATAGTTCTTTTCTGAAGTGCTTCCACCTTTGATGAAAAGCAATGGTTCATGGCCAAGTTCACCGCCAGGGATCTCTCTTCAAGGGGGGGGGGCAGAGGAGATAAGAATTTTAGGGTTGGGGTTCTCAGTTGGAATGGTCAGATGGCAAGCCTTAAGCCAGACAGCTCTGAGTTGCAGTCTTGGTTCAGCCACCCACTAGCTGTGTGACCTTGGGCGAGTCCTTGGCCATGCAGGGACTCAGTGTCCTCATCCGTATAGTAGGGATCATAGAGCGTTATTCTGTATGGCCAGGGGGAGGCGGATGGAGTGACTAGGCACATACCAGGTACATATGCAGACTCCCAAAAGTGTCTTCTGGAAGTGTGTCTAGATGCATGAGCGATTGTGGGATGAATAAATGAAGCTGTGCCATTCAGAGGTTACTGGGGTGGACAGTGTCCCCAGTCAAGCATGTTGGCAGGACTTGCGTTGCTTGACCCTTTGGGCATTAAAAGTGTGGAGGCTGTTCATGAAGAATCTTGAAGATCCCAAACTTGAAGAATCCCATGCTATCAGGAACTGAGGGAGTCTTTGAGAGCCTTTTCATTTTGAAGGGGAGATGCT
Organism: Bubalus bubalis; assembly: GCF_019923935.1. Classification (NCBI taxonomy): domain Eukaryota; kingdom Metazoa; phylum Chordata; class Mammalia; order Artiodactyla; family Bovidae; genus Bubalus; species Bubalus bubalis. The sequence goes on along the minus strand of NC_059173.1, from coordinate 6,033,490 downwards.
TTTGAACTGTGGTGTTGGAGAAGACTCTTGAGAGTCCCTTGGACTGCAAGGAGATCCAACCAGTCCATTCTGAAGGAGATCAGCCCTGGGATTTCTTTGGAAGGAATGATGCTAAAGCTGAAACTCCAGTACTTTGGCCACCTCATGTGAAGAGTTGACTCATTGGAAAAGACTCTGATGCTGGGAGGGATTGGGGGCAGGAGGAGAAGGGGACAACAGAGGATGAGATGGCTGGATGGCATTACTGACTCGATGGACATGAGTCTGAGTGAACTCCAGGAGTTGGTGATGGACAGGGAGGCCTGGCGTGCTGCGATTCATGGGGTCGCAAAGAGTCGGACACGACTGAGCAACTGAACTGAACTGAACTGAGACTCAAGGCCCAGAGAGGGAAAGGGATGGGGCCAAGGACACACAGCAAGTGAGGGGAAGGATTGAGGTTGGAATCAAGGTGCCCTTTTTCCTACCACGTGGCCACCCCAGCCTCTCCACAGGTGTTTTCCTGAAAATGCACAGGAGAGAAGAGGGCAGTGTCTAGACCTGTGGTCCAGACACTTAGTTCAGAAGGAGAAGAAAATAAGCAACACTCTTGGGCCTCCTCCTGACCTCAGCTGCAGGCCCGGGAAATCCACAAGGCAGAGGATGGACAAAGACAAACTTCATGAGGGGTCAAGAGATGCAAGAAAAGGCAGGCGCAGTAATTAATAATGCTCAGTGGTAGATTGTGTTGGGGTGAGCACTGAGATGCCTGTTGATCAGAGAGGTAAACACAAATCGCCGCCAGGGTCCTGTCAGCCCTGGGTCAATATGCTTCCATGTGTAAATACGCCAGGAGCTGTTGCTGATACTGGGGAGGTCTTAATCAGGGCAGTCGAGGGAGCTCTCACCTCGTGGGGTCACCCAGCCCCTCGGGGATGTGTCTGCATTGTGAGCCACTCTACTGTAGGCTCTTTCTATTCTTGCATTCGTTCATTCATTCATTCAACATGCTCTCGATGCTTCCTGCATATCAAACTGTTTGGAGGTACTAGGATAGAGCAGTGGGCAAGAAGGCAGTCCTTGCCACAGTGGGGCTCACCGAATAGACAAACAAATACTTTTCAGATATTGCTGAGTGCTGCAAAGAATCACAGAGAGAGGTAGACGGAGAGCAGGTGGAAGGAGGTGGCATCTCACTGAGACTGGATGCTCAGGGAACAGCTCTCTGAGAAGGTGACCTCTGTGCTGAGATCCTAACGAGAAGAAGGAACCAGCCCCGTGAACACAGAGCGAAGGGTGCTCCAGGTTTAGGGAACAGCATGTGCGAAGGCCCTGGGATGGGGAAGAGCTTGGGATATTGGAGGAACAGAAAGGAATAAGGCGTTGGTTTTGTTCTAAGTGATGAGGCCATGAGGGTGATCAGCCAGCCCCTTTCAGTGAGGGCCCCTTAGCAAGGAGGCATTCAGTCACCTGGCGCTAGGGACAGGCTTCTGGCTGGAGTCTGGCAGACCCAGTCCTGCTTGAGTGTAGAGCTCTGTTCCAGCTTCTCCCATCATGGAACCTCTGTTTCCTTATTCACAACACACAGGGCATGGGCTAGGACCTTCCATCGCTGACGTTCTGGCCTTCTTCTATAGACATGTGTGCATGCATGCTTAGTTGCTCAGTCATGTCTGAATCTTTTGCGACCCCATGGATGGTAGCCTGCCAGGCTCCTCAGTCCATGGGATTCTTCGGGCAAGAATACTGGAGTGGGTTACCGTTTCCTCCTCCAGGGGACTCTTCCCAACCCAGGAAAGAAACCCATCTCTCCTGAGCCTCCTGCCTGGGCAGGCAGGTTCTTTACCACTGAGCTGCCTGGGAAGCTCTTCCAAGAATATGAGAAGCAAATATATAACCTCTACACGTATCAGTCACTAATCCACATGTAGGAAAGCCTTGACTACTAGACCATGAGGCTCTGGTGACCATGCTCTGTGGGTGGCAGTGACCACACCGAGGGCAGGAGGCCCAACAGAAAACCCAGGGAATGTCAGAAGGCATCCTCGGGGTCAAGGTCACCCACCCTCTCAGTGCCAGAACTCCACTTGTCTGATCCCTAGGTGTCTCAGCCATGAAATTAGAAGACACTTGCTCCTTGGAAGAAAATCTATGACCAACCTAGACAGTATATTAAAAATCAGAGACATTACTTTGCCAACAAAGGTCCATCTAGTCAAAGCTATGTTTTTTCCATGTATGGATGTGAAAATTGGACTATAAAGAAAGCTGAGCGCTGAAGAACTGATGCTTTTAAACTGTGGTGTTGGAGAAGACTCTTGAGAGTCCCTTGGACAGCAAGGAGATCCAACCAGTCCATCCTAAAGGAGATCAGTCCTGAGAATATTCATTGGAAGGACTGATGCTGAAGCTGAAACTCCAGTACTTTGGCCACCTGATGCTTAGAACTGACTCATTTGAAAAAACCCTGATGTCAGGAAAGATTGAAGGCAGAAGGAGAAGGGGACAACAGAGGATGAGATGGTTGGATGACATTACTGACTTGATGGACGTGAGTTTGAGCAAGCTCTGGGAGTTGGTGATGGACAGGAAAGCCTGGTGTGCTGCAGTTCATGGGGTCGCAAAGAGTCGGACATGACTGGAGTGACTGAACTGAAGTGAGGTGTCTCAGATGCCAGGTATGACCTTGGGGAAACCAGCTGGTTTGACCCATCTCACCTGGGGAACCAGCACAGGCCCATGGCCCCTGGAGGATGCAGGCCTTCTAAGCTATGCTAGCTAAATTGAGCTCCATCCATCAGTCTTGGTGTCTGAGTGGGGAGGGAGGTGGTAGTTATGGATGTGAGGGGAGAGAGAGCAAAACTCAGAAAAGCATTCGCCTGAGAATGACATGACCTGCAGGTCGGGAGCGCACACGTGTGCAGCTCCGTCTGGGGGATGGAGAGGTGTGTGTTGGTGCAGACACACACGTATGACTCCCTGGGCCTGTGTGAGAGTGAATGCAAATGCCGGGAAGGCGGGGGCTGAGTCTAGCTCCCTCCCGGCTGAATCCCCAGCACCTGGTGCGTGGTGCGAGATCAATAAACATTTGTAGAGTGAATGCATAAATGTGTGCTCGCGTGGAAAAGTTAAAGTTATCTGTTTTCTAACTTGACAATCTGTTATTTGAGCTTTCTGCCCAGGAAATACATTGAGAAAATACTTGGCATCGTGGTCCACACCCACCTTTTCTCTTTTTTTATTTATTTTAAAAAATTTTATCGATGAGCAGCATACATACACGAAAGTGTGCACATCACCTGTGTACAGCCTAATGCACTATCACAGAATGAGCACCCAAGATGGAGAATAAGCACATTTCCAGTGCCCGTAAGCCACCACAGGCCCTGTCTAGTTACTACCCTCCCCGAGTAACCTGTCTTCCAGCAACGTAGACTGGCTCTGCTCCTTGTCTCCACACTTCATACAAATGCAGTTGTGCAACTGGTACTCATCTGTGTTCACTTCTTTCACTCAATATTATGTTTGTGAAAATCAGCCACATTGCCCAAGAGAAGTTGTAGACTGTTTATTTTCATTTTTATGTGGCAAGGTTTGGCAAATTTGTTCTGGAAAGAGCCAGGGAGTAAATACTTGAGGCTCGGCAGGCTATACTATTTCTTCTGTAACTGCTCATCTTTGCCAGTTAGTGCAAAAGCCGCCGTAGACAGTATGTAGTGAATGGAGGTGGCTGCATTCTAATAAAACTTTATTTACAAGACAGGAAGTGGTCGGATATGATAGTGGGCTGGATTTGCCCATCTCCTCATGTGGTATACCTTTCTGGGCATATGGTGCAATCTTTCTGTTTAAATGGTTGATGGAGGTTTGGGTAGTTCTCAGTTTTAGGTTGTTACAAAGAATGCTGCTGTGAATGTGCTCTCACCTATCTTTTGGCACACATATATTCTTATTTTTGTTGTGTGCATACCTAGATGCGGGATCTCTGGGTCCTAGGAGGCATTGTTAGATGAGGAACGGTAGCACTGATGATCCTCTGTTAGGTGAGCTCTTGGGTTTTGACTGTGCAGCTGTTTCCTCCCCTTCCTGCTTGCTGTTGCTTCGTATTAAAGTAGTGAAAGTATTAGTCGCTCGGTCGTGTCCAGCTCTTTGTGACCCCATGGACTGTAGCCTGCCAGACTCCTCTGTCCCTGAAATTCTCCAGGGAAGAATGCCACAGTGGGTGGCCATTCTCTTCTCCAGGGGACCTTCCTGACTCAAGGATCAAACCTGGATCTGCTGTATTGCAGGCAGATTCTTTACCGACTGAGCCACCAGGCACTGCTTATTTCTGCCCCAGGACCTGCCCCCAGGGGCTGCAGCATCTCTGCAGAGACACAGGGAAGGCAGTCACCAGCTTGCATGAGATGAAGCGGATCCGTGGTGCAGCCTGGGACTGAAGGACTGGCAGCACAACAACCCAGAAGCTCAAGGGAGCAACTCAGGTGACAGGTTTTATAAGCTCAGCTCTTCTCTTTGGTACATTTCCTTTTCCTGCCATTTCATCTCCCATTTCCTTGACCGAATAGTCTGCATTTCATGGCAAGCAAAGAGGGCCTTATCTATAAAATGAAAGAAAGTTTGGGTCTTTAAGAAGGCTAGTTGGAAACAGCTCTGACCTCTGTTTCTAAACAAGGTGACCTGTACAGTGAAGCGCATGTTCCCTTGAGTATCTTCCTTCAAAGACCTCATAACCTAGCCCCTCTCAGCTCAGCCCAGAAACCCGACGGATATGACTGGGTTTTTGTAAGCACTAGCTTTCCAGCATTCCTTGGCTGTGGTAGGGACCAGCATGCAATTGGATGGCTAAAAACAAACTCATTTGAGTTCAGACTCTGCCTGGACCCTCAACATTCTGTAACTGAGGGCAGATTATTTAGTCTTCCTGCAACTCCACTACCATACATTAGCTCATCTGATTCTCCCAGCGACAATTACGCAGCAGGCCCTGTTACCACCCTCGCTTGACAGATCCAGAAATGGAGGGTTTAGTAACAGCAAAGACTTGCTGGAGGACACACGCATGTCTGCACCCTGGACTCTCATGTTAGAGACCATCTGTTGCTCTGAAGCGCTAACCCCAGTTATGCGCCAAAATGGTTTCCTTTGGAAAAGTCACCCATTTGTGCTTTTGAAGTCCTGGGTTTGGCTAATCAGGAGCAATCTCCTTTTCTTGGAGAAATAATTCAGTGTTGGATGCAATCATGGAAAAAGTGAGTCCCCTCCAAATTCTTGCAATGAGACAGTCAGCACTGAGGACAAAATGTTGAGGTCTTTTGAGGAGACGGTGCCTCTTAGTAAGTGGAGATGCTTTTTTTTTTTTTTCCCCTCAGTGGAAAAACCTGCTGTTTCAAATTTCCAACAACTGACTTTCTGTTCAAATACTGGCATGGAGCGGGATTTTCATGCCATGGGCCATCTCTGGTGTCATGGCTTTTCTGATGAACGCCACCAATTTTGAGCATCAAGGCAGCCAGGAGTGAAACTGGTATTTGCAAATGCATTTCCACTTCCTCAGAAATAACAGATGTTTGCTGGAAAAAATTAAAGTTGCCTAGTTGATTATGAACTATCAGAAGCAAAGCACTGGCTGTCCTCAGCCAGTCCTCCACTTTCCCCCGACGGTGTTTTGTTCTGTCGGTAAACTTATCAAGTGGGTCTACTGCTTTTGCTGGCATCGCCTGAAAAGTGTGCCCATGGAATTCACCCATAGGAAGTTGGCAGGTGGTTTTCTGTCTGGTTGTTTTTGTGAATTAGTCTGGTTGAAAAAACTGTCGGGAAGGGCTGGGTTTGAAGTCTGACCAAGAGATCACCCTGTGCTTGAGACTTGTTCTTTGAGCATTGAGTGCATAAGGAAGCCTTTACATCAATGCTGGAGTCAAACCAAAATGGCACCCCACACTCGGAAGTGGCCATTTTCATCCACGGACTACTGAGGTTGGGAGTGGTGGGTCATGGAGTGACTTGGAGGTCAAGCTCAGAGCTCTGGAAGGTCTTGAAATGACAGAGAGTGGCCTGTGGATCCTGGAACATCAAAGAACCCCTAGTCTGAGACCCAGAGCCCAAGTATACGTGGACTATCCGCCAACCAGAGGCCAAGGGTGGGGAAGACCTCCCCTTCTTAGGCAGCCTGAGTTCGGATAGATGTGAAGCAGGACCATTGTGTCATGCAAGAATTCCTGCTTCCACCCACCCTTTCCCACCTGGGATTTTGTTAAAGATCATTTTCTTAATCATTTCTGGTGGGCTGTCCGCATGGAGGTGGGCAAACCCTTGCCAGCTTGTCCTGAAGCTGTTTGAAAGGGTGTTACAGAAAGGTGCAGGGATGTGTTGGCAAAGGCAACTCCACAAAACCATCCAAGGAACAAATTTGCCTGTGGGAAAAGGGTCAAGACTGCTCCAGCCATGGAGACTGGAAAAGCCAAAGCCACTCATCCTCACCCAGCCTTGGCCTGGCTGTAGATATAACCTGAAGAGAGCACCTCAATGGTGTTCCGGGCCCTCGGGTCCACTGTCAGCCTCAGGTAATGAGCAGCCTAGGCTGCGAATGAGGTTTGGAGTCGAAATCCATCTGAGGCCTCTCTCCCTGCCAGTGTCTACAGCTTAATAATTGCTTCCTTGCTCCCGCTGCATTCGGGTTCAAGAGAAGCGCCAGCCCCTCCAGCAGCATTATGCAAATCGGGCCCAGTGCGTTCCGGCGGCAGCGGCATATAGAATATGTAAATTTATGGTGGTGGCGGCGGAGGAGGCTGCTTAAGACAGAAGATTTCTCAATGATGAAATTAGATTTTCTGGAAAGAAGCTTCCGAGGACCCGTCTCCTGTTCTCCTGCCTCGTGCTGTGCCGTAGCCACCAAACCGGTGCTCTGGGAAATAATTAACTGAATCACAGGCTCAAACCTATTTTCCAAAAAAAGAAAAAGAAAGAAAGAAAGAAAGAAAGAGAAGAAATAGACCAGGTTGCACGAGGCCACAACAAATCCATACTTCACGGAGCATGTCAACAGGAAGGGAGGCTGGGAGGAGGGAGGCGGGCAGTAGGGAGCTTCGGGCTGTGGTTGGCAGGAGGGACTGACACAAAGTGCGGAGAGCGTCCACCTCCCCCTGGCCTGTATGCGGGCAAGAGTGGGAGGATGGACCTGGCTTCTGCTCCAGGCCAGCACCACTGCTTTTTATCTGCTTTATGTACCTGCCTTCTCCCGGTTTTGTTTACAAGAAAGCATTTACGTCATTTTAAAAAAATTGAAAAATCATTCATGTAGACCAGATCAAGCTTGAACATGCATCAGACTTACCGGGAGGGCTTGTTAGACACAGACTGCCGAGTGCTCCTCCCAGATTCTCAGCGTTGGTCCAGGGAGGGCTCAGAAATGCTCACTTCCAACAAGCTCCTGGGGGATGGTGATGCTGCTGGCCCCGGGAGACACCCTGAGAGTCACTGCTCTAGACTGATGTCTTTATTGGAAAGACGGGGACCCAAAGAGTTAGGCGACTGGCCGCAAGTCACCCAGTGGAGACAAGACCAGGGTACAAAGCTGGCCTTTTCATCATCATCATCATCGCTGTCATATCTTTGTGGTCACTCTTCTCTGCTGAGAGCTTTCCATGTGCCAGGCACATATATTCCTTACTTCAGTTAGCCCTTGGCCCTAGTTCTACACAGGAGCTGCACAATTATTCCCAACAAGGTTACTGTTATAGACGGAATGCTTATGTTCCCCCTTCAAATTCCAGCGTTGAAACCATAAGCCCTAGTGTGATGGTATTTGGAGGTGGGACCTCTAAGAGGTAAATAGGTTTATTTTTAATGTTTTTTTAAATATTGATTTGAGATTCTTTTTTAAAAAAGTATGTATTTGAATGTGTTACAATATTTCTTCTGTTTTATGTTTTGGGTTTTTTTTCTTTTTTTTTTTTTTTGGCCTTGAAGCCCATAGGATCTTAGCTCCCTCAACCAGGGATTGAACCCACACTCCCTGCATTGGAAGGTAAAGTCTTAACCCCTGGACCTCCAGGGAAGTCCTAGTAAATAGGTTTAGATGAGGTCATGAGGGTGGGGACCCTATAATGGGATTAGTGCCCTAATGGTGGTAAAAAAGGTACAGATTGCTGTCTCATCCATACACATATACACACATTCTCTCTCCATGCACACACACACAGAGGAGGGGAGGTCACACACTGTGAGGAGGCAGCCGCCTATAGGCCAGAATGAGAGGCCTCACCAGAGACAGAATCTTCCGACATCTTGATCTTGAATTTCCAAGGCTCCAGAGTTGCAGGATGTAAATTTATCCTTTGAGCCACTCAGCCTTTGGTATTTGTTGTAGCACCGCAAACCGACTAAGACCGTCGCTGAGGCTCGAGTTTAAGTGGCTTCACCTCCGGATCCACAGATTTCTTATCTGTAAAATGGGGACTTGTGACCAGAGTGTTGGGAGGATTCAGAAAGATTTTACACACAATGTGCTGGGCACAGAGCCTAGCAGTACAGAAGGGGCTCAGTTACTGGGTTATAGTTGTCATTATTGTTCTTTAATTATTGTTATTAATCGGATGGTGGAGACTGGGGCATAGAGTGGGGTCGTGGAGTGAGCTTGGGAATAGGAATGAGGATCTTGTGTACAGTCCCAAGCCCTAAACTCGCCTGTTATGAGACTTGAGTGTAGGACACTCCTCTTCTCTAAGACCCAACTTTTGCAAAAAGAGTGGATGGAGCTTGGTGGTCCTAGGACACACCCAGCTGTACTAACTCCAATTCCATCATTCCAAAGGTGGGGCCGTCTCTCACCCCCATGTTGCCCCAGCATGGGTGTCCTCCTTCTCCTGGACTGTTGCTCAGCCTCCTCCTGACCTCCTTGCCTTCAGTCTCACCCTATCTCCACTTTTCCAAAAGTCTCAGAGGGCAATCTGATACTCAAACCCTTCGGTGGCTATTTCCCTTCTTTGGATCAAGTCGAAGTATCTCAGCCTGGCATCCAAACTCCTGGACTCTCTGGTTCCTCTCAGCCCCTCATCTCCTGCGTCTCCTTCTTACACTCTGTTTTCCAGCAAACAAAACGCACAAGTTTGTGTCAACCCCCAGGCACCAGGCTCTTTCCTGCCTTGGTTCCTGCTGCCTTCTGCCTGGTGCTCCTCCCCTGCCCTTTCTCTCTTTGTCTGTAAACTAGTTGAACTTCAGTGCGCAACTCAGATATGTTGGGCCCTGAGAAACCTTCTCTAACCTACCTTCTTCCTGTCTCCAACCCCAGGCTCCTGGATGTCCTTCCTCTGAGTTGCTTGGAGGCATCTCGTCCTGGTACTTAACGCTTTCTAGGGTAAAGGATTTTCCCCTGGACAGTGGCTAGCTTAAAAGGAAGAGATAAACGTCTTAATCAGGGGTCTTGGGAGTTTTTCTGTCTTGTTGTTTGCTTGATCTGCTGTCTATAAACATCTTGAGTACAGGGCCTTCTATATTTTTTCTTGCTGCTGTAACTGCTGCTCTTATTTTCATGCCTGGCACACTGTAGGTGTTTAATCCTTGAATTAATAAATCTGAAATCTCTACCCATTTTCACAGATTTCTTATAAACCATTCTATCCCTGCAGCCTACCACATGCCTGGCATGGACATGGTCAGGAAATAGTTACTGAATGAATGAATAGGTAAATAAAATGCATGACTACGTATATAACTGTATCAGTCAGCTGTTGCTGTGTAACCAACAGCCACTAAATCTCAGTTGCATGCAACAATAAGCATTTGTTTTTCATCTAGCCTTATCCTGCGAGTCAGCTGGGAGAGCTCCGAGCTACAGGTGGTGTCTGGCTCAGCTCCACATGAGTGTCATCCTCTATGGGCCAGCAGTCTAACCAGAACATAGGGAGGGCAGAGGTACAAGAGGAAAAGTGGAAACACACGTGGTTTCTTGAGGTCTCATCCCTGAACTAGTACCTTGGCCCTTCTATTCCAGTATCATTGGCCAAAGCTAGGCATGCGGTCAAGCTCAGTCAGTGGACAAGGATGTACCATCTAAAAGGAGAGGTTTCAAGTGTCAGGGTAGAAGGTATGGACATATCAAAGGGTGAAGGATCAGGGTCCATAATCTGTCTACCCCAGTGACCACCTCCAGCATCTAGCTTTGAGCTCATGGCACGCAGATGCCCCTCCCTATGACTTTGGAGAGAAAGTGACCATGGGGACCCGCCCCGTCTTCAAGATGCTAAAATATCTTTGCACTTTTTGTATCTGACACCCTCTTTCATCTCCCACCCTGCAGTTTTCAGCAATATTTCTGGAGGCCACCCTAAACAATCTCTGGGTCTCTGCCCGTCAGCACTGCTGTGCCGGGGCATATCACAAGCGCAACCCCCAGCCGGTCCTCCTCCCTGTCCTTCTCCCAGCCCACAGCGCTTGTTGTGAGGGTCCCCTGATGTTTAATGCATGAGCTCCTTGTCCTTCCTGCAGCCGCCGCAGACAGATTCTCTCAGCATGGGAACAGCCATGAAATCAGATGACTGTACAGGAAGCAGCCGTCCCCCCCCCACCCCCCGCCCCACCTCCCGCCTTCCAATTGTTGTGAGGCTGCCCGGCTTCGACTCACTTCCAGTTTTGTAATCTCTTTTATTAATGTGCCGGAGGCAGAGAAAAATGCATTTGTAATTTCCCCTTAATGGCTGGTGGAACTTCTTTTTGCTTTCTTTCTGAGCATTTGTTTGTGGCACACACACACACACACACACACCACTCCAGGTCAGGATGAATTGGGTGGCAAGGCAGTGAATGTCAAAGCACAAACACAGCATCTTGGAATATCCCAGCAGGAAGGGGATCTGAGTCTGATGGCTGCCACGTTGCATTCCCAGAGCCCTGTTCTTCCTCAAAATAGCATCAGAGGGTGCTGCAGGGTGAGAAAAAGTGTGTGTGTTTGGGGGTGGAGTTGGTGGGATGTTTGGCTCTTCCATGGACCTTGCTTCAATCAGAGCATCTCTGTTTTGCACGATTTGTACACTATGATTATACACAGGCTTGTTTGGAATTAAGGCAGCCACTTCTGTACAAAATATTCAATAACCACTGCTTCCTCTACCCCTGGGTTCACAGAAAGGGAAACCAAATCTCAGAGAGCCTGTGACTTATCCAAAGTTGCAGAGTCGGGGGGAGGGACGGGTACCCAGGGACTAGACCCCCAGTGTCCTGATTCCAGACTTGATGCTTTTGGCTTGCAAACATGTTGTGCTTCACACTGCTGAGTATTTTCATCAAAATGGTTCGATATGTCTTCTAAGTACATTGACCGTGGAAGCTTGTGCTAACGGGGAAAAAGCCATGGTGAGGAGTTCTCCTTTTGCTTGCTGTGAAGGAACTAACATTTGCTGAGCACCTAGCCTGTGCCAGGCACTGAACTGAGGGAACTTGACATATACGTTGTCTAACCAGAAGCCCAGCACCAGCTGGGAATTACTGTTTCCTAGTGGTAAAGAACTTGCCTGCGAGTGCAAGAGACATAAGAGATGCGGATTTGATCCCTGGGTTGGGACGATCCCCTGGAGGAGGGCATGGCAATCCCCTCCAGTAATCTTGCCTGGAGAGCCCCAAGGACACTGGAGCTTGGCGGGCTACAGTCCATCGGGTTGCAAAGAGTTGGACACGACTGTGTGGCTAATCCGTTTTCCTCCACATGTTAAAGAGATGACAAAATTTCAGAGTGCCTAGCTTTTTGTGGATCTTAAGAGTCAAAATCATTCAAGTAGTAATGTATGGCGACAGTGACCATGACTGCTGCCCGATACGGAGTGCTGACCCTCGAGCCTGGCTCCTGTGGGCGCTCTATGAGCCCGGCTGCCAGCTCCAGCTGTGCAGGCCGTGTCCTACAGAAGAGCTCCCACCAAAGGGTCAGGGAGAGCTGACCCAGTCTGTACCCTGCTCCCTAGACCCTGGGGCAGGCTTGCACTCGCTTGGGGGAGGGGCGGCTGCTCTCTAATCTCTCTGCCAGAAAGGGCTGCCTTTTCCTAATTCCCGCAAAGGTGCTCTGTGCAAACTGCTACCCAGTCTGCACACGTGACCGCATCCTCCCACAGCCTCCAGGGTAGCTTCAGGGTGGTATCCATTTTAAAGATGAAGAAACAGAGGCACAGGGAAGTTAGATTTCTTGCCCAGCATCCTGCTGCTCTTTCAGGGGCAGAACCAAAATTTGAATCGGAGATTGTAAAATTCCACGGCTTAGGATTTGCAGCTGGTGGCACAGATGGTAAAGAATCTGACTGCAATGCAGGAGATCTGGGTTCAATCCCTGGGTCAGGAAGATCCCCTGGAGAAGGGAATGGCAACCCACTCCAGTATTCTTGCCTGGAGAATTTCATGGACAGAGGAGCCTGGCAGGTTACAGTCCATGGAGTCGCAAAGAGTTGGACACAACTGAGCGACTAACACCTAGCCACCTGTACTCCTTGTCTTGTCCCCAAAGACTGTTGAGTTTCACAGGATTCTAAGGATGGAATCTGGGGGTGCAAGGTTTGGGGGTCCCTGGGAGCAGGTATTCTCTGCTCTGTGTAATAGGAATCAAGAGAGATTCTGAGATAGCAAATGAAACTCAAAGATCAACCCAATTGAGCTTTTTTCAACCAGTCTCTCTTTGTATCATGTGTCTGTGGTCTTCGCTGCCACCCCTCTCCCCAAAAGAGGCTCTGCAGAGGGAGTAAAAAGCCCCCAGATCATGTAGGTCTGACTCCCTCCCCCAACCTGGTACTCTCTGCTGAAATACCCAAGAGCTAGAAGCAGACTCCCTGGAGATAAATATCTACACGAAGCCAATTGTCACACGATGTCCCAGAGCCCATTACTCATTCCAAGGGACCCAGAGGTGGCTTGAGGAGTTGACAAATAAAGAGGAAATAATTTGCAATTTGCTGTTTACACATAATCAGAGTGTACCGAGAGGGGAAAAAAAATAGTGTTACAGCTTACGGCTTCCCAGGTTGTATTTTGATCTTCTTCTAAATCAATACATAAGTGGAAAGGCAGCTGGAGGAGACAAACATTTTAGAAAAAGAAAATGTTTAGGTGTGCTTGGCTAAAGGAAGGACTTTCTTAAGGACATTAAGGACATTTCTTAAGGACATTTCTGATTTCGTAAAATCAAACATGTGGCGAAGAAGTTTGAACGCGGCCGTGTCCCCCCTGACCTCCAACAAAAGCCAGGGGGCTGGGCAGTGAATGACCAATACAGTATTCTGATTCTCGGCCACATTCTCTGCCAGGCACTTGACAAGAACTATGGCTGTGGACCCTGACATTCATCCTGGGGAGTAGCTTCTATTTTCAGCCCCATTTCACAGATGGGGAAATTGAGGCCCCAAGAGACAAAAGCTCTGGCCAAGGACATGTGATCTGCACAAGCTGATCCCAGGACCAGCTACCCCAGCCAGGCTGATACTGGAGTCCTTCTTCCAGCTTCCAGATTAGTTTCCCTGAGTTTTGTTGCTGGTCTTCTGTTTGGGGACCATTAAGGGGCTTGCAAATGGGCTCTCCAGGTGTCGCTAGTGGTAAAGAACCTACCTGCCAATGCAGGACACATGAGAGACCCCGGTTTGATCCCTGGGTCAGGAAGATCCCCTGGAGGAGGGCATGGCAACTCACTCCAGTATTCTTGCCTGGAGACTCCCATAGACAGAGGAGCCTGGCGGGCTACAGTCCACAGGGTCCCAAACAGTCAGACATGATGGAAGCAACTTAGCATGCGTGCACACAAGGGGCTTAAAGCAGGGGTTCCTGTCTCAAGGGCAGGGTCTTGGAGACGGAGATGCTGTTTCTGGTTCCTCTCCAGTTGTCTCTGCTGATGACTTTCACTGCAAGGATCACTTCCCCTCTGCAAGGGGGATGAGTGTCTGGGGACTAAATACCTTTTGGGCAGGAGACCTCAGAGAGTGGGCATGGTTACAGGTGAAAGACCTGCTATCGATATTCTAAGCTCTAGTATTTTTTTCTCAATATTTCTTAGAGTTCTTCCTTTTTCTTTCCCCATCTCCTTGCTGCTGCTGCTGCTAAGTCGCTTCAGTCGTGTCCAACTCTGTGCGACCCCATAGACGGCAGCCCAACAGGCTCCCCTGTCCCTGGGATTCTCCAGACAAGAACACCAGAGTGGGTTGCCATGAAAAGTGAAAGTGAAGTCGCTCAGACTTGTTCGACTCTTAGCGACCCCATGGACTGCAGCTTACCAGGCTCCTCCGTCCGTGGGATTTTCCAGGCGAGAGTACTGGAGAGGGTTGCCATTGCCTTCTCTGCCATCTCCTTGAGACATTGGATTTTTTTTGCCACTGTCTACCCTCTTTCTCTCCCACGTGCCCTGACATGAAGGAGCCATGATCCTGTCTTAGAACTTGTTCTTCCTCTCCTGTTTGGACATATCCTCCCCTCTCATTGGCCTTGGATCTTGAGCCACAAGGATCCTCCGAGATAGATCTAATCCAGCCCCAGTATCAAGGCAAAGTGATCTGGGTCTCATTTTATAGACAAGGCCACTGAGGCCAAGTTCCTGCTTCTGACCCACAGTGTAAGAGGGGACTGAGATCCACGTTACAGCCATTCTGGACTCCCACGAGCCTGGTTTCTTGTGTGTAGGGGGAGGTGAGTGCCTGTGCTTTTCTTTTGTTCCCCACCCGCCCCTGTGTCTCCAAGCTGTGTGCAATTTACATCTACACACGCCCACATTTGCATGAAACACACAGAAACACACGCAGGACTGCTCCCGGCTTGAACAACACGCAATGCCAAATGCCGTTCACATCTTTCTGGGGAGAAGTGCATCCATCCCCACTCTGCCTTTGCCAAAGTGCCATACGTACCAGACGTACATATATTCCGCGTGAATTTCCTTAATCTCCTTCACAGCTGTCCCTCTCCACGGCCTCTGCTACAGCATCCCCAAATTACTTGTCTCCTGGCTGGGGATAGCAGCCTGATCCTTGATTCCTCCATCCCTTCAACAACAACAACACAACAGTAATAACAGAGGCCCCTCCTGTATGCCAGGCACTGGGCTAGAGGATGTCGCATCTTGTGGAGCTCTGCAATGGAAAGCATCATTAGCCCCATTCCATGGGTGGGAAAAATGAGGCTCCAAGCTTTGGTGCATTACACAGAGCTGGGGGCTGAGCTTATGATCCGTGGCGGACTCTGAGAATTAGGCTAGTTACTCCTGCCCCCTGATTAACCCATGTAGCCCAGCCCACTGCAGCGATGATCACAACACAGGGGAGGGCCCTGGAAGGTGCACTGTTTCAGCCTCTGATGGTGCTCTTTTCTGCCTGTGTGAATTCAGGTGAGTCTCTTCATCTCTCTGAGCCTCACTGTCCACTGTGGTAGGATTGGAATCACGGTCGTATTGAGCCATACGGTGCTACTGTGGAAACGGATGCCATGATTGCAAGCAAAGCACTCAGCATAGTTCTCAGCACCCAAGAGAAGTTGGGTTATTAGAAGCTTGGGCTGTGAAGAGCGGGTTCTGGTGTCTGACACTCAGGGCTCTCTTGACCCAGGCTCTGCCTTTCTTTCTGCCACGAGGGCCCTCAACCTGCATCTTATGTCCTGATCTTTGACTAGATGGGAGCTCCCTCTGGTCTCCACAGTCTCCCCACCACTTCTCTTTTCTGTTGGTTTGTCCAGATATCTGTCTGCACATCTGCTGTTCCCCTTCCCTGCAGACCCAGGATTGGCTTGTCCTCAATGCCTAGTTTAGAGACTGACCCGACCTGGGGTCTTGTCTTTCTTGCCCATTGAAGGCTGTTTCTTCTTCCTTGGGAAAGACCTTGGGTCCTAGCACATGTCATTCCTGAGGCCCTACTGTGAGTTGGGGATAAAGATACAGCTACACTTACAGGACACGATCCTGCTTTCTCTAAATGCCATTTGACGGAAAGAAGCCTGGCTTCCTGATCGTGTGGAACAATGGTTTGTGCCATGCCAACTCGCGTGACTGTGCTCTGAACAAGAAATAAACCTTTGGCATGCTCAGCCATTGAGAATCGGAGGTTCTTTGTTATAGCAGCTAAACTTCCCTAACATATCTATCTAGTTAAAATCTTTCTTCCTATCCCCATATTGTTCCAGAAAGAATGTATTCATTTAAGTGTATATATATATATATATATTTTTTTTTTTTTTAAATAGAAGGAAAGAAAACCACTTGAGGGAACATAAGACAGCCCCAGATATAACACTCAGAAATGTGTGCTATGGAAACCAACATCCCTACTATGTGTGGGTCAGAAATACAGCTCAGAGCTTCCTAGCAGCCAGGGTGAAAAGGAAGAGCTGTTCAGTTCTATACTATCCATAGCCTTTGAGGTAAATAAAAGCACCATTGCTAAGGACAAATACGATAAGAGTTGCAGAATATTTTTTCCCTCAACATCTTTGTTAAAAAGATCACTGAGTGGCTGCAGCTTGCCTTGATATTCTCCAGTTCTGTTTCCTCATAGCAAACTCCTTCCCATGTTTTACCTTGTTGAAACACATGAAAATATGTATAAATGCCAAAACACAGACACGTAAATGAGGTAGAGGCGTTCTCTTGGTACCTCTCACAGGGAGGTGCCAAGGCTTCTCTGTGGTCTTAGGAGAGGCTGGAGGAAAGAGACTCTGCCCGCTTCATCTCTGTTTTCATGTCTTATTACAGAGTCTGAAACATGGTGGGTACACAGAGAGTTATTACTATTGATACAAAGTGTGTGTGTGCATGGTGTGTGTGCTGGGTGTCAGGCTAGAACTCTGGGAACCGGGAGCTCTATTCTGGAATTGTGCGTGCGTGTGTGGTGGTGTGCTGTGTATGTGGTGTATGCTCATTGAGTGAGTGTGTTCTGTATTCAGTGCGTGCTGCGAGTATGGATGTTTTGTGCACGTTGTACATGTATCACATGGCTGATGTGGGTGTGTCCTGTGAACACTGTATATGGCGCATGTGTTTGGTGTGATGTTGTGTGGGCGATGTGGCTGCTCTGCGTGCACTGTGTGTTGCTGTAGGGGAGTGTAATGGCCCAAGTATTGTGTGTTGTGTGTGCATTTTGAGTAACGTGTGTTCACGTGTGTCCTCCAACAGCCTGCATCCCGAATGTCACGCGGTCCCTGCGGATTAGGGGCACGTTCCCTGTATGTGACTCTGAACCGCTGTGTGTGCCTCCTGTGAGCCCGGGGCGTGCTCCCTGGCGCTGCCTGCGGGTGTATCAGCCTGCACCCCCACCCCGTGCAGTCTCTGCGCGCATCTTTGTGTGTGCCCTGTGAATCACTGCGGATACGTCTAGAAGGCGGCGACTATTGTCTTCCAACAGAGAACAGCCATTAACACATTCATTAATTACGATCGCGTTGACACTTCTATTGCCGACTAAAAACATCTGTTTGTTTAATCAGAGTCTCCTAATGCCTTACACTCACTCTCTCAGCGAGAGAGGATGGGCTTGCTTTCGCCGAGTGTGTACACTGGGGTTTATGAGGTGGGGGCACAGGCTCTGTCAATATTGTCACAGGGTGGCAGCTCTCGGAACAGCCCACAGGCTTCTTAACAAGCGGGCGTCCCTTTCAATGGTGAGCGAGGAGTCATCTCAGGGTCAGTTTGCTAGCGACCGGTGCCTGTGTATCGGCGTTGCCTGAGTGACACATTATAGATCAGATGTAAGAACTCCGCCACAGCACTGGGTCTCAATGCTACGGGCAAGGCGCACTGCTGAGCATGCCAGCTGCTCCGCTGCACTCTTCTCCCAGTCGAGGTTTGTACGCTGAACCCAGCAACAAGCAGCTGGCAACCTCGTCAGAGTAAATCCTTTCTCTTCCAAGATCTCAGTTTGTCTCACATGTAAAATGGGAGAATATAAGGACAAGACCAAAGATTCAGAGAAAACACACTGAAGGGAAATAACCCAGCACAGCATCTGGAACCAAGGAGATGCCTGACCACGTCACTTCTGTCCCCTCACCCTCCCACCCCACATGAATTCACAGGGTCAGCAGAGGATGACCAAGGAAAAGACTCAAGGTCAGGACTGACGCTGGTCGCAGACCCCACCGATCATACCGCTGGGCATCCGGAACAGGTCCACTGCCCCTCCGTCTGTGTCGGGCGGGACTGGGGGCTGGGACAGAGAGGCTGACGAGTGTGCCTTTAAAGAATGTGGAAACGAAGAGGATTTCCAGCAGAGGGGCTGGGTAATGAGGAGGGTTTCCCAGGGCTGTGGTGTGGGAGAGGGGCGCGGGTGAAGCTGACAGGGAGGAGGTGGTGGGCCGTGGAGGGCTTTTTGCTTCAGGGTGTTTTGTTGTTGTTCTGCATCTTGTTTCATTTGCTAACATAGTTGGATCCATCTTTTCACGGTGAGCACAGTTCTACTTCAGTCTTTGGAATAATTAATAGCTTCTTATGCGTGTGCGTCCCTTATTTTAACATCAGGGCCACACTGGTAGACCTGTTAAGTTGTTTCCAGTTTGAGGACATCAGCTTGATTTTTCTCAGGGTACCTTCCGGCAGTGGGCCAAAGGATGTGTTCATATGTGCTCTTAAAATGTGATTTTTCTACCATTTTTACATTGTGGTAAAATCTGTGTAATATGAAATTGCAATTTATACCAAATTGAGCAGTGGTGTCTTGGATTCCCACTTTAAGCATACTTGACACCTAGCACTACTGTTTTTTCCTTCCATGAAATGGGTCCTGTGCAGTTTTCAAAGGGATGGTAAGAAGATTCGGTGGGGAGATGCTTAGCGAGGCTTGTTCAGTACGTGGTCAGCATCTAATGCCTGGGCTTCATCATGGGAACTGGCACAGCCCAGTGCCAGAAGAGGGGCCCAGACTCTGGACTCAGGCTTGCCAGCTGTGTGACCTTAGGACAGTTGCTGCACCTCTCTGAACCTTGGTTTCCCCATGGAATTGTGAAACTTATGTAAGATAACACAAAGAAAGCAGATGGTGGCATCTGGATGTTCAAGCAATATTTTATCTTCATTTGAGCATCATGGCTTCCCTGGTGGCTCAGAGGGTAAAGAATCCATCTGCAATGCAGGAGACCCGGCTTTGATCCCTGGTTCAGGAAGATCCCCTGGAGAAGGGAATTGCTACCCACTCCAGTATTCTTGCCTGGAGAGTTCCATGGACAGAGGAGCCTAGTGGGCTACAGTCCACGGGGTCCCAAAGAGTCGGCCACGACGGAGCAACTAACACTTTCACTTTCGCATCATGACTACCTCCAGCTAATTCTATACTTGAAGAAAAACTGTTACCTCAATTAAACTTCATAAATTTCTGTTTTGCAGGATGGGGCCAGTTGATGCTGCCACACTTTTTTTTCTCCACCCCGGAGCGGGCTAGCAGATCCGCTTTGCTGTTGCAAATGGTGATGAAGGTAAGTGATGGGTCTTTGCAATGCCATCTAGATACTGTCTTATTTAATCCTCACAACAACTCTTACAGTGGTGGCACCATACCCACTTTCCAGATGAGGAAACTGAGTTTCAAAAAGCTGAGGCAATCTGCCCAAGATCACACAGCCTGTAGACAGTGGAGTTGGAAGCTGGGCTCTGAATCCATATCCCTCTGTGCTTTTTCCCTTTACATGAAGCAACTCATTGATTGGAAGGGTGGACCCAGAAAGACAAAAGTGAATTTTTCAGGACTCTTTAATATACAAGGAAGAAAATTTCATTCAAAATAATTTAGGCAAAAGAGGATTTACGAGGTCTCATAATTAAGAGCCTAACCTGGAGTTTTGCATGGCTGTATTCAGAGGCCCACCAATTTTGCTGAGACTTGATTGATTTCCTTTTCCCCCACATTTCCATTTGTCAGCTTTGTTTTCCAGCATGCTGGCTGGAAGTCATTTTTTAAATCCACGGTGACAAGATGGTCCACAGTGGCTTCAGGTGTCTGTTGTCCAACCCCAGCCGAGAGAGGAACAGTTGTAGCAGAAGTCCCAGAATTTACCCAGATTGACTTAATTCAGGTCATGTGCGTCCGTCAACCAGTCCTTCTGGTCTTGAGAATTAATAGGTTGCTCTTACTGGTCAGATCTGTCCACATGCCCACCTCTGGATTGGGGAGGTCATGTTCATCCCATGCTGGACCGAATGACCCTGAGGTGAAGATTTTCCCAGAGGAAGAGCTGAAAGCTTAACTTAAGGATGGAGACGGATCTGGTGGGTAGAGAATAGAAACCGACGTCCACTCCAGCCAGCTTCGGGTAATGCAGAAAGGCATTGAGAGGTTCTTAAACAGCACTTCAGCAAGCCTAAAAATGGCAGCATTTATCCCCCAGCCAGCCTCCAGGCAGGGGGACGGACTATGTGAGTTTACTGAAGTCCTTTCCCAGCCGGCCTTTTGGGGCGGCTCCAAACAGGACTTACTGTTCTAGCAGATCCGCCAGAGACTTGGGAACCAGAGGGCTAAGGAAGAGGAAGGACCATCCGCCAGGGTCCTTGCCTTCCCCGCCCCCATCCTCCTTCTCCTCCTCCCTCTTCGTCCCTTTCTTCTTCATCTTCTTCTTTGTCTACTTTTAATTATGAAATGTCTATTGCTGGACTATTGATCTCCTGCTTGAAAGAGCAGCTGGGGTGATATGTGGTGCCCGAGTCCCTTCACGCCACAGCACAACTGAGTATTGCCTTCGATGAGGCGCTGATTAGTCATGCATTCCAGAAGGGGCGAAATAGCTTGTGATTCAGAGGGAGGGCTTGTGGGAGAGGATTGTCGGTGCTGGGGTGCAGTAAGGAGGTTCCCCTTTAGTATCACTATGGAGAAGGAAGAACACTTAGCCCAGAGGGACACGTTGTCCCTACTGAAACCTTTTGCTCCTGGATCAGCCATCACTCCCAGATTTTCACTCAAAAATATACTATCCCCTCTTCTTGACAACAGGCTTCCCTGATGGTTCACTGGGTATAGAATCCGCCTGCAATGCAGGAGACACAGGAGACGTAGGTTCAATCCTTGGGTTGGGAAGTTTCCCTGGAGGAGGAAAATGGCAACCCACTCCACTGTTCTTACCTGGAAAATTCCATGGACAGAGGAGCCTGGCAGGCTACAGTCTAAATGGTCACGAGGAGTCAGACACAACTGAGCAACTAAGCACACACTCATGCTTCTTGACAGCACACCTGAAACTCTACCATTAATTAGGTCATCCTTCTTGGGCTTGAGAAGGTACCCATAAGGGCTAACATGGATATGAGTTCTAAAACTACTATTACTATTCCACTAGTCACCAATTTTGAGAAATGATTCATTTTTCTTTTTTCTTTTTTTTTGCACATAAAGAAACAGTTTCAGAGAAAACAAGTATAAATAAATTAGAGGTGCTCAGATTGGAATTCGCTTGGGCAAATTGACCTCTTATTCCCCTGGGCTCAACTATATGTTCCCTTTAAGGTAACGTGTCAATCCCTTAGTACAGAGTTTTAGGGGGTTGGGGGCAAGCCGAGTAACCAAAAGGTGCCTCCAGGGTAGGGATGGAGTAGACAGCTTTTAATTTGCCTAATTGATTGCTTCAACTCCCCATGTCTCAATTTTCTCATCAGAAAAGTGGAAAGGCTCATAGGATTATCATAAGGATTTAGGGAGATAATTCATGTAAAACCCTTAGCAAGGAGACTGGCCCTTAGCAAGTGTCCAATAAACGACAGCAGCTCTTGATGTTAGCATCCATATTAGCTTACTCGGGGGGGTCTGCTTCTCTCTGTATTGCATGTAGTAGGCATTCTGTAAATGGTTATGGGATTAAATACGTTTGTCCTTGACTTTATGGCAAAAATTTGAGCTAGACCTTTAAGGACACTGTAGTTTGTTCCTTGTGCTCATCCCTATGTCAGCTAGAGCCCCCAGCAGTGAGGGTGGTGGTGATGATGATGGTGGTGGTGGTGTTGGTGGTGGTGATGATGGTGGTGGTGGTGATGATGGTGGTGGTGATGATGGTGGTGGTGATGATGGTGGTGATGATGGTGGTGGTGGTGATGGTGGTGGTGATGATGGTGGTGGTGATGATGGTGGTGGTGATCATGGTGGTGGTGATGATGGTGGTGGTGGTGATGGTGGTG